>NC_136599.1:16289626-16412126 GCF_910589615.1 Taurulus bubalis | reverse complement strand
CATCAACAATGGCCTAGCGGAGCAGGGGATCGAAGAGCCGATCATCTGATAGAAGGATGACCCTGCTCTAACACTGAGCCACTGTCACCCCCATATACTGTACATGCACAGACATAAAAGCACACATACTGAACAAGGATAAACAAAAACAGACATCTTGGCAGAGATGTATGAAAATGAAAGCACATAGAGCTCAACTCCATCTGTCACACTTTGGAGCTGAGCTGACCGGTTTGAAGCAAATGTGAGGAAAAAAGTGGTGGAAGCGGAAAAATGAAAATGTGTGTTTTTTGTAAAGGCGAGCAAAAACAAAAGACTTCACACATCAGGGGCAAAGTGTTTTTACCCCACCGCCACCATCGCACCTTCTCCCTCTATCTCTGCCTGCTCGCTCTCATTCTCTCTCTCTCTCTCTCTCTCTCTCTGCCTGCTCTCCCTCTCTCTCTCTCTCTGCCTGCTCTCTCTCTCTCTGCCTGCTCTCCCCCTCTCTCTCTCTGCTCTCTCTCTCTCTCTCTCTCTCTCTCTCTCTCTCTCTCTCTCTCTCTTTCTCTCGAAGAGGCCTCATCATTATCAGCCAGGCCAAGCCACACCAGGAGACATGGCTTCTAATGAGAGAAAAATCCATCCTGCTCTCTCTCTCTCTCTCTCTCTCCCTCTCTCTCTTCCCTCTCCTTGCCTCAATCTATCTATCCTCTCTCTCCGCCTCCCCCTCCTCCCCCTCTTTTTTAATTAGACAGATCCCTCGGGAGCTAGGGGCCATTTCCGCCGCCGGTACGGGTGTGACGTGTGTTTGTGTGCGTTTGTGTGATTTAGGTGCTTGCGTGCGTGTGTGTGTGTGTGTGTGTGTGTGTGTGTGTGTGTGTGTGTGTGTGTGTGTGTGTGTGTGTGTGTGTGCATGTGTGTGTGTGTGTCTGCTGAAGCGGTTGAGTGGGCGCCGGGGAGGGGGGGTGAAGCGACAGATATTAATGCGGCCTAGCTCCGGTGTATCGATCTGTTTGCTGCGCCAGGCCACAGGGGAATCGGCTGGCGGCAGACAAGGGTGTGTGTGTGTGTGTGTGTGTGTGTGTGTGTGTGTGTGTGTGTAAGGGGGGTTGGGAGAGATAAGGGAGGGACCAGAGGGGAACTGGAGCCCCAGAGCGCACACACAAATACACACACAGTCTGTTGTGCACTTGCATACAGGGGTGACAGGGTGGAAGAGCTGACCTCTACAAGTTTCCTGTGGTCACAATCCCACCTCACCAATTATTGTGTATGCATGGGTCAGTTAAAGGGGTACCCTAGTGGTTTAGTATTGCACTTACATAAAGTTTGGGGACTTCCAAGCAACAGATTTATAAAGGATAGAATATATCGATTCTGCAGAGCCCATGACATCCTGACTATATTGCAGCCAACATAGAAACATGGAAGAAACCCTAACTATAGGCTGCAGACCTTAATCAGTCAAGCTCTAAAACACTGTAACCAGCAATTCCAATAATGCAACTCAATAGCGTCTTTCTCTTGACTCTCCCTGGCTATACAACTATCTCCACAGGTTGAGTAATACTGTGACTTTGACTTTAACCAAAGTCAGAGCCAAGCCACAAACTAAACTTCAATAGAGGTGTTTTATTCATTTATAAAATCTCACATAAATTCATTTCACTTCAATTATATTTGATCTAATAAAAGAAATGCTGCTTCTTTACACAGCAAAGTATGTCATTTTGGTGGAGAATACTAAATAATGTTTATTTTCCTTGTGAGTCGTTAGGACCCTGACGCGTACAGTCAGGTCAAGAGCTCCTTTGAACCCAGACAATATAAGCTGTATAAAGCAGCAAAATACAAATTTATCTTGATCATTTCTGCCCTTTCTCATCTTATTCCACTGCATTTTATCCAATGTGTGTTTGTAAAGCTTCCCCCCCCCCCCCCCCCCCCCACTCTCTCTCTCTCTCTCTAATTCTCTTTCATGTGAACTAAGAAGAGCAGGGTCACCCGGGGCTCTAACCTTCAGACAGTGTGAGTGTGTGTGTGTGTGTGTGTGTGTACGTGTGGTGTGTGTGTGAGTGTGTGTGTGTGTGTGTGTGTGTGTGTGTGTGTGTGTGTGTGGTGTGTGTGTGTGTGTGTGTGTGTGTGTGTGTGTGTGTGTGTGTGTGTGTGTGTGTGTGCAGAGTGGGTACTCAGATTTAGAATTTCCCCTCTAAAACTCTTGGTGTTGCAGCTGCTGGAACACAAAAAGAGAGTCCCATCATCTGCAAATTAGAGTCCTAATTGAGGACACACATACACATATTTTGTTGCATGAGTTATTTTGGGAGGTCCCAGTTTACCACTCGGACCCATCCTGTTTATCCCTCTTTTGTGCCATCCCATTTTTCTCTCCGCCATCATTCCGGGTGTTGGGCCTAAATCCCCTCGGTTAAGCCGGGTTTTTCTCGGCACGAGAATGCAGACGAGCGCCGCACGGATGCAGCTTTGCCAGCCTCATGATGGATTTGGCGGACTGGCCGGTACACAAAGACTGACATCCATCCGCTAAAACGCACCATACATCAGAAAATTAAGTCTCTTTTCATGAAGAGATGTTCAGCCAATATCATAGGCTAAGGAAACAGTAAATACGTGGCAAGTTTGTCACACTGAATGTCTTTAACCGCCAGTACTTTGACCAATCACGTGCTGGAGCGTTCAGACTCTTTGGCATGATGATGATAAAAAGATGGTGTGAGCAAATCACACTAAACTGCAGGAGACAAAACAGAAGCACGCCCCTTTCATCGCACCCCTCCCTTCACTTTCATCTGGATATATACCCCCACCCCTCTTTTTCTTTTCTCTCTCCCTCACTCTTCTTTCATCATATGAAGAGGGAGGGAAAGCCCTCATGGCCATTTCTACAATCCTGCCACCCCTCAACCGACATCCCCAATTTTAGCCCCCCCCCCCCACTCCCCTTCCATACTCTTCTTTTGCCCATCAGGTCCAGATAGAGCCACTCAAACAACACCTACACATTCATCCACACACATCAACACAGAGTTCCTCCTCACCCCTGCCTCTTTCACGCACACACACTCTAATTTTCTGTGCCCGGCACTTCAAACACATGAAAGGATGCTCTGCGGGGACCAAGGCTAAAGGGAAGGTTGGAGGTGGGGGTAAGGGAAAGGAGGAGGTTGAGGGGAGTGGGTATGAAAGCAATGCTAGAGAAGGAGATGTGTAGGAGGGATGGTGGGGATGGGGGCCCAAGAGGGAGGAAGGAGGCATCACAAGGGCCCATCAGAGACTAGGTCAATGTCAAGGGGCTCTTGCTGAAGTGATTCGCGTCAGCCTCTAAGGAGACAAAACAGTCGTCCATCTGTCCCGTCTCCTGGATTGTTTGTGTCTGAGAGTGTTTCTTAACAAGCTCCGACTGTTAATTGGCGGAAGGGAAGATGTGATGGTAGTGATATACTGGGTTTTCTACATAAACTTGTAGATTAGTGGTTAGACGGAGGAAGTTGCCAGGTGTGGAAAAAAAGGAATATTATTAACACCAAAGGCGTGGCTGTCAGGGAGTGTTGGCAAAGCCTCTAATGCCCATGGCTCATCGTTCGTTGAGAGGATATGACACGCACAAACACATCAGCAAATGTAAACACACACATCGCTAAGAGGAAATCTTACCATGAAGTTGTGTTTGAAATGGCAGTTGTATTTAAATGTGTGACCTGAGCATCGTTAATAAACCATAAACTTGTATGTATGCGTTTTTTTCTCTCTCATCTCTGTTCCTCCTTCATTTCTTTTTAGCATTTCTCTCCTCAGGTTTTTTGGACTTGTATACCTGGTTTCTCTTCATCTCTTTCTCTACTTCTTCTGCACATAGATTGCTTTTAAGTACAGCTTGGAAGAGGGATGCATGTGTGCAGAATTAAGGACGCTGTGGAAACGATCAAACGATTTGGAATGTGCAAGTGAAGAAAGGAATCGAGTGTGTCTATATTGCACCAGAGCGTCTTCCTCATACCAGCAAGGTTTCTGGGAAAGGAAGCCAGTGATCAGACTGCACCCTGGGCCATAAAACCCCCACAATGCATTGCATCTTCCCTCTAACTCCTCTAAGACACAGGGAAAAGGCAATTAAAGCGTTTATAGGCTTCGCCCCCTAGATTTGCAGCCAGCAATTAAAAATCATTACTAATCAAATAAAAATAAAAGTAGCTCAAACTACAATTCGGCCAGGGCATCAATTGGATTTATGCTACTGCAAAAGAGCTCATAAAGACTGGTCGGACTTAATGTTACATTCTTAACAAAATAGGTTAACATTTAATGGCAGGCACAGTGAAAGGAATATAAGGCCAACTTTTAAAATTCAAATGAGGCAAATTTTCTTTTTTCCCAATCAAACTACAGTTCTCTCAAGCTCAAGCCCGTACGTTTTATGTGACTGTTGAAATTGAGAAAAACTGGGACACACTGGTGGTTTCCAGGGTGTTGGGAGATTTAGAGACTTGGCAGGCAGCCAATAAGAGCTCCTAGATCAATCGCGGTGTTGATGCATGCACAGCCTTGTGGGTGTTGTTAACAACGGAGGGCCACGGTGGTCAGAAATCACTCAGCGTGACACTTTGACACTGGGGGGGGTGAGGAGCAAGATTCGCCAAGACAAATGTCCACCGTCTCCATGGCTGTGGTTTTACAATGGCAGCAGTGTGGCACACCTTAACTTGGTACCCTGAACACAGTGAATCATCACAGTGACTTGGTGACAGGTGACGGAAGAGATGTTTTTATAGAACCTGGTGAAGTGCTTCTACAGGAAACTCTTTTAGTTTGAAGTAAATCGCGAGTTACTTCAAACAAACTCTGAAGTTATTTCAAAGTTTGACAAAAAAAAAAACTGAAAGGAAAAGTACCTCTGGATCTTTCATCAGTCAATTCTTACTTGTAGAGCAGGAAACGCTATTCTGAATATAAAAATCAACTGTGCACTGAAGAAAATACAGTAAGGTGTAACAGAATAACAAGAGATATCTGCAAGCCAGTATGACGACAGAGAGGATGATGATGACGATGCACACACCTACAAATACGGAGCCTGTGGACTGACCATGGCCAGGCAGACCCATGCTGCTCGCCAGCTGGTAGAGCCGTTGCTGCTGCTCCTCATAGGACCCCTGCTCGCTGAGCGCTGACATCATGCGCCTGTAGTGCTCCTCGGGGCTCATGTGGCCGTGGCTGCCGCCTGCTTCCACCACTGGGCTCTGGGAGTTCTCTGAAGAGAGGAGGGACACTTAAATCAATGGCTGTCAATGCATACATTATTAGGGGATACATAATAACCTGAATCTGCAGGCTTTAAAGATGCAGGATTTTTACCTCATTGTTGTACATTGAATTCATCTTTTCAGCATGTATTCATCCACCTCTACATAAATCTCCATGTCAGGCATGATTGTGAGGAATATGCATCCATACTACATTTACTACGCAGTTTCAAACGGAAGCCAGAGGTCAAAGATTTTCAAAATTTTAAGTTGAATTCACAAAATCCCATTTCACGACATCACTGAACAGAATGCAGAACACTGCTGTTTATCAACTCTGCAAAGTACACTTATCCCTTTACCCCATAAAGACAAGAGAAGAACTCAATCTAATACTAGTGAGTGCAACCTTTTTTGAATGAGCTCACTCACTGCTGCTCAGAAACCAGTTTGCGTTTGTTTGTTTTTTGCCGGGAGGATGGTGTAATCGGTCGGGTGCGTGCCTACGTGAGGGAGTGCGTCTGTCCATAGCTAAACTCGCATTCTGCTGCAAAAAAATGCATAATATTAACAGCTCGGTGAGTTAAATTTAGTTTTTGGCAAGATTGTATAAAATGTCTAATACGACGACTTTGAGCCGATTGCCTGCATACGTCTGTGTTTGAATGAAATGATGTTTTAGGACGCTTTACAGCCCATTAGTGTGTAGACTGGGGGTTAGCCAAATGTGGGTTGTGTCCATTCAATCACACAGCCGCAGTTCATTGCAGACACACCTGCTGGACATCTGTACTCATTGCCATTGTAAACCAGACATACCAAGGAATCAACCATAAATAATGTTATACTCTTTCTATCTTGGATTTTTTTATTTATTATTACTGCACTTATTACTGTTGTGAATGCTAACTCAAATATCAGCCAGAAAACATGTTTGTACACATATTATTCATTAAGAAGAAAGCAAAGAGAGCACTGATGGACTGGAAACTCCTTTGGATGAAGCTATACACATACAGCCGTGCATTGTTAATGGTTTGAGCCTGACCCGAGCACGAACTCCCTATTTCTTTGACAGAAAGCACAGAATAACCATGCATTAATGTTCGCATAGGTTGAAAGGTTGAAAGTTCTGTTGTACTGTATTTTAAACAGTTTTGAATGCATACTACCAAAACAGGCCCCGCTTCTTCCATCATGTGTGTTCATGTGGTGTATGATATCTATCTAGCTGTCAGTCCCCACACTTAATCTCTCTCTCTGACCTCCCTCCTCCCTCTCTCTGTCAATAGTAACATGATCTAAGGTATGGGTGGTGGGGGATATGGGGCGGTGTTTTGGGACTTAGAGGAGGGAGAACTAGGATGAGGAGGAGGGAGAAGCAGAGGAAAGCAGGGGTTATTTTTACCACCCTCCCTCTTATTGAAACCTGAGCCTGGCCCCGGGCAGGCGAGCAGGAGTGGCGCTAAGGAGCGGAGGTGGGTTGGAGGTGGTGGTGGAGGAAGCAAGCACGCAAGCGTCTCTGTCTCCACCGCCAAGCTCCAGCTAATCCACCCAAGGTCCTCAAGTGTGTGTGTGTGTGTGTGTGTGTGTGTGTGTGTGTGTGTGTGTGTGTGTGTGTGTGTGTGTGTGTGCACACGCAACTAGTCTGTGACTGTCTGAAGTTTTCTCGCTCTCTAAACACAGCAGGAGGTGCCGATTTTGCAACAGAAAGAAAAACAGACATCATTTACACAGCGGCATCCAATCTCTCCTGCTCCATTCCTATGCTGCGCTACTCCGTCTCTCTCTCTCTCTCTCTCTCTCTCTCTCTTTCTCTCTCTCTCTCTCTCTCTCAATCTATTTCTTGACTTGCATTAGTCATTAAGGAATAGTGTCTGTCTCCGAACTTGGATAACATGAAGACATGCATAGATAAAGAAACACACATGCAGGTGCAGAGTTTGAATGTGGATAGAGCTCAAGGTTAAGACACAGGATCAGCTGTGTTTTGAAATGGCTTAACTTCACTTCTCTGGACAGCAGGCTGCGCACACACACTCACACACACTCTTTATCAGTCACCCTTATGCAAATATACAGAACATTTAAGATATATGTAAGCCATATACAGCCGTTGTTTGCTTCAAAAGCCCAAAACCTAACTGTGCAGGCAAAAGAGCACAACGTTAAAATAAAAACAGACAAGCCCCATTTGCCTTTAGAGGAAGCCAACCCCGAGTACGTGCACAGAACTCACATCCACATAAAAACCCATGCATCTTTCAGAAGCTGAGTTGTGTCTAAATAAGACTATAATGGCCGGGAGTGAGTGCTTCTCTACTCAGAGAAAGAGGCTCCAGGCAGGGCTGATGTCGGTCAAAGATCACCCAGGGGGCAAAGGTCAACACCAGGCTTAGGCCGAGCTCTACACAGCTAAATCTGCACTTACAAAATTACCCTCACCCATCGATTCCCCCCACCCCCCAGAAATAAACTATAATAAAAATAAAAAAGATTGTGTCACTGTACGTGTTTTTTTTTAGGTTTGTGTCTCTGTGTGTGTGTGTGTGTGTGTGTGTGTGTGTGTGTGTGTGTGTGTGTGTGTGTGTGTGTACATGTTGTTCAGTTGTCTCCAGAGATGAGACTGGATGTGCGGTGAGCTGCCCTTGGTTTCGCGGTTTTGCCTGCTGTATAATGCATCAGTCAGGAAGTCTTCCTCAGGAGCCCAGAGGGACGGTTGTGCCGGCTCCACGCTGGGCGCCTGGTTTCTCGCCACATGAGGGAAATATGAATAATAGAGGATGGCGACCGGATTGCAGCACTACAGCGGGGAATTGTCTTGCCAACGTATGCCTTTTTAAGATTTTTTATTTATGTTGTTCCCATGTCATATAGAGAGCAGATGAAAAGGTAATACAGTTTATATTCTATCAACAGAGCTATTATCTAAGGTATTATAACATTTAGATATGATATTACTGTGTGTTCTGGATTTGGAGCTACCCCTGGCATTTCCCTACCACCCATGTTCTGTTTTATTTGTTAAAATCATGGTTTTCATTGGGACTGTTTGCTACTGCAGATGTAGTCACAAAATACAAATAAACTGTTCAGTGAGGCCTGTTGAATGACCAGAGGAATCCAGACATTGTACATGGGAAGAAAATGTGTCCCCTTTTGTGGTGCTCAAAACATCCAAAGTATTGGGTGCGCAGCAGAATCTAGCAGACAAAGCTCAGCAGGCAAAAACGTCATGGTTTTATATGTGTATCCCGCTAACACTGACCACCAGCAGCTAAACCAGCACCACCTCATGTTTCCCTTCTTCTCTTTGCAGTTTCTGTCCTTTTTTGAACTTAACTAAGTCATTCTGTCTTCTTTCCCACAATTTTCACTTCTTTTCTATTAGAAAATGTCCGTCCAAGCACATCTGTGAAGTCACAAATACTCTGCATGGTCTCACCTTTGGGGGATACGCTACGTGACTTCTTGCTGTCAGAGGGACACTCGCTGCTGCTGTTGGGAGAGTAGCTTCTTCTCTTTCCTAGAAGGTCATCTGAAAACACACAAAGAGAGAAAGAGCGGCAAGTTAAATGAGCAAAGTAAAAGCTTGATATAGAAGTTATGCTCTATGCCCACCTGTATGCATGGCAGCTGTTATGGAAATGCAAATTTTGAAGAGGGAGTGAAAACGAGCCAAAGAGAAAAAAAAGTCATGGGTGGAGAGAAAGAGAGCAAGTAAAGGAAGCCACAGTTCTGTCAGATATGAGCGGGGGCCTGCACCGCCATGGATGACAGGTCTGCCTTGCTCATTCACGTGTGTGTGTTTGTCTATTTGAAGGAGGGAGGAGGGCTCCGTCTCTGTCTCTCTGCGTCTCCTCCAACGTCTCTGTCTTAAAGTGTTATCACTGTTCTTCCTCTCTCCTCTTCCCTTTTTCCAGATGTTGGCACAAAATGCTCTGACTGAACTTAAGTGCACGAGAGCCTCTCAGCTGCTTGAGAAATCACTCTCAGCCTACATTATGTCTATATCATGTGTTATTTTTAGTTTTTGTACCTCCACAACATGATACTCCCCTCTCTCCTGTTGCTGTCCTCTCCTCATAAACACACTTCTGATCTTCTTGCCTCATTTCTCATTTCTTTGTCTCTTTCTCCTCTTGGAGCATTTGAAACCTCCTCCCATTAGGACTTCTCTCTCTCCTCCCATTCACACCCTCCCTGCCTCCGTCTCTTCATCCCTGTTTCCCCCCTACCTCCTCCCCTGCCACCAAAGAGGAGCATCTAGTGTACAATTATAGCAACCCCTTTTCGCCTCCTCCTCCTCCCCTCTCCTCCCTCTCTTCCTTCCCACCCAATCGCCTCACCTCCAACCCCCTCATACACACCTCAAATCAATACGGGCCTAATCAGAGAGAGAGAGAGGGGATGCAGAGCACATTGCATGCAGTGCCGGCAGGAAGGAAAAGGCTGTTTGTCATTGCTCTCTCTCTCTTTTTCTTTCTTTCTTTCTCTTTTTCTTTCTTTCTTTCTTTCTCTATTTCTATCGCATACACCTTTTTCTCTGACTCTGTTTCTTCCTCCGCACAGATAGCCAAGCCACAGCAACAACTGCTTCCCGTCTTACTTTTTTTTCTCGTTTTCTCTCTCTCACTTCTCGTGCGTATTTTTAAGGATGGGGAGCATCCTTCCGTCCCCTCTCCCTTCCTCCCTCAAGGAGAAGGGATCCTCACTCTCTCTCTCTTTTTTTTCAACAAAGCAATTTTTCATCATTTACACAGCATGTGTAAACAGTGCGAAGAAACAGGGGGTACAACAAAAACAAGGCAATTTCACAGCAAATCCAAGCAAAGATAACTTGGCAATTTCTGTCATGTGTCCACTCCTGTGTCCACTAGCAACGCACGGACAATCATCAACAGAGAAGGGAAGCTGGCGTGGCGTCTGACCTTTAACCCCTAACCTATCACCCAAACGTATGTTCTTTCTTCCCTATAACAAGATACAGATAGACAGGGACGGGAAAAGAGAGACAGACAGACATTTAGACAGGACTCAGAGGATTTTGTTGGGCTGCTGGAGGTGCCCCGGTGTTGATGAGAGGGTGAGCGAGCAAACAAGAAAGGGAGAGAGTGAGGTTCACTAATGATCCAGTGTTTGATGTTGCCTCTCAGGTCCTGAGGAAATCCACTCCCTATAGCATCCTAAGGAGACAGTGTAGGGAAGGCGGAAGGGGGAAGGGGGACGCTAATGGACAAGTACACACACACACACACACACACACACACAAGTGTGTGTGTGTGTGTGTGTGTGTGTCTTGTGTCTTTCACAATTTCTCCTTTTTCTGTCAGAACCTTTATAATTCATCCAGTTTGTACACAAAAAGATCTCCATCTATCTTATTGCTGGAATATTAACAAAGAAAGAGTGAACCCCCAATAGTTAAACCCCCTTTTCGAGCACACACACACACACACACACACACACACACACACACACACACACACACACACATACACACACACGAACAGTCCCTCTCATGATCAAACACACACACTTGAGTCGTCTCTTGAGCCGACCTCACTCAAGACACTGCGTCTCCTGAGCGAGTGCCCGAGGGCCAGAGATTTGAGGGCGGAAAGCTTTTAAAGCCAATTAAATGGGGCTTCTTAGAGCACCGGCGCTCCCTTTTAATGCCGAACCCTGAGCTCTGCTAGCGTCTATGCTAACACTTTTACTCCCACTAACACTGCTTACACTCAAGTTTGCTACCCCAGGCATTTCCCCACCACCTGCTTGTTAATACTGCTGAAGAATTAATGGTTATGGAGTCAGGAGTCGACTGTGACTTTTCTGTCAAACGAGTGCAATAATTAAGTCAAAATAGTATTAGCTGCTATAATACAGCCCCTTGTTTTTACCATTTCTGGTCAACAAATACAGGCTAACTTTTTTTCAACGAGCCACTATTCAAGCCTCTTGCTTCAGTTCCTCTTTGCTAGTTAACCTCCTCCTACTTAGAGAAAAGAGGGATGAAAACAGGGGGACGGATAGAGAAAGAGGAAACAGCAGGACTTAAACCCCTTCCTCTTTCATGTGACACCACCAGGGTGAACCGTCAGGCAAGCATTCCTCTTTACTCTCTGATTTCCTCTCCTCCCTCAAACTTTAGTCCTCTTCCTCTCCACTCTCCATCCCATGGAGCGTGGTGACAGCTCAGACAGCCAGACTCCTTAATTCCTCTCTTACTCCGTTAATCTGTCATCTTTATCAGGCCGGTGAGGGGGGGCTGAGCGGAGAGGAGGGGGAGTGACAGGCGGGGACGCGGGGTGGGCCGCCAGCCGCAGCCCCCCGATCAATCTCCACATTACAGCTGACAGAATGGTGCTAATAACTTATTGATCCCCCCTCCATGCGCCGGGGCCTCCGCCGGCCCTGAAAGCCCTGCCATTGATTGGCTTACAGGCCGATGCAGCTGGGAGAGGGAGGGGAGGGTGAGGGAGGAATGGGGGTGGTTGATGGGGATCGGGAAAGAGGCGCTTCTGCTCACGCTGAGGAGAGGATGCGCCACCTCCAACACGTGCAAATGTACACACATAGTAACACTGATCCACTGTTTGTCATGTTGTATGTCTTTTCAACATGAAGAGAGAAATAAAGAGAGGTGGAGAGAGAAGAACACAACTAAAGAAGAAGGAGAAAGAGAAAGAAAATCATGGAGGAAGATTTGTACGTCTAGTCAACTGATTAAAGTATGACTGACCTTAAAGTGAAAATCTGGGACATTGTCATATAAATAAATGTTCCCTTTGCAACGCATATAGTTGTGTAACACAAGAAAAACTAAAACCACTGGCACTTTATGCAAGCTTTTATTTTGGTCGCTCTATAGGCCCTCTGTCGGGTACAGTAGTATTGCACTACCTGTATCATCTGATGTACAGGTGGGGAAGGTTGATGTTTCCAGCAACAGTGTTTTCTTTACAATAATTCCAGGGCTGAGACAGCCATTGTTATGATAGTTATTAAGAAAAAGTTGTAAATAATAAACGAACATGCAAAGACAGAAAATTAACCCCTCGGTGCAATATTAGAAAGGTGTTTCTGACCTGAACGTAACTTCACAACAAAATATTCCTACAAAAAAGGAAATTCATATTTACAAAGTATATCTACATTTTCAATCACCTGGTGTTTTTCTTAAATGTTCTACTTTCTTTGTCTAATCTCTCTGTGTCTGTATGTCGAATGAATCCGTTCATTTGTCATTGAAAATGACTTTAAACTTCAGTTAGGTTTCCTTTAAGTGTATTTTCAATATTTATTCAGCATTTTATTTTGGCACCTGTGAATTCTATCTCTTGATAGAAGCATTAGCATGTCTTTATGAATAACCCTGAGAAGGCACTTTGTTATGGCAGTATAATTATATTCCTATTAAGCAGTGTGATATTTGTTTATATTTACAACCCCCATTTCCCTTTTTGATTCTGCAGGACAGAGCTAATATCATGAGAAATCACAATAACTTTTGTTTTGAATTGCCTTTCTATGCCTATCAAGTAATAACGAGCTGGTAATATTTTAAGAGCGATCCTTACTCACAATCAGTTTGAAAAAGAAGGTCATGCACAAACATGCTGCAGATTCACACGCAAGCAAACATCTAAAACCAGGCATTTAAAAACCACACACGGAAAGGTGCACACACCAAAAAATGTGCTCAAGCCCCAAACCACTGCTACAACCTCCAACCACACACACACACACACACACACACACACACACGCACACACACACACACACACACACACACACCAACAGGCTGTAACTGCCTCTGGGAGTCTGAGTGCAGGGAGCAGAGGAGAGAGAGTGGCGGTCCAAAAACACCTTATCTGCCCGTTTGAGTCTCCAGTCTGACCGCAGAGCCACGGTTTACAGTCTCCACAGGCAGCCAGACTCTCAGCGTCGGCGCCCCTGCTCTACCCCTCCCTCCCCCCTCACAGAGCCTCTGAATAGCCAGCGGCTGGGGAGTGAGAGAGCGAGGGAGGGAGGGAGGGAGAGGAGAAGAGAAGGAGGGAGGCAGGCCTCCTGTCTGTCCCTCAGATTTAATTAACGGCCCACTACGGCGCAGAGACGACCCGGCAAGCCTGCTTCCCTTTCCTCCTGACCCACACACACACACACACACAACAACACACAAAGCCATCCGCCGCCATAGCTGCCGCCTGCCCTCCCCTGATACCACCACCGCACTCATTCATCTTTTTTTCCTCTCTCTCTGCTCTCCATTTCCAAATGTTTCTTCCATCACATCTCTGTCTCTCTGTTGCAGACTTTTTCTTTATGTTATCCTTAATTTCTCTCCTATCTTACTCCTCTGCCTCTCACATTTTCTCCCTCCACAGTGTATTGAATGACTTTGTGGAGGATAAGTCCAATAGGGGAGTTGACTGACAGAACAGAGTAAACACAATATTACACAGCAAGCTGCGTTTACTGTCATTTATCTCAAAGTGAAATAATCCACTGCTTTAAAACTTCATACGCATTACACCCACCTTTATTTGGATGCAAATTTAAACGTGTTGATTTTGCGTTGGCACACATCTGTATAACTATGTGTTATTTGTGTGTAATTGTGCGTTTGTGAACGTGTGCGTCTAATTTCACTGGCAGACAGAGTTGGAGCCAGTGGCTGATCGGATTGGACTTGTTTACAGACACAGAGCGAGCAGCTTAGGCAGCCTGTTAAATCTCCCTTTAGTGCTCAAACGGACAGATTTTAGGGTCTCGGACCCCCCTTGGCGTAGGTCACACTGTGCCCACCCTTTTCCTCCATCAACCCCCACCCACCTCTATCCCCTTGTGCCTTCCTCCATTAAAATAACTACCCAGGGCTCTGATTTCTCCATTAGGTTTAGCGGCTGATTAGGCCGGTATTTGGGCGGAAATCCGTCACAAACCGTGGTTTAAGACACTGGCTGGGTTGGCTGGTGAGCAGTCTAATACCCTCCGCCTTCCACCCACCCCGGCTGATATCACAGGCACCGTATGGACAATTAATCTGGCAGACAGAGGAGATGAGCACACAGAGAGAGGGTATGGAGGTGTTGGGTCTGGACTGATTATGGTTCTCGCTGTGCCTCTGGCTAATGTTATAAGAAGGGACAGGGTCAAACCCAGGGCAACATTGGAGCAAGGTATGGTCTTCACTGATAACAAGACAACTCATCTGTTAATTAAGGGTGGATTTATTTGTATTCAATTAATTTAGATTTTTATAATTCAGCTGATTATTTTTTCATGATCAGTATTTTAGATGTACATGTTTCCTGTCTTTAAAAGTCAGCAGATATTAGAAGAACTAAATAAACTAGTATAGTTCTATAGTTCATTATAAACTGACTTCCACGGGTTAAGTGTTGAGAAAAGACATCCTGATCAACAGGAAAAAATTATAATACAAGAGCCTACAATATCAGTTGAGACAAAGTTTATAGTCATCCACAAAACTCAGAACCAAGTGTGACTCATATATCAGTTCAAAGCTGTTTCAATAAGTATTGACAATATTGGAATTTTAAATACACAATTATATGATAATGTATTTGGGTTGCTTGTGAAACACTGTTGTACTCAATTATAGCTTGTTGGGATATAGTACACGACACAGATATATATCTTGAAAATAGGTACAACTAACTGGGTACAGTAGCTTGATTGCTGAATAGAGATATCCACAGAGGCTGTTCTACAAACATATGTCTTTGAACGCGACGCAATATCCTCATACAAGCTACTTGACAAATAGCTGTGATTAAATACTGTCTGCGTTCTGTCTGTAAACTGGAAGGAAGGCTCTTAGCACGTGCACACCATGGTTCCTCTGCTCATAAGAAACTGGATTAATGGCAAACAAAGCTATTTATTCAGAAGTAATCTAAAACAGGGGGTTTAACAAAAATCCTGGAGTGTGGCAGAGAATGTGGGAAGACCATTAAGTAATCAAATTGAGAGCGACCTCCAGGAATGAGTAATACGCTTATGTTAAATTCCCCCAAATCACACAAATTAGTGTAAATTAAATGGATAATGAAACGTTTACATATGTTACAGGAGGTTTAAAGGGGGATATATCATCAGTCTAAATGCAAAGGCAGAAATAGAGAAATTAAAAGGAAAAGAAAGAAAACATCCTGGCAAACCTTTAAACACACACACACACACACACACACACACACACACACACACACACACACACACACACACACACGCACACGCACACACACAGCATCACTGGGGGTCCTACCTGTGTGTCCAGAACTGGTGTTGTGGTCGGAGGCTGACTGGCCCTCGGGCATGCCGTGCTGTCTGGTGTGGTGCAGGTTGGAGATTATTGTAGAGAGGTCACTGTCACGACTGTAAAACACACGCACACACACACACACACACACACGCACGCACACACACACACGCAAGCACGCACACACAAACACGCACACACAAACACACAGAGGAAAAAGAGGATAAACACATTTAAAATCAGCTCCAAACAAACTTAATTCCACAACGCAATCCAAACCAGTGTGTGATAAATGAGCAGTGCATAAATTCATACTATTTCGTGCACTATTTACCACAAAAATCCTCCATCCAGACAGGACAGTCTAAACTCTCTAAGATGCATACCTCTACACAGACTCAGCAGCTACAAGTGGCTGTTCTATCAACTGTCTCTCAGTTCTGAGGTGTGTAATACACTCTGACAGACTACCGCACCCAGCACTTTTGGGTCTCATCCCTACTCATCTTCCACACTAAGATGTATTAACGAACATATTCACAACTCATAAGTAGTTTAGCTGCTTAAAACCTGATTATGGCTCTTAATAAATTGGGTCGCCAACTGCTGTTTTAGAGAAAAATGGCAATTGAATAATGTTAAAAGAAAGTATATATCCATCAATCCTTGAACAGGTCTGACTTGCATTTTAGTAATAAAATATGTAAAAGTAATGAATCTGTGTGATATAAAACTGGGCTTCTTGTCTTTTTTTCTACTGTCATGCTTGCACTTCAAGAGGAGGCCCTTCACAACAAAACTATCCACAAAAGTCTCTCAAACCCCTTGTCATGTCCAAAGGAGGAACAGGAGGAGGGTTTACAGATTAGGCCCAGACCTGGTTGGAGCCACTCTGCCCTTCCGAAGGCTTCACCAGCTGCCTTTCTTACTTCCCCACACCAATAGACTCAAACAACTGTGTCATGAAGGTATTTCATTTGCAATCTGATTACCATCCTGGTTGCATGAAATGGCACAATGAAGGGAAATTAGTGCTTAGAGTTTGAGAGGAGTGTAGCAGCCGTGCAGTACCAGTGTAGTTACAATGGTATAACAAACAGCGTGTGTGGTCGGAGCGGTACAGAGTGAACTATTTTTTAGGTAACCGTCTAAATATAATGTACTGTTTACTACATGGAAGAACATCCCAAAGCCCATGCAGAAAACTTGATTTTGTCCACAAAATATGCCTAAAAACATGCTGTATTTAAACATGTCAGTTGGTTGGTATCAGCATCCTCTTGTGTCAGTGGGAATCACGTTTAAAGGCTTAACTGGCAACTTTATTGAAAGCAGAATCATCTATGAAGGGGGTCTGGTGTGACACAGCAAGCACAGTTTATGGGACAGAAGCGGTGAATGGCTCTTAGCTGCCACCACTATGACGAGGCCACACTGTTTGCGGCTGCTGGATCGGGGTTTTTACAGTCCCATGATTACAGGCTCATGCTGTAATGTCAGGCTGTTGGTTGCCAAGCTGTTTTCCACACGCTAACAGAAAAGATGGAGGAAAGCTTGGAGGGCCTAATGCTAGCTTCACCGGTCACCTTTCAGTCACAGAGAACCAATGACTCAGAAAACGGTCTCAGACAAAACAGTCGCCACCGGTCGCTAAGTGAGTAGACGCTTGATTGGATTGTGACTGCAACAGACTAATGATAGACTTCTTTTTTTAGAGTGTAACTTGCCAAAATTAGTAGCCATCTGTGTCTGAGAGCCAAATGTTTTTTTTCAAAATCAAAATTGATGTGCAGGGTTTAAAAGAAAATGACATGCAGGTTTTTTATTTAAGTTTTATTTTAATGTGTTTGAAGTCATATAATAATGTATCTGCTTCACCAAGTGACAACAAAGCACACATCACAAACACTGCAGTTCCACACGCTCCACTGTGAGAAACTGCAGCCAAATTCATCAACCAGCTAGCTGCGTTATAACACCGCCCTCTGTCCATCATTTAAAGTGATCATGATAATGCCATTCTGAACTTCTCAGAGAGGTGATGGGGTTATTATCCCGTGGCGAAGTAGCCGCTCTAAGCCATGAACGACGAGCACATTGTTAGTAGGGTAATTAGCACACTTTTCCTGAGCTGTCCCGCCTCGGCTTGGGCTAATGAGGTCCTAGCCCTATCCCTGACCACCTCTGCCCTCCCTCAACCCCTCCCCCCCTTCTATCTCTGGGTGGAGGCAAGGTCATACTCAAGCACTGGAAGATGAGGAGGGTGGGGGGGGTGGTGTTTAAAACCCAGTCACCTGAGTCAGCACTCCCTAAGGAGCTCTAGAGCCGGGGTTAGCAGGGAAGGACGGGAGCCTCTGAGAGGATGGAGATGGGTTGGGGTGGGGGGTATAGTGTGGCTGTCGGGCCCGATAGTAAAGAAGGACATGAGCCGCCTTCTTATCGCACAGGTGCACGCCGTAGACAATCATCTCATCCTCAGCTCATCCTTAAACTGGTCAATACCGCACCTCTCATCTCCGGCCACAGGACAGACTGACCCAGACACTGGGAAGACTAATATGTGTTAATACTTAACGTCTGCCATACTACTGGTATGCAGTATTACTGAGATGATACCGCAAAGCCTGTATAACTAATCAAATTTCTACTAGGGATGGCTATCAATTTAAAAGACCAGAGTTTAGGTGCTGATACCAAAACAATATATGTTTCATTACCTGACTTTGGGGAATATAATCATGTTTTAAGCCATGTTTTTAACCGTGGTAAATTAAGTTTGATTATAGTGAATATATTGTCCAAAGTCAGATATTTTACTGCTGTAGGTCAGGAAATTTCAGATCAAAGAATCAAGGGAAAAATGTCTACGAAACAGACATTGCATTTCAGACAATAATTTCAACTGCTTTTTCAATGCTTCTGGTCTATGAATCTAAAATACACTTGTCACTTATCGTAGCCCCTACAACTCAATATTGAAATTTGTTTTTCGATATTTTTTCACAGTAATGGCAAGTAAAGAATGTATTACTGAATCATCTGTTTTGATAAAAACCTAAAACCAGTAAAAACTGATCAGATCACTTGTTAGGGCTCTTTCTTTTGTTAAGAAACGGTTGTGCTCCATTCTACTATTACAGCATGAGTTACTTTTCAAAATGGTCCAAACAACAGGAAAAAACTCTTCTGGCAAAGGCTGTCGCCTCAGTATAAATGCCCAGTCGTGGCCTGCTGTGGCATTGGCACGCGGAGCTGAGGTGGCGGGGCTGGAGGTCACAGTGTGAGCTGGCAGAAGCTGGCAGCCCAGGCACCCTGACGCCATGTCTCACACCACCACTGGGAAAGTGCTGACAGACAGACAGCAGTGATGTGAAGGAGGAGGAGTGGAAGGGGAGAGAGAGCAAGAGAGACAGAGAAAAGAGAGAGACAGGTCGCAAGCGCTGTGTAACATCTGGTGCTCGCAGGTTTACTGTGTATCCTCCTCTGCTCTTAAGACAACAGCCCGAACACAGAGCCAACTCCAACCTGCACAGTTGGCCCACAGCAACATTCAAAGAGTACCTGGCAATATGTAATGTTCAACAACCACAGCATGGCAAAATATGGACTTGGGCACAATTCTGAGAAAAAGAAGGAATGAGTAAAGTTTGCCTAAAGTCTTTTATTTAGGAAATGCCTATGCTTTACACACGTAAAGCTTAAAGCAGGAATATTGATCTTTTCCGTATACGTTTTATGTTTTGCCTGATTCCTACAAGCAACGGAAACACAATTGTCATGCTGCTCACAGTTGGATCGAAAGGCAACCCGCAACTGGGAATCCTGCAAGCAGAGGGGGTAATGAATAAATAGAGAAATAGATACATAAATAACTAAGAGTAGCCTGGCTTCACTTGGGCTTCACTTCTCCTTGTTGTTCTTCTGCTGTACAGGCTGACATGAGGTCGATAAGGCAGCCAAGGGAGGAAATAAAAGTATAATATATGAGAATGAGGTAAGTCCGCCATGTTGCATTTAAGTTCCCCTGCACTGAGCCATGCCCACGCTGCTGGTTTTACTGGTAATTTCTCCTCTGGCTCACACTTTATGAGCTATCATTATTACTTGTATCTTCTTTTACTTATGCTGAACCGTTTCAGGGAACATTTGGATTAAAAAAGGAAATGATCTGTTGTAGTCGCAGTGTGAGGTAATCCTTGTGAGCTTTCAAAGAGCACATTGTTGTACTGTAGAGCCCGTATGAAAGGTTAAAGCTCTTAATATCTTCAGCTGATTTCAACATACTGTATCACAGAACATGAATAGTAAACACTGTGTTCTTTACATGTGGAAACGATGAACCTCATGCTTCAAGCCAACGCCAAATCTGAGACTAAATTGCTGGAACACTGCTTACTTTCATTTTGTGTTCATGATGCCGTTTTGATAGAGCAGTGTTTTGTCTGTTAACTCCCTATGTGGAAACAACCAACGTTAGCTGCTAGCCAACGCCCAATCAACTACCAAATTGCTGTGACTCTGTTGCCATGGTTGCCACGCGTGTAAACAAAGCCAAAAATTCTTGAAGCGGAAAGCTCCTCTAGAAAGCTATAAAACCTCCAAGCTCACTAATTAGTGCTTTAGGGGAGAGCCATTTCCAGTAATTTCACACTGTCCGTGACCTCCTACTGGCATAAGGCAATGACACAGTTGTTCAATAAAGCCAGAGGACAGGATGTCAAACGCAATAGCCGCTAACTCAGCATCACGGCCTTTCTTTCTCTGTGGTTATTGCACAGATTAAGTATAGAGCACCATTAACTACTGCAAGCCAATGCTGCTCCATGAAAATATACATTTGCATACCGATAGGTGGGCTGTAAAGGGAATCTGAAAAAAAACTGTGATAGTAAGTAGTAAAATCAGATTCCTCTTCATGTTTATGAATGCAAGTTTCTATTTGCTTCTAATTTTACAAATCAGCCTCCTATCAGCATGAACCTGCAGCAAACGCGCCATGGTTTTCTCTCAATGAGCACCTTTCCTAAACATTTCACTGAAGTAAAACTGGATAAACACAATCAAGCAGATGACAATTCAAGGCTATAGCCAGGTCTATCAAAATTACACCCACAAGGACTCCAACTATAACCTTGCTGCTGAAGACAGAGATGCCAATCCATAATAATGAGATGGATGGTATGTTGAATTCAGTATGTGGCTTGTTTCAATCAGCTTTATTCCCTGCTGGGTGGAAGAGCACAGGACAAGATGGCCCTTATATGTGGAGACCCAGAGTTCACCATTGACAGTCCGTCTATGTTGTTGCTTTTGTAGGAGGAAACATTTGCATTATGTAAGTGATGAATCAGCAAAATTGAGAAACTCCTTTTGCTTGTTTTGGTGAATGTTTTGGGTACGTCTGTCTTTCAGCAAAAGCTGAAAGACAGACGTCAGCGGGTGTAACTTATAAAATCCACGTTGCTTGCCGGGTAATTACCCAGACTCTCAGTCAGCACTTTCAATCAATGCCTTGTTATCTACGGCCAACTGAAACAAACACTAAGGTGGTGTTTTGCCCTTGAGTAAGAAGCCAGTAAAAAGTTATCGGTATGAAATATTTAGTCCCCGAGATGAATCTATAAATCAGTGTTAACGAAAGTCAGATGCAAACAATCTGCAGCACCGATTACAAGGCAATACACCAAAGGTGTATAAAAACTAGAGTTTGTTTCTACCTTTCAGTTGTTGTGTTTCACAAGCGCCACATTTGACGTTGGTGCTGACACCCCAAGGAGCTTCTGTATGGAACTTATTGTGATAACGATTATTTGGTTGGCTCCGTAATTTGGCAGCATTTCAGTCTCTGGATGCTCTGTGTGTTTATTGAGCAGGACAAGCGCAGATCCGTGGAGCACCAAGTAAACTAATTGTCTGTAAAGCCAGCGAATATTAATATTAATCTGGTTAAAAGAAGGTGGACCAGTGTATAATGAACTTGAGAGGACGTCCGGGTGAGAACGATGAGCGATGATGAAAGCAGCACTTGTTGACAATGACAGACAAATCCTCTTCATGCAAAACCAGCCACCTGAACTAACCAAATAACCTACTCTATGAATAACATTACGTGTCTTTATGTGTGCAGCTGAAAGTCTAAAGTCTCTCTTAAATTGAATGCCACCTGAAGTTAATTTGCTGCATGAAGCATTATGTAAAAATATTTGAATAAATAATTGCCATGTAGATTAAAGTGCAGTTACAGTAGTAACGCTGTGCTGCCGCCAGCCTTGATGATGTGTGGATGAGACAGCACAGAGACGCTCACACATGTATACAGAGGCCCTGTATTTTTCACATCCATTGGCCAAATCCAATTTGTTAAGACCCTTCTACGACTCACTTACGAAGCTGCGGTCAATAGAAATCACATTTCCGTGATTGGACATCCCATTATCCCGTTCGTCCAGACCTGCGCTGGGGGATAAAGCAGGGCTGAGACGGATGCCCAGGACAGACCGGAGCTGCGGCTCCAGCGAGTCCGTCGCCTTTTAAAGGGTAAAAGCCTGACATATTAGTCATAAGTGTTCTTTAAATTCATTATCATCTTAACACGCCAGCGGCACAAGTGTCAGGGGGAGGGGAAGCCCTCTTAAATGAGGTTAGCGGATCCATTTAAAGCTTCACAGTTGCTGTGCTGTCCGCCGTGTCACACGCAAGTCTCAAGACATAAAAAAAAAAAAAACATCCCCTCCTGTAATGAGGTTGCACAAGCTGCTTATAATGCAGCTGGGGACTTTCTGAGGTTAATCAATGAACAGCTTCTGCATTATGTCCGTCCATGGTCGGTCATGTACATACCAAGTAATCACAAATCCATGTGATGTTTATTCCATATTGAAAATACCTTATTTCTGTCACTTAAAATGGATCATAGTAATGATTGTAAAAAGAGCAAATAAAACAATTTCATTCCCATCTTTTTCAGTTTATAAGAAAGCAGATTGTTCGCCATCAGTGAAAGGGAGCGCCGTCTTTCAAAACTATTTGATTCATCGCAATGTGTGACCTGACTGTAACCCTGCAAACGTGAATTTGCAAGTATGACGATATGAACATAATTACTCACTTAAATTCAAACAGGCTTTTAGTAAATGCAGTTCACATATTTGTGACAAACCCAATCTACTACAACCCCTGAGCACTCTTTATCCATTTTGACCATTTGTCAAACACAAATGTACTGATTCGTACTAAAATGCGATGTTTGGTTTCACAAATAATTGTGTTGTTATGGTTTGATGCCAACTAGTTTTCAAAAATAACAATGGCAACACTGAAACAAAACAGACATTCCTGTCAAGGATTTTGCTTCCCTCCTGATTTGATTAAAATAACAATACGACTATCGTGGTGTAACGGACGAGGATCCGGAGACTGACCGGGCATGTTTTTGAGGCAGCATATACTACTTCCTCTCTTAATCTAAGTCTTTCACACCAAGTCTGTTCGTGTTTTTTACTCTTTTTCATACCACTAGCTCTGAAATCTTTTGAAAATGTCAATCGTGCTGCACAATGCATATCACAATGAACATGGATTCCAAAGTTTTCATCACCATTTCAAAACGTTCTTGAACAGCGTTCTGAAAAAAATGCAATAACATGACATGAAAACGCAACAGCAATGCCTTCTGAATGTTTTATATCAAACGCTCTGTGAACTAACCGCTCCCGAGCACAGCATGGGATGCAATGAAGTAGACACTGTGACTCAGGTGACTCAGTCTTTCAATATCAAGTCAAGACAGATACACTAAGGCTTGGCAAGATCACCAAAACGCAATTCAACAAACCAATTAACACATTCAACATTGGAGTACGCATTCTTCCGTAAGACATCGCATAGCAAAAGCTGTAAGTTTATTTTTGTGTTCTGTGTCTGTTCATCTCAAAATGAGTCCCTAACACCTTTAAATGATCCTCAAATCTTTTTTAGTGACTTCTGAATGTCAAAAAATAAAGAAAAAGGAACGAAAATATAAGGATTAATATTCATATTATTGCTTTGGCAACATTGTTTTTAGGAAACTTGTATGTCAGGGAAGCCACATTGTGTATTGTATTGCATGTAAAGGGATATCCACTGGTATCTGGGATAAGAATGGCATGGGACCCAAACATCAAACACGCTTGGGCTGTCCTTCAAACTACATAGAAGTCACGGCCATAGAAGTCACAGATGCCTCACCTCTTTCTCATGATACTGTAATGCAACTCGTCCTCTTGTTTGATGTGGGCATGATCTCCACTGGCTCGGTCGCTGCCTTCACTGTCGTCACTGCTGAAGGCCAGCTCCTTCTTGGGCACCCGGTTAGGGGGAAGGGGGATGGTACGTTTCTCAGCCAAGCGTCCGCGGTTCTGCACATCAAGGCACAAAGAAAAAGGAGACTTTAGCAACAGGATTCATGTATAGCTTGGCAAATTGTTGAATGCATTTTTTAATTTGTTTGGCATTTTTATGGTTCTGATCACTTGCAAAAGCCCTTTTTTGTATTGCTACACATGGAATGAGTTCTCTCTGAAAATGTAAACAGGACAAATCAAGACTTCCTGGACCTTTGCAGAATTTACCCGCTAATTTTTGTAGTGTCATCTTGCTTACTTAAAAAAATACATTAAATCAGTAAAGGTCAACCAAGGGTACTTGTACTCCAGGGGGTACCTTCTGCAGTCGCCATGGTTGGTATATTAAACACAGAAGTCTAGATAGTTAGCTTTAAGTGATCCGCCACTCCAAGTGATAATATTCGGATGCAAACTTGACCAAACTGACCCTAGAGATAAAGATAAACTACTGGAACAATATATACTTTTATTTAATTAATGGTGGTAAATAACATCCAGTTCTCAATCAGTTCAATTCATGAGCACATTTGTAACGTGACATTTAAGAGCTACTCTGTTCCCCCCCTCAACCGAGGGGGGGTATCTGCATTAACAGAGAAGTACTAAACACAGAAGTACTTTTATACTTTAATACCTTTACTTCTACTCTAAAACCAAACTGATGGGGAGAAAAGTTGGTTGGTGGTAGTTGGTTGATTTTGCTCTAAGGCTGCCAGGAGAAGGCTGAGGACAGATAAAGAGGAGAGACTGGCCCTAGGGGCATTAGGACGTGAAGCTGGGCGACCTTTAATGTGACCTGAAGAGGTCACTGCAGATTAACATGGTCCTATCACTGAGAAAAGATAGGAGGGGGAGAGAGGAGTAGAGGAGTGGAGATGGAAGATGGAGGAAGTAGAAGAGATTGAGCCGAGGAAGGAAATTGGAGCAAGGGAAGGATAGGCTGAGGAGAAAAGTTAACAGAGAAGAGAGGGCCGAGCAGATGTGGATTTTTACAGGTGAGAAAAAATATAGGAATGAAATCAAAACATGTGAGAGAGAAAGCTCCACAGAAGTAAGTCATGTCCGGTGTCGAGTGGACTTGGATTTGAAACTATATCCCCCCCCCCCCTCTCTCGCTCTGTGCTTACAACTCTACTCTTCCTCCCGAACGCCTTTAAGCCCTCCAGCTATCCCTTCCACCACACGCAACCCCGCTCTCCGCCACTCCTCCCCACTCCCTCCTTCCCTCACTCCTTCCATCCCAGGAAGCGCGGCAGCATGAGTGGCAGGCGGGGGCAGGAGGAGGGATTTGGGGGCTCCTAGCCAAGAGGCAAACAGGTGCAGCCCCTCTGGAGTCTCTCAAATGGCAGACATTAAAAAGAGTTGGGGGGGTGGAAGACAGAGAAAGATGAAAACATCCCCTAGGATGAGCAGGCCACAGAGTTGTGCACATTTCTCTCCTTTCTCCTTTTTTATCGTGCCTTGCCAGAAAAGAGTTTTTTCCTGCTTCTTCTTTCTTGCCGAAGCTTTCTACAAGTTCTGCTCCAATATTTGAGGACAGTGGATGACTTTATGATACTTGTGCTACTTTCACACAAGGCCTCGCTGAAGGAAGTGAGTGCTGGAGCTCCAACCGGGCGCATTAGAGGGAGGAAACAGGAGCGTGACATCACATCAGAACAACAGAACAACACTTTTCCACTGATGCAGTTTCATCTGTCAGACACACACATCTGTTCAATACAAATGCTCCACCTCCAAGTACAAGTCTCTTTACTGCTGTCTTCTCATCATCGGGGAAAATATAGAATTGCACATGCACACTACCCTCACCACCTACACACACACACACACACACACACACACACACACACACACACACACACACACACACACACACACACACACCTGTTCCTGTTCCTTAGAATTCCCCTCCAAACTAAAGCAGGGGCTTTTACTTGGAGCATGCCAGCAAAATAGTGTATACAAGAATAGTTTGTCTAAGACCAGTCGTGACTGAGGCTGTGCGAGTGTGTATGAGCGTGTAGACAACCACCCACATGGCCGTGACGTACCCAGGCTGACAGCCCCACTCCCTCCCTCCCTCACCCCCCTTCCTCCCTCTTCTCTCCTCCCGGAAAGCCCCGATCCTTTCTTTAGTGGCACTGACGCAGAACTGGGGGTGAGCTCCCACTGCTTCCGGCAACACTTCCGCAGCACGGGGGAGGGCTCTCCGAAACAAAACACGAAGCGAAACACACCCCTGGCAGCCCACGTACGGCGCTCAAAGGAAGGACGCCTGAACGTTCAGGCACGTACGAGCACGCACAAACACGCAAACATGTGCACAGAGCTGAGGCAACCTTACTGCGTGTGGTCAACCTCCTTTCAGCCATGGAAAAAAGTCTCTCATAAAAGTCCCACTAAAAGCACTTCTATGAATATCACCTCCCACTCTTTCTGTCAGTCTGGCAGCCAAGAAATATATCTGGCCTTCACATTTACACAAAAAAAGACACACATACATAGAGATGCGCATGCAGAGGGACACCCTGACCAACTTTTTACACAATCTAGACAGACAATTGAAATGGTCGTACAAGACACGACACGAAAAACATTCAGAGACACTTCCCAACACATATTCATATAATACACACATAATCCAATAGATACTATATGCTCTAGAAATGACACTACAAGCTGAACTTGATAACAACACTTGAATTACTATTACAAGTTGAACAGCCTACCATGCTGAATGGCACTGAATGCTGTTTGAGGTGGATTTTGTGAAGTACTGGGTACACCATGATCTGGGAAATCTTGATAAATGTCAAGAAGGGAAATGTAGCCCACTTCAATCTGCTCTTTCAAGGGACAAAACATACGATCTGCATACATTCTCTGGAGTATAGCTCTCATATTTCAAATAAAAGCAATCTGGTGATTAACTATGCCGAGCAATGTGTTTAACAACCATAAAGGCTCCTCTAAGTCATTTGGGTGGTGAATTTATGGCAAGGTTTTGGTTTTAAAAGCAACAAAATGATCTTGCATTGAAAAACAATACAGGCCAATATCACAGCTACACGTTGGCCAGCAAAGGCGTTAAATTCAAGCAGGAATTATAAGGCAATCTAGCGTTTTCTCTCAAAATGTATTTCAGACTTTTAAATGAGCTCTTGGTGGAAAAAGAGGACTAATAAGTGTGCTTTTTTTTTCTTTCTCCTTGCGTTTTTTCCTGAAAGGTGCAGTGCCCTGCCGCTGGCTCCAACTAGCATTAGCGAGCGCACACACGCACACACGCACACACAAACACACACGCGCGCGCGCGCACACACACACACACACACACACACACACACACACACACACACACACACACACACACACACACACACACGAACACACACACAGCGGTAGCCGCCCGTGACATTCCTGCAGCTGCGGCGCTCTCTCTCCCTCGCACGCGCCCCCCCAGCAATCTCCCTGGGGGACGAATGCCTAATGAGTCACGCGCCTGTCTGCCGTTACCTCGCAGCGTGTGTGCATGCGTGTGTGTGTGTGTATGTGTGTGTGTGTGTGTGTGTGTGTGTGTGTGTGTGTGTGTGTGTGTGTGTGTGTGTGTGTGTGTGTGTGTGTGTGTGTGTGTGTGTAGGCGGGATGGCGGGCCGACTTGGCGCGAGCAGTAGGGGAAAGGGGGAGGGGGAATGAGGAGACGACAGAGAAGGAGCGAGGAAAAAAATGAGCGTGAGGAGGGGGGATGTGTAGGGGATGAAGCAGTCATTACCGTGCTCACATAACAAGGCCAAAACAATTTGCCTGCTCTGTGTTTGTGTGAGGCTGCGATCAAGTTCTTCACCAAACTCAAATTCGTACTTTGCTTCGCCTCACCTCCTCATCTCTGACTCACACGTCCTGACATTTTCACAGGTGCATCAATAAAAGGTGATTAGCTACTATTTGTCAGCTTTCGTCAAATTGAGATCGCTCAGTATGCAAACCTAATTACTGTGGATAATCAGGTTAAAGTAATAGTTTAATTAAAGTGTTTACATGGTTCGTAGTAACCAGATTCCCCCAGTAACCCAATAATAAAGTTAATATGATGTGGTCCTTTAAAGGAAGGATAATGTCTACGGATTTGTAGTCGCCAGTATCGCCGGTAGAAAAAAAAATCTTATTAGTGCCACAAAACAAGAAGGATGAGAGATGAGGTTGGTGTTTATAGTTTCTGCTTTTTATTAATTTACCATGCACTTTAATACAAT
This sequence comes from Taurulus bubalis, assembly GCF_910589615.1. Lineage (NCBI taxonomy): Eukaryota > Metazoa > Chordata > Actinopteri > Perciformes > Cottidae > Taurulus > Taurulus bubalis. The sequence continues at coordinate 16,383,955 of NC_136599.1, read as the reverse complement.
CTCCTTTTGAGATAGTTGTGACATGAAAGCCGTTTTTGCTGTCATCCCAAAATAATTTAGCTGTTTTCTTTTTCTTCACCATGACAATGTTTGTTTATAGAAACATCCATTTGCATCCGCTGCACTTTATGACCTTTCTGGTGCATGTTCAGAATCAAAACACTGAAGGAAATCAGACAAAGGCACACTATGCTGTGCAAGCCACAGAAAAAAAGGCAAGCCTAATCTGGTTATAATCAAATTATTAGTGTGGCCCAAAACAAACGTATTGCAAAATCTGCAAGAACAGCAAATATCAAGAACGGCTGTGAATAAACTGCAGCTATGTAATTAGAAACATGTTGAACTCTTCTGTCATAAGAATATAATGCTCATATAGACAGTTCTATTTCCAGGAGGTATAGGAATAGATAGACCCATCCCATTCTAAGTAAAATTCTATAACTAATGATAATGTTTTGCAATGGCAGAATACACAAGCATACAATATTTCCTGTGACACTTATCACTGCAATGTGTCACATTTTGCAAGTTCAAAGCAAAGACGACAGAGTGTCTTCTTAAAACATTTGTGACAGGCTATATCAACCAACCAAGCAACATGAACACACATTTTTGTCAACAGGTGTGACTCAAACGCTACATTTTTTCATTTTGTATGGAGAGCGTCTCCAGCCATGCTACTTCATACAGATGGGTACATTTAAGATCTATAACTAAAACACACTACAGGGCTTGGCTTCCTATTTTTAGTCAACTCAAATCAGGTTAGAGGAAGTCCTGTAGAGGTAGATGTGTCTTTTAATTAAGTTGTTGTGATATTAAAGTGCTGCCTGAGTGGCTACACATGCTGCACTATGTGCATCATTCCATTCATATTGCACATATTGAACATCAAAAATGCTACTTCGATAAATTTTCCTTGAGATCAAGCACGAAATTATCACGGTAAAATGAATCTGATTCAGGATGTGTGTGTGTGTGTGTGTGTGTGTGTGTGTGTGTGTGTGTGTGTGTGTGTGTGTGTGTGTGTGTGTGTGTGTGTGTGTGTGTGTGTGTGTGTGTGTGTGTGTGGTTTATGTACAGACTTTAGGCAACACTTGGTTGTTCAAGGCCATGTGAGAAAAAGAGAAAAAAATGTGAGAAAGCACTGTAGGGCGGACAGGCATGCGACCGAGTCCCCCGCCTCCCCCCCCCACACACACACACACACACACACACATGCTCTCCTGCACCCTCGGCCCCCACGCGCTGAGCCGAGCGGGCAGTTGCAGCCCAGTGGAGCGGCACAGGGCAAGGGGGGAGGGATGGGTAAGCATTGGGGGAGGGGGAGAGGTGCACAGAGGGCGAGAGGCGGCGAAGAGAGGAGGAGGGGGGCTGCTCGGGCGGCGCTGGGAGGTCAGTGGCGGTGCAGTCAAGCGTGCCAGCACGCCTCTGTCTCTCCCATTTCCCTCTTGTTTCTTCCTCTCCATCCTCCTCCCTTCTTTCCTGCGTGTTTGGGTAGGCCCACCGAGGCCTCCGCAGGGGAGCTTTATGGACAGGTAACGACTGAGCCTCTCTCTCCCCGCACAAGCACAGGGGAAGTGGGGGCGAGCGTTTAAGGTTGTGGCTGCTAAATTCAACTGATGTTTTCGCTTGTGCTGGTCGCAACATGTATCCTGACAATTATTAGAATGTCATGTAAAGATCAACAAACTTGATTTAAAACACTGCCACGTATGTTAAAGGTACACCTCTTCAAAGTCTCAGGGCTCGATCTATGAAATAAAGGTTTACACAATTTGAATGATGAGCATAAATTATGCTGTGTGGAGGGAAAACGAACTTAGATGACCCTCATGTATGCTAGCTTTATAAAATGTAGGCTTTATGAGTCTTTAATCTTTCTCATGCTGACTTTTTACATTAGTATTAAAAACAAAACACACAACAATGTGAAAGCTAAATATGTTCCCCTTAATACACATTATAATCCAGAATGTGATGATCAAGAAATTCAGAACTTATCTACTGTATTACACCTACATCGCTGATAAACGTTGCAAATTATCACATAACTGTAATATAACTGTATAACACGGATGAGTTTTACTGACTAGTAATGCTGTGTTAACATACATTAGGTGTGCTGGTTTGGAGTGTACTGATGGATGTTTGAGTAAAGCTATGACGGGACATTACTGTCTGCAAAGACCTGATGTGACAGAACAAGCGTGCAATTATCAGAGGAAATCACATGCCGAACAAACACACAAACACACTTCTGTGCGCACACACAGATGTTGGGAGGAGGGGATTCAGAACTATCGCTGTTGGCTTTGTTGTGATAAACTGCATTTAGCTGATAGACAGATGATGCTCCAACTTATTTTAGCTGCCTGTTAACAGGGTCCGCATCCAAACACACACACACATCCAGTCATTTCGTGAGCAACACTCACACAGAGCACGTACACACACACACACACACACACACACACACGCAAACACATACAGCTCTGACGTCAGCTCTGACGTCATGCTGTTATGCACACTAGCGACTAATGGCTTATTTGCTAAATTAAACTGTTTATTTTAAATGAGTTATTCAAAGATAGAAAGACAACAAGAGTTTTTGCAAGCGTGTACGACAGTACGACTGTTACTGTATTTCTATATGTTTGACACATATTTCAATTTGTATTGATCTCTATAAGCGACATTAAGACCGACAACGCACATATCATTAATGTGTCCGATACTCATAGAGAACCACACGCACGTGCATAAAGACGCTCGATGTGACCACACTTCTGAACACTTCTGGGCCAATGACCGATTCCGGTGTTACCATAGCAACACACATGCGAGCACAAATACACAACACGTAAAACAGAAGCGGTGTACAGTAGGTAGTTGATCTATGAAGACAACCACACATCACAGCCCAACTTCTAATATTTCACTCAATATGTTGCACTTTGATTTTAATTATCTTTTCCCCATTAACACTATTGGAAGTGGCATTATGAAAATGTAATGAGATAGAATATACGTTTGTGCAAAATTGTGGATATGTGTGTGTGTGTGTGGATGTGTGTGTGTATTTAATTCCACTTTGCAAGAGGAGCTCTTGATTGAAAGAGGTCTTTACGAGCCGGAGGAGGGGAGTGTAATTTCCTCCCGGCCTCCGCCAGTTCCGCTGAAATAACAGAGCAGAGGAAGCCCAGCTCTCCCGGGAGGAGACTCACGCACGAACACACACATGCGCACACAGCAAGCAGGCAAGTCAAGCCAGCCATCGCAGGCGAACAAAAAAATAAAATCACAGACATGCACGGATACAAACTAACATATAAGTATGAACAGACAAAAACACGAACATACAGAGCCAAGACAAAAAGCGTGCATCCATAATCTAGAGTATTATACGAGCAAAAAAATGACCTGCAGTCCAAAACACACAAAATAAGAAACATCTAACAATTCCAAACGGCAACTTGTATAAAATGTAAGTACAAAAAATACTTAAGCACTTGATTATCACACAACATGCTTAATAGAAAGCTAACACACCTCCAACGGTAGAGGCATCAATATATTTCAATTCTACACTCTTGGGTATGACAACAGTTGTGTTGTTATAAACAGCTTGTGCACGGGCCAACGCAGCATATTAACTTCCATGAGCTCTGAGCAGGCAGGTGAGAAGTCTTCCCACCAGCTGCTTCACTTTTTTATGATCGCTTGCCGCATGCCTATAGCGAAACAAGATCACTCAAAGTTCAGCCATCAAACTTTCAAAACCAATGACTGCATGAGGTAATTTGTGTGAGGAGGCAGGCCTATAGTGTGTAGTGAGTGAGTGAGTGAGTGAGTGAGTGAGTGAGTGAGAGAGAGAGAGAGAGAGAGAGAGCTCATCAGTAAGGGAGTGCTGGCTGCCGTGGCCTGAGGGGAGTCACGAGAGAGGGAGACGCCAGTAGAGGCCATACAATCCCCTCTGCCCTCCCTCCTCCGCCTAACCCTCACCGCCTCGCACGGAGCTGCCAGCATACTTAGCCAGAGTGTATATGTGTGTGTGTGTATGTGTGCGTGTGTGTGTGTGTGTGTGTGTGCGTGTGTGTGTGTGTGTGTGTGTGTGTGTGTGTGTGTGTATGCGAAAGTGTCATGGTGGTATTCATTTGGTGGGTTAGACTTCAGGCTTCAGCACCACAGGAGGAAAGGAAGAGAGGGCTACAACAACAACAACAACAACAACAACCGTGAAGCTCTCATATCCCTGCTTACGTCAATGACAAAGTTTTACCACGTTACAGCTGTAATTGAAGTGCAACGGCACAAGCCCCAGCAAGCCAAACTCCAATCACTCTGATATCTGCGATGAGCCTGAACATTAGCTCACATGGCTCAAATCCTTCAGTAAAAATGAAGACATGTACATTTCTACTGTCTGTTTTCGAATTTGTTTGGCTGAACCCTATGTGTCAGGGTACAGGTCTTCATTTGTGGCTGTGAAAAATGTCACCAGTTTACCTGTATCACTCAAACACCTCCGGCTTATCTAAACCGCCTTTGCCTTGCGTGCCTCGCCCACAATAATCAGCAGTAGCCACGCTCAGTAGCTCGCTAAGCCTCTTACACCCTTCCCTCAAGATTAGTGCTTGGGAGCGACGACAGATGCGCTCCGTGGTGATAAAAACACACACACGTAAAGACACACACACACACTCACAACTCGCACCTGTGTGAACAGATTTGGCGACGGTGAGCCGGCAGTGTGCTTGCTCAAAGCTGACACACAAACACACAGAGCGGCGATGCTGTAATCGTGACACACCTGCAAGGCCTCAAGGTTTGGCATTGTGCCCCCGGCCTGAGCCCTGAGGGACGCACTAGGCAAACAAAAGTTCAGCAGCCAGGTGAGGAAACAGATACAATGGGACAGAGGAGCCCGACCAATAACACCTAACATCTAACAGCCACATTGGGCAGTTCAATGCCTCTAAATCAAAAGGCTGTTTGATACTCAGCATCGGTGAAAGGCTGAAAGTGGATTTGATATTCATGCTGAGAAGAATTATCATCAAAGTTGACATGTGTGCCTGTAGGGTCTTCATCACCAAGGTTACAGACAAAGACAATGCTCCAATATACACTCATCCACTGTTTTGTGTAAAGCTGGGTGACACAACACAAATATGCCAGTGAAATATTAGTGGGCCTAGTCCTGCTTTCACACGAGCTGAATTCATCTAAATCAAAAGAATACTATCTGTAATATATATTTGGGAGAAGAAGAAAAAAAGACCTAATTGGGCAATTTTGTGATTTTGGTCAAACTTAATATTACAGCTAGGCAAGCACAAGCATTCATCACCAGCAAGTCAAAAGAATTTAAAACATTTGTTTTAAATAACTATAAAAACACTAATGTTGGGCTTTACCACAATAATACTTATTTTCACACATATTTTGTGTATCTTCCAGCTCTGTGTGCATGGATTGTGCCCTTTGACAAGTTACAACTTTCACCAATGGGGCAAATTCTTATACCACAATGAACTATCCATGAGCTATTCCTCATGTTCAATGTATTGAATATCCACAGCAGAGAAGTTGTCTTCAAGTCAAACTAAAACTATATTTTCCATGTAGCAACATATTGACTTCACAAGTACAGACAAACAGTGAAACACCAAGACAATGCTCTTACCACTGGAGATGAAATTCGACAACCAGGACAATCGCAGATCGGAGGGTGCACCTGTAAGATTCCTTTGGACATAAGAGTCTTGAGACTTTTCCCTGGAAAAACAAACAAACAAGTGAAACGCTTTAGTAAATACCAACCATATCGTTCAGCCAGTAAACTCATCTCCTCCATGACACAGCATGTGAAAAGGTATTAGCAACTTGCTTGAGAATGGGCCCTTTTCTTCATCCCACCCTCTCAGGTTTTCAAGACCAATCTGGTCAAAAATCATCCAATCAACACAGCATGTACTCTGGATGAGTCAGTCCCTGCAGACAACTTGACTTATCTCTACTTTTCTGCCATGAAGTTTAATTCTACTCAGAGGTCAAGTGTTGTGAGCCAGAGAGACAGCAACCTACTGTCATCTGTCTATAGCAATCGGTATATTAAACTATTAGGCTACCATTTTTGACCTGGGGGCGACACCCTCCCCCAACACATCCTAACGCGTGTCAGTTCTGCCTGAGTAACCTTGTGTGTGTGCGTTGGTTTGTGTGGAGAGAGGGTGCGCGCACCATGCGGAATTATTGTTTAAAAATACTATGCTAAAAATGCCCACATAAAAATACCGGAACAGTATCCCTGCATTCATGCCATCAAGGTTATTGTACCGGAAAATCTAACAGATTCCTCCAAAACCCGTCTATGGATAAAATGAATAGCCTAATATTTAGTTGAAAATGTAATTGTTTGCAAAAACATCACATGTAACTGTGGTGTTGAGTGGACAAACAAAGCGCTAATTTTAAAATAAAGCCAATCTCGTACCTAGCATACGATGCGTAAAAGTGCAGCTGCACTTAACGGAACGACTCAACCCATAATGAGGAAAAACATATTTTAACTGTCACGCATTGACTTATCTATGTCTAACTTTTCACCTCATTCCCAGTGCAGCCAACTCCAAATGCCCGGTTTGGTGTATGGTCGCAGCCCAAACTCTGTGTCAAAGCCTCGCAGGATATGTGGAGGATATGCGCCTTTTTTTCATCTGTCTCCTTACGCACCGACTGCTGTAACCCTTTCACTCCAAAACTCAGCACCGAACCACGAGACCCAACTTTGTACCCAGAATAAGCGGCGTCTAAAAAGTGTTAAATTGATGGCGAGGTGTCCATCTCTGCCAACGAACCGTGAGGACAGTGAAGGTTATTCTTACCTTTGTGTCTAATACTGCGTTTCCAATCTTTGGCGGTCTCTCGTCCACTGACAAACTGGAACTCGTTGGGGGTAAGCCACTCGCCCCTGTATTTAATCGAGGGTCCCTTACTACCTTGACACAATTTATTGATATAAAGCAAAGCCTTGTTTTCCCCACACTCCACCTCGATGCACGGCTCCCCGTTGTCGAAGAAGGGCTGAAAGTCGGGGATGGAGGAGAACCTCTCCAGCATTAAGTCGTCCGTGTGATGGTGGAGGTGCTGGTGATGCAGCGCCGAGTCGTGGAGCCCCAAATACGCGCGGTGATGGGCGAAAATGTGGTCGTAGGGCGGCGGATGCGGGGTCACCACGGGGATAGCGGTGGCATTTAAAGGGGCCAGGTAGTCGGACTGGTTGAACGCGGTCAATGCCATGTCGTCTCCATCCAGTCTCTCCTTTTTGATAGCAGGCATGTTAGTGGGAGCCGAGCGCCGGTAACAAGTGAAAAGCTGCTCGCCCGATCCAACTTCAGCGTCCTCTCCGTCTGTGAGTTGGGCTGAGCCAGACTTGGAGACGCGCCGCTTGGTTTTACGCAGAGCCCCCGTGTCGCCGTGAGACAGCGGTCTGCTGAAGTTGCCGGATAGATTCCCATTCAGTAGTTTCCAGCTCGCAGCGGCAGCGGCGCTCTCCGCCAGCCTCACAGCTTCTACCTCCCACATTTAATCACACTCGGTCTGTTAATACCTGACATGGTGAGCCCTGAGCCCCGGACATTATGTTACCTATGGTGACCATTACCCGGCGCAGCTAAGCGTCGTGTCTCTTATTTCTTTGCCTTTTGGGAAATTAGAAGTAGCATGGAGGATTTTTTGTATATATTCACCGAGTAGATGCTCATTTTTTTTAATTGGCTGTGCAGTTTTAGAAAACAACGCACATTGATTCAGTTATGGGGAGTTTCCACGTGGTCAAGACACAAATCCACAGCCAATGAAGACAATAAACAATACACTGATATTAGTACATTTCTTCTGTTAATAAAAACAATGTGGCATATGGCATTAATCAGACCCACAAGCCAAACATACCAGGCTTGATATTTTTGAGGAGTATTTGCGCAGCATTAATATAGTCGAAAGTTTTGAAAGAGTTGTTTTTAACCCCTGTGTATGTCGTTGAAGTCACGCTGAAGTTCACAGACCCAGACCAAACAAGATTTGCACTCTCCGCCGCTTCTCAACTTGGCCCATTTAAACAGCGGAGCTCGGCGAGAGCCTCGGAGAGGAGGGGGGACTGCGAGGGACGACGTTTAGTGCGTAAAATGGAGGAACCGTCGTTAGTGAGCGTGAGGAAGTTAACTGTCATTTCCACTGATGCAACTGAATCTATAACGGGTCTTAATATATACAACATATAAAGCACATACATTGAGTTATTAGAAGTTTAAAGTCCCCCTCAACAGGACAATAAATGTAGGATTATTTTTAACACCATTAACATCAGACTTCCGGCTTTCAAGCTAATTGTTTCCTCGTGTTTACTATTCTACCAAATAATACACACCAAATAAGAACTTTATTATTTTCTGGCCATTTCAAGGCCAAACACTAACAGAGGCAGTCTTAAATTAGCCCTTTGATCATACACGTAGTGGTGGTCAGGATCACAGAGGTCACCAGGCCCGCCTTTGGCATCAGCCGCAGGTCCACACGGTTTGTTTTATGTTCTCCTGGCGTGTCTACAGTCAAACACCTCTTTTCTTTTACAGTGACACCACCTTGCCCTCTCTGCCCCAACTTACACACCTGCTGCGGTCACTTCAGTGAGCCTTAAACTATGTGTGCAGAGCTGTCAAAATGTCACAAAACTTGAAAAAGCTTTAAAAAATCGGTTGTATGCTTCAGCCGACCAGTCGTGTTGCAGTTTACATCAATGTCTGTCCAATTTTAACGCGTCCTCATTTAATTCTATTAAACATTTGTATGAAATTGTCATAATTAATGTTTTATGACTTCACAGTGACCGTTGTTAACCACATTTTAATCCGTTCATTCTTGAGTCCAGGTGGACGTTTGTGCCAAATTTGAATTTGCTCGTGAGATATCATGAGAATGGGACAAACTTGAGGTCAGAGTGACCTTGAACATTGACCTATAAAATCTGATCACTTCATTCTTGAGTCCAGGTGGACGTTTGGGCCCAATTTAAAGAAATTATCTCCAGGTGTTCCTGAGGTATCTCGTTAACAAGTTAAACTCTTTCAAAGCTAACCTTTATCAATGACTTGTAATTAGTTTAAATGTTTATTGTGTAGATATAGAATATTTCAAAAGGACAGATCATAAATATGTGCTACCGTTGCTGCAAACGTGTTGCTTTAAATAAAGTAAAACCTCCTCAGCCTGGGACCACATTTTCTGAGAGCACTTTCTCTCCACACTGTCTGCAGGTTATGTTCCCCTGAGCTCCTGGAGCTCGTGAGCAGGACCACATCTGACCCCCATCAGTGGAGAACCACCCAGGTGGATCCACCACCAACACATGGAATAGCCATTCCAGAAGCAGAGGTGGGGTCCAAAACGCCGTGTGTCAGGGGCCTATAAATCAGGCCAAACTGCCTCTGACACACACAGGAAGGAGGCACACCACACCGCAGGCGGAAGCCGTACACGGAGAGGCCAGAGACCACAGCCTGGCCAGAACTGGTATCCTGCCTACAGCCGGCAGGCGAGCATGCACGGCAGACATTTACAAAAACACACGGCAGCTACCTCACCGAAGACAGTGACGGACCGAAGATTGACATTTTTCCTTCTGGAACTGAGGAGTTCAATGTCTCAAGGGAATGTAATGGAATCAATGGGTTTGTGGATCAAAAAGAGACCAAAACAGATTGTACACTCACAGCTAAAGAAAAAAAAAGTGACCTGAAATCTCTTATCCAAGAGCTACCTTAAAAAGTGAACTCCGTCTGCAAAATTAAACTGGAAGAGATTTTTTTTCAACCAAACAGTAATGTCACTTCCCACATGTTGGTGAGTGCTCTAAACACAAGCAGTCACATAAATCATGAGCTGTGGACATTTATGGCGTATGTTTACAAACCCATTTCTAGGAAGTGGAACGCTCCGTTTCAGATTGGAAGCTCTTTGATTCGCTCTTTATCAAACCAGGCCTCACCACATCGAAATGTCTTGATGGAAATCTTGCTGATGTGTGCGTTGGTGCCGGAGGTTGCATCATTGGGAGAGCCCTGATGAAACCAGTCATAAAGGGGACACCCAGGCCCACTCCTACGTCCAGTCCCCGTCCCGATCGTGACTCATTCTCGATGGTTCATCATGGAGGGGTTCCCCACACTCGTACAGTAATGACATTTTAACTTCCACATCTTCAAAAGTTGTTTCACCGTAAACTGAGTAGATTTTTCCATCAGCCCTTGTGTCTCTTTCATAAAAATGTTTGATGTGATTGGGAAACCTTATTTGACCTTTCTACCTCAACCTTTTCTTATGTCTTGCTTCTGTTACTACTGTGTGGCAGGAGTCCTGTGTCTCTAAAAATAAAATAAAAACTAAGCTCAGAAAAATGCACACCTGCTCAATACAACCCATGAATTTACAACAAATTAGAAAATACCAATATCAGTACATTACTATATAGTAACAGGTATCTCACTATTAGCCAGTTACTTCTGCTTTGTGAATTGTTCATGTGTTCCTCACATGTCAACTGAAAGAGGTTCCAACTATTTAGCCTAATTTAGTGCAGAGAAATAAAAAAAAACCTGCATGCTTGGATTCTAATAATCTAGTCTTTTTTTGTATTCATATCTATGTCATGACTTTTCAGTAGAACAAGTGTGGTTTTAGATTCCACGGCAAGACGGATAAATTAATGGAAAATGCGTGCCTTTTACTCAAAATGCAAAAAAAAAAACAAGCTACTCTCGACGAAGACACTGTGTCGCCTCCTATTATAGTTTCTCTTTCTAATCCTGAATGCAGTTTCAAGTGTGATTCATCTGATGAGTCTACAACACCATAACTCTCTTCTGAGTCTGACACCAAACTCATCGGTAAACCCTCTTTATTTTTAGTTTATTTCTTATTTGTAGCATTGGCACATTTCATCAATATCCACAGAAGAATACAAATCTATCAAAAGTAAAATGATTAAAAAGATTTTAGATGAGATAAATAATAAATATTGAGAGACGTCATTACGGTTCCTTCTATTGTGTTGTTATTATTTTTATGCTACACTAATGTGCACATACAGGTATGTCTTTAACATCACAATATGTTTTTGTAAGTGTACTGAAAAGGAGCCGTTTCACTCAGTGAAACTGAAATGATTCTACTAAAATGAATAAAAATAAAAATAAATGATTGATTCTTGCTTTTTGGATTGTTTTCCACATTGGAAGTTCATTTTCCCCTTTCAACAAAGATACTGACAATTAGATATAGTTTATTTCACATATAGATATTGTAGATGGCTGTTTTCCAATATAGTGCAAATTGCCCGTATGGCAGTACCATGGATCAACATTATCATGGACAAACTATGGTGATTAACTATGGTGTTTATTGTCATTATTGATTCATCTGTATGTTCTTAATATCTTAATCGTTTAGCCTATACAATGTTGGCATCATAATTTAGATTTGAACGCAACTTCAAATTGCTTGTAAAATGTGACCAACAGTCCAACACACAAAAATAATTGATTTACTGTGATATAATACATTAGAAAAACAGACCATCCTTCCAATTGACTTAAAAGTATCAACATTGTTGGAAATACATTCTCTGCTGCTCTACTGATCAATTCATTGAGTTATTATTTCAGCGCTAATGGAGCTTATTTGAGCCATACAATGTGTCACTTCTGGGGTATTACAAGAACACACGCAGGACTGAACATCATATACAATCCAAATATTCAGACCAGTTCTGCTAGCAAACCATACAGGATGTTTACGACTGAAGTCGAGGACGGCCACTATAACGCCATGTTATAAGCCGGAAATTGTGTCCATTCCTTTGCCCTCATCGTCCGACGGGAACCCCCCTCACGCGGCCCCCGCCTCTGCGCCGTTGTTGGCAGCGGCCCCGGAGCCGCAGCGCTGCCGGCGGGGGAGAGAGGTAATAAATAACCCGGGGAGAGGAGCGGAGACCGCCGGGCGGTGCACAGTCTGACCTGACAAATACTCACTGGAAAACCATCAGAGAGCGAGAGCCCACCCCTGGCGCTTGGAGCCAGCCTTTCAGACATGAGCTGCAAAATATATAGGCCTGCCCCTACTGGAAAAAAAGAAAGGAAGACCGACAGAAGCGGCTCCGGCTCCTCCGTCGTCGTCCCTCTCTCCCTCCCTCCCCCCACAGCCCCCAGACGCCGCCGGAGACACGGCGAGAGTAATTAACTATTTAAAGCAGAGTATGAATTTCTTTAGGAGGCCTACGCAGTATGCCTGGTCCAATTCTCCCATAGACACAAAGCCAAGAGCGGATAAAGTCGCTGGAGGAAGTTAAGAAAAAAGTAACTTAAGTTTTGCTTGATGTGTTTAGCAAAAGACTGGCAGTTGATCCCAATTAGTGTAAATGTAACCCACCAGTTCTACTTCTGTAGACTTTTTAGCAGCGTAGTCTAGTTGTATGAGCCAAATTAGCACATTTTCTCATCCATAGTGGAAGGCTGTTTTATCTGCTGGAAATCACAAATCGCTTTGCTTCCACTGATCACTTTGTTCTGTTTGGTTAAACGATTATTAGTCGCAGACTATGTAGTTCTTTAAAACTGTTCATATACGCAAGTTAATTGCGTCACAGTTCAAATGCAATTCACTATGTAGCCTCCAGCAGCAGGTGAACGCATCACCATTCGTACACCTGACTTGCGGTTCAGTCGCTTGCTAGTCCAAGCTGTCATGCTCAGTTCACATGTACAAAACTAGCCTACACACGTATAGTTAATAGCTCAGCGGCGTATTATCTGCAAAATAGTTTTCCGATTACGATTGTGTCTGTAGCTTTCGTGGTCACTAACGTACTGCAAGTCACGTCTGAGTTGAAAACAGCGCAGTGGCCAGTGAGGGGAGCTCCACTGCTAAAGTACCGAGTCAGTCAGTGACCAGTGATTTAATATAGTCAGTTCATTTTAGACATATTGATATTTGTTCGTACGTACTGAGTGTTATCGAGCCGCACATGTTCAACCTGAGCAGGTTTTGAGACAGGCCCACCCAATATTGAGGTTTCTACCACCACCCAAATGAAGAGGAATGGATTGTCATTTGAGGTGCTCACAGCATTGAAATATTCCATTCAAAATCTCTCTTGATAATCTGAAAAGATTGTCAATTGGTTTCACTTCACTATTTCTAGAGTAAGGAGACCATGTTAAACATCGACTTCCATTGTATTGATGTGGAGGCAAAGGATGTCCGGGTTGGAGCTCTACCACCAGTCCAGACCATTGCTATCTGCACATGGCCCCTACGGTACGGTTGTTGTGAGGCGCAAGAGCGCTACCGTTTAGGCATGGGAGGGCTTAGCCACGAAAACACTTGTGTTTGGGTTTGTTTTAATTATACAAAAAGCTAAACAAAAAATATATTAATAGCAGGTGACACAAACTGTGTTCTTCTGTGGGACTTGTACACGCTACACCCTCATCCACCACCCAGACCCAAACTCCTGAACCTCACTACGTAAAAGGCAAATATTCAATTGCAATATGGACGTAATGTACCAAATATATGTCACGATGAAGATGTCACATTGCTCTACTCATTACAGGGGATCAATTTCATATTTCATGGTTCACAAGTTTGATCAACGGGTGGAAATAGTTAGACAACTCTCGTTTCAGGTCAGCCTTCTGTTGGAGTCATTAATACTCGTTAAATCTATTAGCTCCCCTGCTACCTTTTGCTGACTCATTCTCATTGTATCGAGACACGATACTTCTCAGGGGTCCTGGAGGGAGATTAGCTCTCTTAAATTGGAATTTGTGGAATTTAATATCAGAAAATGTTTCAGGGGATACAGTCTGTGGGCTTTGAGTGTACTTAGCAGTTCGCAGACATGGAGAAACATCCTACATTAGAAGAGGAAAAATGTAGATCAGAGAGCTGAAATTCTGACTTTTTATTCTCAGTATGTGTCTCTAATTGCACAGCAGGCTGTGTCTTTTGGCCACTGTGTGCAGTCTCTGAACACCAGCAACTGCACCCGCCCCTTTTTCAATAAGGTTTAAGTCAAATTTCCCCTTCGTTTTAGGTTTCAAAACATTTTAACAGTGTACGGCCCTGTAAGCACAGACAGACCTTGGTGCTATTTTTGTGGTATAACCTAGGCCTTAAGCTAAATCTTCACCCAAGCACTCATCCAAAAATGTCCACAAAAAATTATTTTTTTAAACTGAACTAGTGTGGGACCAACGCAGTCCTCGAACTCCAAAATTTCAGAGTTGGCAAGCAGGCAGAGTAACATTAGACCCTGGCGGGGGTGGGGGGGCGGGGGTGGGGGTGTTATGCTGTCGTGCCGGCGCCCTTGGCCTCCCCCGGCGGATCTGGGGGGGTCAGGCGGCTGTCTGTGATCCCACACAGCGGCTCTTCCACATGGGATTTATTTTCTTGCTGGATGGGCAGGCAGGCGGCCCAAGAGGATTCTCATTTTAGACCAGCGTCTGTAGCTGTCAACGCCAGCCGACAGAGGCGAGCGGACACCCGACCCCGAGTATCCTCCCTCAACACTCCCCTTTGGACTCCCTCCCCTCCTCCTTCTATTCCCTGTTCACACACAAACGCACAGCACATGGACAGTGCACAAACACACACACACACACACACGCAGAGAGAAAATAATGATTTAACAGCTTCTCATTTTGTCTAAATGAAACTTTAGGCTGGAAATAATGAAAGTTAAAAAATCCTACATGATTGTTTATTCAGTTTTCACTTTAGTGGTCCTTATCTTTTATTATAAAGCATTGTGGTGAATTCAAAGCTGCAACGAGCAATGAGCCAGGTCTATCTAGCAAAAAAATGCACAGCGTCTCCCCTTCCTCCCCAGCGCCGTTAATAATTTGTGCAGTAAAAGATAGCGTGCCTCTCTGAGTTTGTGGGAGTTATTGGCACAGTATTCCTCGCCATATTTGTGCGAGGCAGTGATAGGAACATAAATTATTTCTTATCTCTTCCGCAATCCATTTTTCAAAGGGCTCACTCTGTGTTTGAAGGGTAGCAGCACCAGCAGCCAAAGCCCAGATAGTAGGCTACGTTAGCCTTCAAGAGATCCGACTTGGTGATTTCAAACAAGGCGATGAGAACACAACTCATTGATATGGGCAGTACCATTTATGACCAGAACTTAATACCAAATTAGGTCCCTGGAATCCAACATAAAATCAAAACAATGGCCAACATTACCACCACTATAAAGGCAGACATTGTTGTCCGGTTATTTAGTGAAATGCATTGCAGAATAATTGAGGATCTAAAGGGTAAGGACTTCGACATTAAATTATGTTTGAGAAAATCACCGGTATCTTAGTGGCAGACCAAAGTGGACTCAGTCAGTGCCAACATTTGAAAGAAATGTTTAAGTATCACTGTATTATTATATTTTTGTGAAGAAAATAGGACATACGCTGTTTTAGGAAGTAAACTAGCCCTCCAATCACAAATGTTAAATTAGCCATGCTCGGTCCACTGAACTGCAATATGGTCACTTACTAAAAAGTGTTAATTACCAACAATCTACACTGAAAAACGGTCTACGTGCACACTGATTCCTATGGAAAAAGGAGAAAAAGATTCAGCCTTCTGAATAGCGGTGTCTCAAAAGCACAATCAAAGACCCTGTAAAATCATGAGTCATGTTTCCACAACGAGGCCTCTTTGGTGATCCCCAAAGGTCACGAGTGTTTCTCTCTGTTGAAAACATGCAACAACAACAACAAAATACAAACAGAAAAGTTTGAAGGGAAAATAAGAAGAAAAACCCAACCCTGTGAACACTGCTATAGATCTGGACATTGAAACTTAATCTGGAAACTCTCAGCCATTCAGATATATTCTGCTCAGGTTGATCTGCAGAGACAAAATAACAAATGATAAATATCAAACGCTGCTCTGCAAAGCATTAATGTCTGCTAGCAAAGAATAAACCCTCGCTCTCCCAGCTACTATTGATTTTTTTTTTCCTGTGTGATGTGAAACCAGCAATCAGCACTGCGGTTCGAAATAGCCCTGAAACTGGAGCTGAGACGTCGATGAGTCGCCAACACATTTCAATTAGCAAGCCGCCCTGGCCGATCTCTCCCCCGGGGCACAAAGTGCAGAGGGTCGGGCACGCCCAGCCCAAGTCCACATATGGTCCTGTGTTGGCTCAAATGAATCTGATAAGACACTGGCGGAGAATTTATACATGCCACATGCCATCTATTTTCTAAATTTTTTCCAAGTGAAAAACGCAAACTTATGTATTGGCAGGTCAAACCAACCTCAGTGTGGTTTGTTTGACACGGGTCGTTTCCGCTTTAGAGACACAGACTGAGCAGTGGGATAAGACTTCAATGCAACATGAGCCAGAAGCTGCTCACATCATATGATTTTGAGATGTAAAATAATGGCCTGTCAAACTGTTTAACTTTTATTTATCTAAACAGCCCATCCAGAAAATGGTTTTCACTTAAAGTGTGCCCATGGCGGTACCATCCAACACCTAGAGGGGGAGTGACTATTCACTGCTTAATGTTCTGTACTTGCAGATTTTCACTGTCAGCTACTTTTATAAACTACATTTTTAGTACAGAATATAAGATCATCCATCTCACATTTTCAGAACTGAAGTTATCTTTGAATACATGTTGAAAAGGATCAAATTACAGACAAGTGTGTTGTGATGGACCTTAAGCCATTGTTACCATCCCAAACAACTGTATTTCATTTGAGAGCTGCCTTGATTAGAACCCACCGTTCTGTTTGATTCCTAAACGTTGGATGTGCATTTTGCAATTTAAATACAGTTTAGACTAAATTAGAGAACTTTGGCTTGTGTTGTTAATAAATAAATAAAAAATTGGTTGAAAAATTACTGTTGAAAAACGTTATATTATACAAAGTCCTACAAGATACCCGCATGAAAAATGTTTTGTATGTCTCTCTCTCTCTCTCTCTCTCTCTCTCTTTCTCTCTCTCTCTTTCTCTCTTTCTCTCTCTCTCTCTCTCTCTCTCTCTGCCATGTTGTTTTGTTCTCTGACAGCTCTCATCAACAACAGCAGACTAGTGCTGGCATTGTCTGTGTGTGTGTGTGTGTGTGTGTGTGTGTGTGTGTGTGTGTGTGTGTGTGTGTGTGTGTGTGTGTGTGTGTGTGTGTGTGTGTGTGTATGCGTGTTTGGGTGTGTGTACGCGCTGTTCATTCTCCACTGAGGGGGCAGGGGTTATGGTGGAGCCACGGGGCCGCAGCGACAACTCGCTGCTCCCCCCCCTCGTCCCACCGTACCCCTCTGGCCTCTTGCTCCTCGCCTGGCTGGCAGCCCTGCATCAGGCAGACACAACACTCGCTCCATCTCCCTTCACCCCCGCTCTGGGCCGATCGATACAGCTCTTCGCCTTTCATCTGACCAGAGCTTTGGAGGAGCCGCACTTCCTGAAGAAAACCCAATACAGCACTCCCTCTCAGGGTAGCTTATTCTCTCTGTCTGTAAAAGTGTGTGTGCATGTGTGTATGCGCCGATGCTTGTCTACATGTCCGTGTGTTTGTGAATGTGAATGTGTGGGAAAAGGAAGGTTTTGTGTGAGTTGGCACATCATTCATTAATCAAAAGACAACAGGGTTTGCTTGATTGGATGGTTATTTGTATGAAGGACATAGGACCAGTTGCTTAAGTATACACTTTTGAAGTGATGTTATAATGACTAGTAGTTTTGTTTGATCAGTACAATTTGAAAATTGCTCTGCCAGGAAAATCCTCCACGCTCATTTAATGGGTCAATTCTCTGCTGCCATTAATTGTATCCAAATATGTATTTCCTAAAGCGCCAGTGGGTCAAATAAATTCTACCTCGGCTGATGCTCATGTCTGTGAGAGTGAAGTTCAGTCTTAGTGGAACATCCTTATAAATACTTCAAAAGCAGGAGAGGCACATTTTCTCCTCAGCTTATCCAACAGCTTCCGGTGATATTTTAGAATTGGGGGTCGTAACTCGCTCTCTTCTCTGCTTATCCTACAGATTTCTGTGTTGTTTGTTATGAGGGGATAACTTCCTGTGTGGGAGAGACTGAACCTCCTCACTCAGCACCCAGGTGTTAAACAAGAGAAGCTGCTCAGGTCACATCAAGGTCAGGTGAAAACATCACCTCCCGGGACAAAAAAGTGCCAAATGTGGAAGACTGTTTGATACCATTTTACAAAAAGACAAAAACAGAGCTCCTTGCGGGCCCCAAACATTGTATCCACCCTGAATGGGAACGTAGAGCCTAAATGAAGATGGATTATTCAAAATAAATAAACTCAAACAACCTGATATAAATATGACCCAAATCGGAACGAACTTGTGTTGAACCAGTATATGAAATGAATATATACATACATACACATTTATATATATATATTTATTATCCTTGATATAGTTTTGATTAAGATAAATATCTGCTTGTGAAAAAGACAAACCAAAGACTAGCCACAATAGTTTGCCACAAACCCCAATTTACACAGAGAATGTGTGTTGATGTTGTATGTAGATTAATATCTGCCCTATTTGCTATATTTGAGCTAAAAACTGTATCTTTTGAAATGGTATTGCTCTACCTAAGATCTAAGATACAAATGTAGAAAGGAGATGGCCTGGAGGAAAATATGTGAAACTACAATTCTTGGTAACTTTAAATCAGGCTCACAAAACCACTTCAGCAGTCAGAATGAGCTGAAAATTCACTTCACACTCCACAACTTTAGTCACATTTTATTTAATATTACATATCGCAATATATTTTTAGAGCCCTAGTTGAAAGTGCTTTACAGATAATTTATAAACCATAAAGGAACTAAATTATTTTAGAATGTTTTTCTCTTTTTCAGCAGCTCTTTAATCAGGAAGGAGCCCCCCACCATACACTGTTGAGTCTTCTGCCCTATTTATTTACTAACATTCATACCTGGAGGCTTTACTGGTTTATGTAAAATGAAAAAAAAATGAAAAACCTTTGTAACTTCTTTTTTAAATTTATTTTAAAAGATGACATCAAGCATGCAGTTAATAAATGTGAGTGAGTCATTAATAAATGGTTCTTATCAAGTGTTTATGAGTATCTAGCAAGTGAGCTAAATAACCATTAGACCATTTAAAGGACCAAAGTCACACAAAGAAACGAACCAATAAAGGCAGTGGTCGACCAGCAACTCCTGTGTACTGCGAGGTATAATTACTGCCTTTGTCAAAGGAGTCAGGTGGCTTTGAAGAGAGCATGGATTGATATAAAGGCTTCAGTTAGCCGTCGGAAATGGCTGTCTGAGGGCAAGGTGAAGCGGTGCAAATATTCTAGGTGGAACGTCAGTGTTGAGTAGCAGCTGCACTTCAAGTAGCAGCGATACTGGTTTAACTACATTTCTCAGTAGCGTGTTGGTAACGTCGCTGTTTTCTGAATCAGAAAGCTTTTTTAGTAGCTTAGTTGTTTTATTGGCCGAGTAGTGAGGTAGTGTCCACACAAGCTACATTTTCCCAAGCCTTTCTGAAGCTCAAGCACAGCGGAGCTGTCTGCTGATGTCTGAAATAAAACAGTTAAAGATCAGTTAGTGACGCCACCATCATATACAGACGTGTAAAGCATGAGTGTACTTCCATATAACGGTGTACCAATCTTTGGGCTGATGCCATTGAGAAAGGTTTGATGTAGATAAATTGCTTTTGCCATGATGCTGTAGCTTAGCTCGCCTGAGGAGTAGCTTCAGTGTTATGACGCTTCATTTAATGCGGAGTAAAAGATAGCTCACTACACTCTCCAAGTAGCTTCCCAATATTGTGTAGTAGACTTAAACTTAGTTTTTAACAGTTCTGAAACCGAGACCACGACACAAGCGTCCACGATCTTGTGTGTCAATTGTACGCATTGTGCAGGCTGGTCCTCTTCATTTAACTAATTTATGTGAAGTTGATTAATAAAGTTAATCTACCTCAGTGTTCTTGAAGTGCTCTTAAGGTTGATTGAATAAAACTCAGGTTTTTCCCCTTATTATTTCTTAAATCACCCACCAACTGGCTAAGGGGTAAAAAAAGATTCTGTCCCTTTGACACTCAATGAAGCAGATTAAAAAATGAGCTCTATACTCTTTGCATTTGTTTTGTATATAGTAACACAATACAAATGGGTGATCTAGGTTTAATTTTCCTTTAGTAACCGCTTTCATACAGGTACGAGTTAATGCACAGGCTCGCAGATAGCCCACCCACCACCGAAGCTCTAGTCAGGATGTTGTGCGAACAGATGTTTAGTCTGCCCTGAGCAGCGCACGGCCGTATGTTTTTATTGGCCCTCTGAATTTACTGACTTTCCACAGAGACACCATTGCCTTGGTCAATATGTCCCGACCCACAAAAACACACGCCAAGCCTTTGAGGTAGAACGGCAAAGGGTGGAGGAGCAGGGAAAGGGACAGAGGTAGGAAGCAAGAGAGCTGCTGCCAGATCCACAAGGCCGCGGATGGGGCCATATAAACAAGACTGAGTGTGGCCACCAAGGATTGGTACATTGTCCCAGTGGAAACGTCGGGCTCCAGATGACTCAGCCTCCGACACGGCACAGGAGGAATAGAGAGACACTGCTCTGTCCCAAACAGTTTCCAGACTATCTAAAATAGGCCTGTTAATCCCCAACTGATGGTAACCAAATGTCAAAGGAAGGATGAGAGTGTGAGGCGGTTGTAACGTAATTTCCCAGTCAAGACAGAGAAATTCCACATGACCAGAGTCCATACAAATGTTAATGTTTATCAGGTGATAGCATGGCATCTGATTCATCCTTTTTCTATTGATGTATGTATTTATATATAGGTGTGTATCCTGCATGTGTGTTTTGCAAAGACCAGGAACATTTCTTAATGCTGCATTCAGCGGGATAAAATTCAAGAAAAGCAAATTATACTGTCCTTACATAATTTGGATGTTCTTATAAAACCACAGCTTTTCATGTATTTTTTTCCAAGGACCATCTGTTCATTGCACATGATAAATGAGATGCCCCAACACTAAGTTAAGTGCAGCCCTGCTTCCTGGTCTGAGTCAGGTGCAAGTTAAAGACACCCACTGGTACCCACGGTCAAAGGGAAGGAGGACAGGGGTTGGGGAGTTAAAGAAGAGGGGAGGGGATCCAGGAATGCACGGTAGCGCGGCTGCCTTGGCAGGTAGATGAAGTGAGGATCACACGGGCCGGTGTAGGGGTGATTAATGCACAGAGGAAGGCACGGGAAGGAAAACAAGGCCATAAATCAGCCGCTTGGCCTCCATGCTAATTGTAATTGAAATGAATTTGTCTGGCCCATAGAGCAGGGTATTGCAATTGCTATTGACCAATAGGGCCCTAGTGATCCGAGGGAAATGATACAGAGAGTGTGCCGTGTCCGTGCCAAGATCAATTTGTAACAGAGTGCTGGTCTTTGTGTACCATAAATAAAGGTGGTTTGGGTGAAAAACATGTAACTCGTGTGGTTACTTTGGCAAATGTGATGATGGAGCCGTTACTCGGGGTATAGGTTTCTATGACTTTTGGCCACAATTTAAACGTGAGCTGGAATTGTTTAAAAGAGAATGTGAAACGCACAGAGGTAAGGCTACAGAGGGGAACCACTCCTAAGATTGCTTTAGCCCGGGCCATTTGTTTTTTCCCGACAAAAAGTGTGCAACATTGCCGTGTGAGGTTAAGAAAACTTATATAGCCTGCATTTAGTCGACTGTGGAACTAGTCTGCCTTCCAACCTGTTTTCCACAGCCAAGCAGGAAGCTCCCTATTCATTGACCCAACCTCTCACTAACTAATTGGGACATGCACAGACCTGTGTGTGCAGGTGTGTATTTAAAATATATTTGAGGACAGATGATGATAGGTCTGAAGAAAAGACAATAAACACCATTTTTTTTTTATTACATTCTGCGGTGTCAAATTGAATAGCCTTTTAAATGATAACTGTAAATGAGGCGAGAGTTTTGAGCTGTTCGGTCCTTGTATCCAAGTGTTTCAAATTTTATTCCAAAAAAGACATTAAGAAAGACTACCTCCCACTGACTTCAGCCATGATCGTATGGGGCATTCACTTACAAAATAGTTAATTTTTACAGAAAGAATATGTTGTTCAATAGAATAGATAATGGTTATAAACTCTAAATGAACAACCTTGATCAAAGATACAAACAAAAGCAGTCTTGGTTAAGAGGGATCCATGTGTTGAGCGCCCAGCAGAGTATTCACTGCTCTTCTCTCTATGGGATTTGGTCTCCATGTAATGATCCAATAACATTCCCCCATGAGACTTGCAAATAGCGTCCCAACCTCACTGCAGGAAAAAACATCCTCTTCCATTCATACACAGAGGAATACTGAGTTTCATAACATACTGTACCCTCATCAGGGTATTCAAATGACACCATAACTACGCAGGCTAGTCACTCACACCATTTGCAGTATTGCATATGCAATGTCTCAGTATAAAATTGGGAACAGGAACTGTAGACTAGTGAGTTTTGTGTTACACATGGGGCGATTCTCTGCAGTTCTAAAGGGCTTGACAATGTTTCACATGCTCGGCGACAAACTACACAAGAAGCATTCACCCCCGCAATTTATAGCTCTTTGAACCCTGTGGGTGCAACGAACAATAGGAACAAAGCATTGTTTTTCAATTGTCTGTGACAGTGTGGGCTGCTCGGCGCAGAGGCCTTCGTCCCGACTACAGTGAGCTAAACGAGCCAGAGCAACACCGAGGAGCCTACGAGGCTCCACTCTCTGATACGACCAGGGGCTTTTCTCTGCCTGCACACTCCCTCCCTCCACCAACCTACCTCCTTCCCCCCATCCTTCCTCTCCGTCAGGAATCTATATTTCATAAGCGAGCTGTGGAGCTCCAGTGCCCAATTATCAGCAGATAAGGCGCAGGAAGCCCTGGAGCGCCGGCACGGCTATTTAGACGGGGAGGGGGGGGGGAAGGAGCTGGAGAACGAAAAGCAGGCAGGGACCCAACCCCCCAGGGGCACTTCGCCCTCACCACGCTTTTTTTCCTTCCCTCTCTTTTTTTCTTTTTCCCTCCCTCGCTGACAGCCTCCTCCTTCCCCCCTTACCTTAGCGGCAGGGTTCAATTAGTGCCGGCGGCGGCTAGCACCCGCAGCCCCACTCAGCCCGGGAGCTGGAGCCTCTATCAGCACACACCAACAACACGCAAGGCTGAGTCCAACTAGCCAACTAACGTCAAGGCAAGTTCTATGTTGGCCTCACACACACACGCACGCACGCACGCACGCACACACACGCACGCACGCACACGCACACGCACGCACACGCACGCACACGCACACACACACACACACACACACAATCTGAGAGGCTTTTAGTATCTCAGCCATGAGCACAACAGGGTCATATAAAATTTAAGGTAAAAATTGAGGTAAACCTTTCTCCACAACACGTGGGTAAGAATGATTCCGCTGCTAGCTTTAAAACCACAGTCTCTCTGCAGAGATACATTACTGATATTCATTGTTGCAGTTTATAATCCCATCAGACTAATCTCTGGGGAAATACTTTGAAATATACTTTGACCAACTGTGAAATGATGGCAACTACTCCAAGTATGTCTGGATATTTCACAATTTCTCAGATACGTTGTTGCTGCCTCGTCAGACCGGCACGTTTAAGTCAGGACTTTCCACACTCTTTCGTAGCCCCGGACCTCTATTAGCAAGGGGGTAAAACTCGATGTGCCTCTCACATTTTCAGACCCCAACAAAAACACGCTCCAACCACCAATGCTGAGCAAGGTCGGCCAGGGGTCAGGCACAGCTCACGGATACGAGGCGGATATCGATTCGCTGGGACAGGCCGTAAGCGCGCACACACACACACACACACACACACACACACACACACACACACACACATACACACATACACACACACACACACACACACACACACACACACACACACACACACACACACACACACACACACACACTTTCCTTCCCCTCCTCTTTTTCTCTCTTTCTCTCTACAGTCACAGGGCAGGCATCAGCCAATAGATCAGCCAGGGGCAGGAAACGGCCTGGGTCAGAGGGGACAGCGCGTGTCGGTGTGTGTGCGCGCGCGTGTGCGTGTGTGTGTGTGATGATAAGACTAACAGCCTGCTGAAAGCCGCTCTCACCCAGAGCTATCCAGGACCTTCAGGCTGTGCTGATTCACCTCGAAGCAGCAAAGAAAAAGAAAAAAAGCTCTGACCAAACCGACTTACTGCCTCTGATAGACTTGCATCTACAAGCACACCCTCAACACACTATGTTTATGATCTGTATTTTTTGACTTGTTTCAGAGTGCCACCCAAGTTGTTGTTGTTTGTCAGTCTATCAGTTGGAAGTTGATATTATAGAACATTTGTCACCGCAGGAGAGTGTGTGGGTGTGTGTTGTTGTCCCTGTTGCCGACTGGCCTGTGTTAGGGGATCCGCCAATGACAGAGAGACGGAAGTAAGACCGAGGCGAGCCTTCAGCAGCCCTTGGTAGACTAGAGGCTCAGCTGGAGTCTTGCACACACAGCCTCAGCGGTGCATTGGGCGTCATGTGTGTGCACGTGCCATGCATGATTGCTGTGCATGAGTGAATAAGTTAAGTGTATGCCTGAGTGTGTGTGCACGTGTGCTTAAATGCGCATGTGTGTGTGTCTCAACTGTATATGTGAGAGAAAGTCAGGGGGCAGTGAAGCGGAGGAGGGCAGGCAATGCTCCCAGGCATAGAAAGCAGGCCAACTCCATCTCCCACTACGGAGAGCTTCAAAGACATGGGGTAGTAAACTAGAAATGGTAGAGTACGCCTGGTTATATCAGTTGTGTGAGATGAGCTGTTATGTTGTATTCTAACTAAAAACTGCCACACCTACTGAATCTTGAAAACAATTGCATATTTGTATTTTTTTTTTTTTAATGATCATAGTTCCTATCTTTTTCAGTATTGAGTTTTACCCTTTTTTGAATATGCAGAGAAAATAATGGAAAGTAATGTTCTCTTGGCCATCGCTATTTTGTTCATTTCCGGCTGCAGAGTCTCTCAACTTTAACTGCGAAACTACTGATAAATCGAGTCGTTTTGACAGAGAGAAAAGAGGAAACAACTCAAACACAAAAGATTCAGAGATACAGACGATAGAAGACAGCAAGACAGTCAGGGGGAAGTGAACTTCCCCCGCTGACGCTTTTGTTCCACGGTGAGAATCCCCCGGCCGGCAGCCTCATACATCTGGTTCCAGTTAGCTCTCAGCACTTTGACGCGTTTCCTGTGCTGCTGCTCCACGCAGCCACGGCCACGACGCAGCCCTCCCAACGCCACGACAGCCAAACTCTCTGGAGATCATTTATTTTAACTCACACACACAAATACACAATCAACAGCAAGTCTACTGAAACGGGCCAGAAGAAGCTGTATTCTGATATTTATTCATGTAAGTTAAATGTTGCTAAAAAGGTTTTTCAGAGGCCTCCTCAGACGGTATGTTACAGATCTAAAAGAACAAGTCAAGGAGTGATATCATATCCAGAGTTACACTATTCATCTGTGACATTTCCAAATAGATGTCTATAATATAACAGAGAAGTGAGTGATACTTTTCAAAGCAGAGTAGTGACCATTTTCTTGTGGCAAGGAGGAAGTGATGTGTTTTATCACAGTAGCTTCAGCAGGAAAACAAGGACAGAGAAACCGTTTGATTGCTCACAGGAAGGCTCACGGGCAGAGAAAGTGAAAAACAAACATAGATTGAACCGAAGTAGACAAAAATGTGAAACCAGGAAGGGACTTTACTCTATTTTATGTTTAATGTTGCTATTAGTTATTAATCTACATAAACCATTTTCACAGCAGACAATTTGATGTTTATAGCAGGAAAAAAAACATGTGTCAGTAACATTAACGATGGCTCAATTTGATTATGTGTCTCAGTAAGCTGTGACAGTGTGAGCCAGCATGCACAACACCAAGACCCGGAAACTGGGTCATCTAAATTGAATGCAGTCGTTATTTATGTTATTAATTACACCTGTGCTTCTCCTTCTCCGGGGCATAGATATAAATTCAGTTTGTTAGATAGATAACGAGGTACTGTCAGGTGCTATGTTGTTAGCAGTCTGTTTTCATCAGAGGACTTTTCAGTTTAGTAATGCTTTATTTTAACATGAAAATAACAAATATTTAGTAATACTATAATTAAATAAATATTTGTTAAAGTATATATGTAATCTGTGGCATTTTGGCAGCAATTGTGTATTATCCATTATTTTGTGATTTTATTTGATTGTATTCTTACAAACATTTTGTACAAATTAACTTAATTTCTAGATGGAAGTGCCCAGTGAATTGGTGAACATTTCTTAAAAATAAACACTATTTACCTGTTCTTACAGGAAATGTCTTTATTTCTGTCCCTATTTCATCCAATTCAATACTAACATTGCATAAAAACACCATGGATTGGATGTATCAGGCAGTTTTAGCCATACAAACATAAGGTAAGAGTATGTCTGGTACCTCCAAAATCATACTTTCTGTCAACAAGGTTACACTTATTGGCTGTCACTCAAAGGATTTTTAGGATTATCAGACATACAATCCAGTGTGAGAGCCTGTTAGGACGATGACAGTCGCTGTGGATGGAATTGTGCTGCAACTGTCGCCTGCTGTTTACATTTTGTACCTAAGCAGCACTGAAGCAAATTCCTGCCGTCTACGTTGATATGACAATAAAGTACTGAAACTTGAGTCTGATACACAGTAACAAGGATGCTCTGAGGCTTACTTTGTTTTTTTACCTGTCAGTTTTGGGAACTAACAGCGTGTCCCTCACACTGTGGAAGACTGTAAAGTTTCAGTGCACCTACCCACAATGCCTTTCAGTGAGGTGATTCCCTGTGTGGAGGAGTGGAAAAGGGTGACCCCAGAATGGAGAAGAGGTACCCAAAAAAAGATCATGAGCCCACACAGCCCTGCTGCTCAGCAGAGGAACACACTAACCTTATAGGCCACACCGGGGATTATGGGTAGTGAAAGTGAGAATGAGGGGGTGAGAGGAGAGAGAGAAACAAAAGTGCAATGAAGAGGAGGTGAAGAGACAGGAAGGAGCTTCTCAAAGGCTTTCCTGCGTTGGAGGGACTCCCTTCACCACACAGGTTCTCTATAAACACAGTACAGAGAGCATTCTCTGAAATCATAGTGTGACTGGAAATTTACCAACTTCACCTTCTTCATACAAAGGCCATGCAAGTTCACATTTAAATGTACTTGTGGTATGCGGCATTACATATTGACATACAGTAAAGCTATAAAATGTATTATCTTCTGAGAGTTTTAGAAGAGAAATGTATAAACTATACACATCAATAATGCGATTAGTTTGCATTTATTCCATAATAATGCACAAGCTCCTCCCCATCCATATTCAATTTAGGCTACAAACTTGTTTTTTTTTTAAAAAGACTATTTTAATTGCTCCCAATCGGAGGTGAGCACGAGCAAACAAGGACAAATGAAAGTTTAAGGAGGCAGTATTGATTTGTGTGGAGGTCAGGGGTAGGTCACCCCTATCAGAGGATCAACAAACAGCCGCCAGCACCCTCCTCAGCTAAGCCAATCACCTTCTGACCGGGTCCTCCGTTACCATGGCAAATGACCCTGAACCACATAGGCCATGTACTCAGCTTCTTACTGAGCGAAAGCAGTAAAGTGGAGCTCCGCAAAGATGGAGCCACAACAAATCCTTCACTAAAAGCTGTTAACTAAGTTGTCTTGCTTGGAATTTTTTTTTGTTTTTTTTAAATGACCAATTTTTCGCATCACTGTCAATGTCTAATGCCATTTATTGACTTTTAGTATTATCATACTTTGATGATTTGATCTGATTGTGTTATTTGTGAATGATTCAAACTAAACTGTCATTAAATTTAAAAAATTTACAAAAAAGTAACACGTTTGAAGAGTTTGGTGTAAACCATGAAGTGGAACGCTTTACTGCACTAAATATCAATTAAAATATTTAAGATTTGATTTTGCACACATTTGTAATTTTTTTATATGCAACACCATGTCCTTCCCATGATCATCTTTTTCTAGTCCTTTTGGCAAACCAAATCTCCGACTCTTGCCTTCACCGAGTCTTTCCATCTCACACCCCCTCCCTCCCTGGGAGGCAGGCAGGCGGTGGTGGTAACCAAGCCTCTGGCAGTGTGTTCCTATCCTGCAGGAGCCCTCAGGTTCCAACCTGTCAATATCCCAGGCAGCGCCTTGGCTCTGCCGTGGCTCAGTTAACCTCCTCACCCACTGCAACCGCACAAAAGGCTTCCTGTCCCACTGCCAGACCAGAGACAGGCACGATCAACCCCCACACACATACACACACATACACTCCTCCTCCTATCCAGCTCACACCACGCTCACATCCGTAAAGGGCAGCATCCTGGCAGCACCCTGGCAGCAACAGCAAGCAATATGGCAGCTGACGGCAGTTTTCTGCTCGCTGACGTCTTATGTTTTGGATGACGGTCACGTTGGAAGCTCACTGAGGGTGAAAAGGGAGAAGATATTGGAAAAAGGTCTAAAGCCTGAAGGAAAGAAAAACTCAGTGACGAAGGTCCCGTCACCTGTATCCATTTCAGGGAGAGAAAGGGTCAATGTGAAAAAGAATAGACTAATATTGTGTGTGTGTGTGTGTGTGTGTGTGTGTGTGTGTGTGTGTGTGTGTGTGTGTGTGTGTGTGTGTGTGTGTGTGTGTGTGTGTGTGTAAAGTTGTAAAGTTGTGAGAAACAGACAGAAAGTCAACGGCAGTGTTCGTAATACACACATGCACATAGGCCTGATCCCAAGCGTGGTAACAAGCGTGTGGTAGCATGTCACCTATCCCTCGTGCACACACACACACACACACACACACACACACACACACACACACACACACACACACACACACACACACACAGCTCCGTGCCTGACTGCAAGGCACCGCGGCTGTCTGCTGGAGCTCAGGTTACAGTCGACCGGCGGGACAGACTTTATGGAAGCCTCTCTCCCACACCAACACCCCCCCTTCGCACGGCTCCGGAGGAGGTATCGGGTTGCCGGTTCAGCGCCGGCCAGGCTTGGCGCTGGCGGCAGCTTGTGATCTTGGGTGCCTGTGTGTGTGTGTGTGTGTGTGTGTGTGTTGTGTGCGTGCGTGCGTGCGTGCGTGTATGTGTGTGTGTTTTTTATCTCCCACTCTTTGAGGGTATCAGCACACAACGCTGCTGTCTCCTCCAGGTATGTAGGTGTGATTTACAGAGTAGATGCTTCACTCATGCACACACGCAAAATCCAACCTCTTCCTCTGCTCCAAAGCAGCTAGAATATTCTACTCTGTGTTTCACAGTCCTCTGTGTAATAAGAGGAGATGGAGAGTTTTCAGGCCAAATTAGAAAAAAATAAAACATCAACCGGAACTATTTTCTCCTTCAAAAACAATCTCCATGGAAATTGTTGAAATTGGTGGATTATCAGGGACTTTATTTATGGAAAGACATGTAGCCAATGATTTCTTAATATAGAAGAAAAAGTTATTTCAGGTCTAATTCTGTGGCTGGTTCAGATGACTGTTACTGTATATCACTGTGCAGTGGAAACAGAGGTGCACAACACTTGATACCACAAGAGGTAAGAGAAAAACACGTTTTGTCTTTGTTACATTTTGGTGAACTAACCCTTTAAAAAAAAGCTCATTCCAGTGATGTAATATAAAACTTCCAGTTGACCATAAAATAAAAAAAGAATGGTCAAAATCAATGCAGGTATGAGCCAGATGTCGTGACATTTAGCCTGATGGGATGAATACCAAAAACTGGATCCTACACTTCCCATATTAGATTGAGCTCCTCTAGGGCCAAATAAGACATTATACAACTAGGCAGGCTGTAACACTCCCTGTAAAAGGTAAATTGGCATGTAAAATCAATGTGTCCCTTTAAAAAAAAGATTCATGACTTCATCACAATTATGCGTAGTAAACCGAAGAATATCAACAGCCTTCGTGTAGCTTCCGAATCCCATGATGCTCTCTGTCATCTGAGAGAGCAACGTGCTGCTCTGTCTCTGAAAAGCTCACTGTAGTCCTTTTGCAGAAGGAGTTGTAAGGAAGTCGACTCGCAGGTCAACGTGGAAAAGACCCCCTATATGCAAGGACCTTGTGACGGTTCTGCCGCTGGCTCACTTGCGAGCCCGGCATGGAACGGCACTCATGAATAATGCATGGGGACATCTGCCACCCCTGAATTATAGATCTGTGGAGGCCCAGCATATGGGAACAGCCCAGCAAGTGCTAATGGCTAACTCCCCATGACAAAATATGGGTTAGAGACATGTGAGTGATCGTCGGGTCATGCAACCTTTGAGTTATGCGAGTGTGGATTGATTGAGGTGGATTGTAAATGTGATTACTTAAATCTATGCATGTGTGTATGTGTATCTGGAATGAGGGAAGGTTCCTTAACCATAAACAAGTTAATATAACCAGAAACAAGCATCCAAATTAGCAGACAGCCAGTATTTTTATGGCAAGGCACTAAATTAACATGTTTCAGGAAAGCTGTTGTAGCTGAATTCAAGACTTTCTTCACTGTGTCACCAAAAATGACCAGACAAATCCCATACAGGAATCCAAAAGTCATTGTTCCATTAAAAAGCACAATTAGGCTTTTTCTTAGCCGAATACAGCAAAATCAGTAGCTTTAAAATAGCCTCAGAAACCCTCAGTCTAACAAGCGATGGCTAATGTCTTTCATGAAGGCTTCCTCTTGCTGAAGTGCAGCCTGCTTGAATATTCTATACTCTCTGGTTGCAAGTCCTGCTCTTTAAAGAAGCGGAACAGGACGGGGGGTTGGAGGCAGGGGGGGGGGGTTCTTCCAGCCCAGTCGAGCAGGAGGTCTGGTCTACCGGGGACCAGTTCGATCTCCGCCTTTCTCTCCAGGATTATCCTCTTATCAGCGCTGCAAAAGCCAGGCTAAGAAGCGCCAGTAATTAGCCTATCTTTAATTAACGAGCACCTCGCTCCAAAACCACCCACGGTCCATGTAGGCTCCCACTTGGAAGGCAGTCAGTGCGGCGTAGAGATGAGCAGACTTAATCTTGTTTTTGTCTCGGTAAGAGAAAGTGAACGTGTAGAAAAGGCCAAAGTTCGTCTTCAAGTAGTCGCAGCATGCAGAACGTCCCTCATGCTTGCACGCTCACAAAAAAGCCTTTTTACACCACAGGTTTCAAAGGGAATCCTACCACCCAC
Source organism: Taurulus bubalis (assembly GCF_910589615.1). Taxonomy (NCBI): domain Eukaryota; kingdom Metazoa; phylum Chordata; class Actinopteri; order Perciformes; family Cottidae; genus Taurulus; species Taurulus bubalis. The sequence goes on along the minus strand of NC_136599.1, from coordinate 16,352,529 downwards.
CATGTGTGTTTGTGATGTGTATGTGTGTTCATTTGAGTGTATACTCAAGTGTATGGATTACTGCACTCAAATTTGGCTACCACTCACCATCAGTGTGTGATAGACTTGAATTTCCAGGCTTACTTAAGCCTTCTACAAATCTACAATGGAAACATGCGAGAGGACATCTCAATGAAGCTTAGCAGGTAAAAGGTTCACAACCCCACTTTACCCCGCCACTTTTTACAGAAGCCTCTAGACTGGAAGAAATAATATATACAGTTGCATACATTTGAATACTTTCAATAAAGTGACACAGTAAATAATACAAACTTTCAGTGCAATTGGTTTACTAATTATGGTGCAAATAGAATCAGAGAGAGGACTGGGTCATCTGAAGGAGAGTGAGAGCAAGATGACGGTCTGCAGATGAAAAGAGACAAGGGAAGACAGGGAGAAAGAACGCCAATGGTGCCCTGGTCTGGCCTGGCCTGGCACCGCCAAGGAGGAGGGGCTGCGGCGGCCCCAGCATGCATACATTAGCAGTGCTTAGGCACACTAATTGCTTCTCACTTAGACAAATCTCCTGCAAATCACGGCTGCGCCGCCAGCACTGCCCAAGCCCCCCCGGGAAGGAGAGACGGCAGGCAGGCGGACGGAACGAGAGGCAGAGGAGGAGGAGGAAGAGGAGGGGGGTGGCGAGTGGAGCGTGTGTACCAGAGGCGCCTCGGAGCAGGATGGAGGAGGAAGGAGAAGAGGAGGAGGAGGAGGAAGGGGGCGCTCCCAAGAGAATAGAGAGAAACGAAGAGAGAGAGAAAAAAGCTCCAACACTTCAAGAGCGCCTCTTTCTCTCTGCTCATCCATAGTCCAGGCTGAGTGCCCTCCCCCCCCACCACCCAACCTCTTACACCCCTACCCTCAGAAGCCCCACCGCTGCTCCGCTCCTCCACTGCTCCATCCCTCCTTCCCCCCTCTTCTACCAGTTCTCAGATCTCTGCTCTGCCCCCTTGCTCGCCCCTCCTTTCTCTCTCGCTCTCCCTCGTTCTATAGAAAAGTGGAGGAAAGATGAAACTCTACAAAGAGGAAAAAAAAAATCAATAACACAGATGGATAGCTGGATAACAGGGTCCGGCATGCTTCGGCGGTGAGGCAATCCAGAGGGTGCCCACACAACTTCCACACAGGCGGAGAGACGGGCAAAAACAAGGCGCTGGGAAGAGGGTGGTAATCAGCCTCAGGAAGCTAACATCACCCGCAACACACTAGTACACACTTGTTCACACACAAGCCCATACTACAATATATGGCTGCATGCATACACTGATATATAGAAGTGAGGGCACACGCAAAATATAAACAAAAGCATCTACACTAGTTTTGGAAAAGAACGCAGACATCCACAGAAGCACTATCCTATTGTCAGCCCCATGCAGCAAATTGGGGAAATACAACTAAACAATAATAGTTATCAGGTAACCTGAGGTGAAAGAAAAAAGCAGACTGTACCAATAACATAGACATTATACAAAAGATCAATATTATAGAAGGATCTGCATTATTCTACAAGGGATATTTCAGATATTGGGTGGCTAAAGGCAACATTTCTTGTTAGCTGTGGCGTAATAAGGTACCACAGGGCCTCATCAAGAACCGCGTATACAATATACCGCAAAAACATTGCCTGCATTTAAGTATTCATCACAGAGACAAAAAAGCAAGTAGCTGGAGCTAATTTACCTGAGTATATGTCTGTATTACTTTTATGAGTTTGTGTAGTTATTACAGTTTCTAAAACTTGTTTAGATCCGTTAGAGGGAGCGCACACCTCTGCAGACATTGAAGGGTGGCCGGGTCAGAGGGTTTCAAGAGGGTCACCAAAGAAAACTTGGAGCGTAATTTCCAGGAATTGTCTACCTCAAAGACAATCAAATGATTAGCTCAAGCTTTTCAAAGGTTTACTTACAGAAAATGAACTCTCGGTCACTCAGACCTCCTCTGTGGCCTCTGGTCAGGTATGGCGTAAGATTATCCTCACTTTATTTTTGGTTGAAGGTTAGTATATATAACTGGAAAAGCAATTTAGGATTGACCGAATATTCAAATGACTTACTTCCAGGAGAAATATAAGCAGCAGCACCAACAACATGGGAGCTGTACTATTCAATTATGAATAGATCATTTTTGGGAAGAAAAAAATGAATATAGTAAAAAGAAGGAGAAGCGATTGTCTTGGAATGAAAACAAATTTGTATCAGTCTGTGATCAAAATTGAGTTTTAAAGTTCCAATTTAATGAAGCCAAAAGTAAATATGGTGTTATTCTCGACTTTAAGCCTGCATGGCATCAAGCATGTCATCAAAGACATGTCACTAATGCAACGTCAACTGGTTGGATCATTGCAAGCTTGCTTCATATAACCAAATCAAGTGTTCTAAGCAACACTAACTGATAATAAGATTTAAGATTATGGTTAGTTTCTTGTAAAACCCTCAGTGGCACACACTGTAAAATATCAAATAGAGGTCAAGGATGCAGGAAGTCTCCTAGTAATGGTCTTATTAATTAGATAATCAGGCCGATCTCATATTTATTTAATGTGGTAACACACACACACACATCTATATATATACATTATTACTGTACCTTATGACAGCTACGTAGACTATGATGTATTTTGGTTGAGGTGTCAGGTCAGCTTAGATCAGCTGGAATGCAACTGCAGGAGAGGTGAAAGGGCAAAGACTTCACTATAATGAATGTCAATAATGATGACCCCCATGCCCCATACGCACATCAGACACATGCAAAAACACACAGATTCTACGACGCTTTCCTCCTACAGTCTAATCTTTGTGGAAATTACTATAATTCTCTCTTGGGCCTAGTGGTGATTTTCTGACTCGGCAAAACGCCATCTGACCGTGAGGAGGCCACATTAAAATGTAGCTCTGAAAGTTGGTTGAAGCCTGTTACAATCTGTTTGAGACAAATATATAACATTTCTTTGGTTATGAACACGTTCTATTGCATGAAAATAATATCTTCACTTTCATCATTTGGCAAGATTGAATTCAAATACTCCTTTCATTGAGTAAAAAGGACCCAGACGGGGTGATGACGGATAGGTTGAAGTGAATTGTTTGAATTGAATTAAATCAATTGTAGTGATGTTTAGGTTACATGCATGTGGATGGGAGCATTGAAACTAATTAGCAGTTAGAGTTCAGTGCAGTTAAAACACTTGATTGAATTGTGTAATAACAACATGCTTATTACTATAAATCATGAAGCACACCGGTTATGAAGGTGATGATAAATGCAATTTATGAATTCAAGACAACTAATTATAGTTAATCAACAGAAACATTTGAAGTATTTATGATTGTTTTCTTATTCATAGATGAAACCTCCAATTATGCAGTTTACAGGGTCTCCACTCAGGTAATAAATGACAAGCACCACTTACTGTAAAATATAATCCTGGCATGAGGGTTTCCTGGTTATCATCTTCACTGAAGGTTAACAGGCGCAAACACGTGAAAAAAAATATATATGGTTAGTGCTCCATCTTGTGGAAAGAAAGAGACATCTCATCTACCAGCTGTCAGAATATGAAACAGTATTTTTAATGACCTGGGAGCCTCTAATTCTACCACTATTCATAATTTTTTAACAATGTGACCGTTGATATTGTATATAAGCTCAGAAATATACAGTACATTGAAAAATAGAAGTGTATTCAGTAATATAATAACATATTATAAATGCTAAAATCCTTAGGGAAGATTGTATTTCGGGTACATATGGAAAATAAAAAACCGACACACTGGTAAAATGGTGATAAACAGTAATTACATAAATTAATACGGCTCAGGCTGGATAACAAGTGACTTCGAACTTACATTAGAAGAGAAACATGTTTGTCATCTTTTCTCCAAAAATATCCAAAATATTTGACTGTTGTGAAATGTTTTACGATGAAGGAAGAGGAATGCCTGAACAATACAAGGTAGAGACATGTTTATTTGTCTTGCAAAAAGTGAGATGGACAAACTGTTTCTGTTTTGTTAATGATACTAAATTATAAAGATGGTGGGACAATGAGACAGTTTGACCAATGTATTGATATATCAGCTGTGAAAACATGTATTTGTTAAATATGTATACTAGGTGTTAAGACACAAGATATGTTGCGAGATATTGTTTCACAATAATTTGAAGAACATCCTGGAAAGGATGGCATGGAAGAAAAACATGTAACAGAGGTCCGCTCTTTCTCAATAAAGAGTACTGTGTTAAGATGTTGCTGTGTTTTGTGTTCCTGTTTTATTTTGAAGGTCCTTGCCTCTTGTGTCCTCTGTTCCCCTGCACTTCCTGCCCCTCTGATTGTCTGCTAATTGTTCCCTGCTGTGTCTAATCACCTGCGTATTTAAACCCTGTTTGTCTTGTGCCTCAGTGTGGGATCGTACTGCATGTTAGGTGTGAGTAGACTGTGTGTCCCTGCTGTGTTGCCTGGTTTTGTGATTCCTGTCCCTGTTCGGTTTCTTGTGATTCCTGTTTCCGTTCATCTCCTTTTCCCCCTCGGCCCTTGGAGGCTTGTCCTGAGTTAGTTTTTGAAATAAATATAATTTTTTGCACTGTTGCTTTGGCTTTTGGGTCCTCTTTTTACCCCACCCTGTAACATACTGAGTTTTAGACTGAATATATTTGGCTAACAAGTTTGATCATGGTGGCTGCAATGAGCCTGCTTTGCACTACAATAAAAAAAAATTGAACGGGCTTCCCAGCTTGATACGGCTACTCTCAATTCATGCTCAATGTTGAGCTTAGATCTATATTTTGTTTTGAGAGGCAACAGCAGAAATACCGATCTCACGGAGGTAGATTTGGCGAGTCGCGTGTAAACATAAACATTTACACGAAAGTACCGGTATTTCGCCATGTATTTATTAATGACTTAGTTTTATGTCCGTGTACTTTGTACTTTTGTAATATGTGAAGTTCTCGATAAAATGCGCACCCCACAGTTTGAGAAATACTGCTTTAAGCCAATAGGGGAAAGGGAATTTCTTTGGAATTCTGGTGATTCTGAAGTGGAATGCAGAATGTGACGGTGGAATCAAAACATTCTCTGACACCAAATGTGCCACAATTCACCTTTTTGACTACACTGTTGACTACACTGTTGGACACAGCGCAAGTATTGATCGAGGACACGTGTTACTTATTTTAAAATACTATTGGCCAGGTTTTAACCCAGCTATACATTGAAGCCACAATATCAGTCAGGAGCAGCCATTTATTCAAGGAAATGAAGAAAACTAATAAAGTGAGGACTTTTCTATAAAGTGAGGACTTTTCTCTCTGCAGGACCTGAGCTCTTCATGGCTCTCCAGGACTCGTCCTGCTGAGGACATTTCAGGTTGAAGAGGACTTTGAGAAGATAGAGGAAGATATTGACGAGGTTCAGGACTATGTACAGGAGCTTGAGGAAAGTATTATGGAGGAGGTTCAGGAGCAGCCCTCTGTCTCCAACAGCAGAGAAAATTACAGCTACACTTCTATCAGTGAGGTAAGAAATAAAATGAGTAAAATAATGCAGCTGATACTTCCATCAAATTTTGTTCATACATCTCCACACCTTCATTGTCTTGAAGGGACAATGTGTAGTATTTAGTGGGATCAATTTGCAGAAACGGCATATATAACTGTTTTCATTAGTGTATAATGAACTGAAACTAAGAATCTTTTGCCATGTTGCACCCCAAAATGTCTACAGTAGAACGGACAAACGAAACACTCGCTCTCTTTTGCGTAACCCAAAGCTCAAACTACTGTTTCTGAGGTGCTTCTGAAACTGCGGTATCAAGAGCCGAGGAGTGCAAAACTGTTGTAGAGTAGTGCTGTTATGATGAGGAAGGCTTCTGAGTGATTGTCGTAATTTTGTTAGTTTTCTACTGCTGTACAGCAGTACAACTCATTGTTTAAGACTGAACCCATACACTTCTCTTATGTAATTAAAAATACTGGACACAGACCACAAACTATTATTATTTTGTCTCACAGGCAGAGGAATCTGATAAATCAGATGGTCTTCAGGAAGCCCTACAGGTGGAGAGAAGAGCCACAGCAGAGGCCTTGAAGAACGAACAAGCTGCTGAAGCTCAACACACAGCTGCCCTGAAACAAGAGCGGAAAGAAAGAGGCTCTAGCAACTGCTCTGAGGAAGCGAGCTGAAAGAAACATCCTTCCTGTTGAGGTCGAGCACTTGAAGGTCCAAGTGGATGATCTCAAGAAGTCACAGAAAGATCAGCAGAGGAGCAAAGCTGAAAGGTGCAACCTCCGCAATGACCGCAGATCGGAGAGGACAAGAAGTTGATTGAAAAGCTCCAGTAGGATCTGGAAGCGTCTTCTTGTCAGCACAAAAAAATCAGCTAAGGGTCACCTGGTGAATTGTGCCGACATCAAAGCACTGAAGGACAGCCTCATCGAGCAGCAGGTGGAAAGTCTGGAAAAAGACGATGCAATTCAGTCCCTGCACTTCAACATACAGAAACTTCATAGCGACATTGAAGCCAAGGACACCATTGTGTCCACACTGCAGGAGAAAGTGAACCAGTGGGCCTCAGACCTCAATGAGGAATGAACAAAAAACTGTTCACTCCAGAAGGACTATGAGGCTGCCGTCTCCCCGCAGCTGAAGGAAGTAGAATAACTGAACCATGTGATTCATATGAACCAACTACTCACCTCTGAGAACAAAAGGCTGCAAAGTGAACTTGCAGCTGTGCTAAATGAGAGCAAGATTCATCGAAAGAAGTTTCAGGACGACCGAGAAGCTTGCAGCAGACATTGGGAGGCCATTGAGAAGGCTCTGTCCTTGAAAGCGTCAAAATGATCGCGATCCAAGAGAAAGAGCTATCTGAGAGGACTTTGGCTTTGGAAAGGAGCCTGATCGGTGGAAAATTCTTAAGGTCTTCCCTGAGAAGTGAGCAGAAGCGCTTTGATCAGATGATCTTGGAAAAGCAGGCTTTAGTCGAACGTCTAGAAATCCTCGGTAACCAGCTGAGAGACGCATCGGTCTGATGCACAACATGCAGACTTTAAGGGTGGAGAATGCAGACATCAGGGCTAAATTCCATGTCATGGAGACCAAATATGAGCGCCATGAAGAGATGACGTCAAAAAAAAATATGATACCATCTCTGAGAACCAAATTACCATCACTAAGCTCCAGTGCGCTCTAGACGGGCTCAAAGAACAGCAGTCAGAGTAAGACACGACAGGCAGAACTTGAAGATGCATGCCTTAAAACCTTAAAACAGGACAAGACAAAAAACTTGAATATGCCTTAAAACAGGACACAACAAGAGTCCCAGAGTGGCATCAGAGAGTCGATCTGATCACATCTGCTTTCGACAAAGAAAGGGCCAGGTGTGAGAAGCAGTGCGTCGAGCTCAAGGAAGCTTTGACCTGGCAGGTTGAAACCCTGAAGGAGAAGCAGACGCTGGCCGAGGCTCTACAGAAAGCCCAGGACAACGTCTCCAAGCTTCAGGGAGTGACACTGATCTCAGGCTCAACCAACAGGGAAATGCACTGGATGAGAGCACAAAAGTGCTGCACCACCTGCAACGGGAATACACAGATATAGGGAGGAGACACGGAGACATTCAGTCTGACTATCGTGAGCTGCTTAAAACTCAGAGAAGCTCTGCTACGCGCAAGGAAAGCCCCGACCAGAATTCAGCCCACCTCAGTTCAGTCTTTCTCCATCAAATGTGAATTTTTTATTTTTGGGGGGGTGTTTTTTTTCTCATCTGAGATGAGGGACTAAGGATAGAATTTGTTTTGTGATTGTAAATAGTTAATTTGTTGTACTGGATATGTACAAATTGCCACAAAAAAAAATACTGCCAAAGAAAAATAATAAACTTCACTTTGTACTGCCAATTATGTTTCCTTTGCCGTTTTGTGATTACAAAGTTGGGTTCAAAGGCATATGGACACAGGACTATACAATGTTGGAATCAATTTGTAATATCAAACATACTCTCATGTGAGGCAAATATTATCAATCGGTACTAGAAGCTTTTGGAATATGAGTACAGTAAAATGTCAATGGATGGCTTTCGCCATCACTGAAAATAATATATTACAAATAACGCACGGATCAGCTTGCTGGCTTAATGTATTTTATCATTTTATTTAAGGCTAAATGACCCCACAACTTTACGCAACAGGGTGGGGAAGCGTGAGACGCCCTTTCCAGACAATGGATGGTGACCAGCTGGAGGCGAAGCTATTTTTTAACAAAACAATTGGTAAAGTAAAAGTTTGAGACGATAATATTAATTAATGAACTTCTGGTATTGCTACCACAACTACTCGAAACATTTTTGTTTTTACCGCCCACGTGTATTATGAATTTAATGGGATCACAAGACAATATATTTGTCTGGCATATTTAATTCCAGTTCAATAGAAATCTTGAATTCAACATAATAAAAACAAATTTGACAGTGACATGGGAGGTGTAAGGTCGCCATCTTGTGTTCAGGATTCATACTGTTGCAAGAAGTTATTCATTTTCTTTTAGCTTTATTTTTAAAGCATATTTCATGAATGGAATACACCGCACCATGTTGCACAACACAAACCCCAATGTAAAACTGGTAATATGACCAATGCTGAGAATAATTTTATTTTTACTCTACATTGTTTAAAAGAGAGAGAGAGCAGTGGTGACACTATACATCCACACAATCAGAGGATGTTCTAGTTCCAGTTTATATATCATGGTGAAAAAAAACTAAAATGAAATAAAGAGGACAATAAAATCGGTCTCGATGTCTATGTTTCTATACAAGGACAGAAAGTACTAAACTCAAATAAACAGAATGAATCCCATGAAGCGCAAATAATGATACAAAATGGAAAAGTAAAAGATGAAATAAATAGTCCACCACCAGTGTTACACCCAGCAACAGAAGACATCAGACAGACATAAATCAACCTTATTTAAAAGTGCCAAAGTTTAAAACTAAAATATCACCTAATTTATGTATTACAAAGCTACAAATCTATCTGGGAATCTGTGAAATATATTTGCCCAGTTCCAAATATGTGTAGGACTCAAGCTTGGTACACAAAAAAGATACATATCTTGCAATGGGCATTCTGGCATCAGAAACTATACTAATAGTATTTACAACACCAACATATTATTTACAAAGAAAAGGCCACTCAAACTCTCTCCTCTGCTGCTCCCCTGCTCTGCTCACTTCCACCCCTCCCCCACAAGCAATCTTGCCACCGTTTTTTACCATTACCGTAATGTACCATTGGAAAGTGCAGATTCTTAACATTCAGAATCCGTTGGAATTTCATCGATAACGTACATTTAACGACAAGAGTTTTGAATTTTGCATGTTACTTCCTGTCGCCGGTGACAGGGTTCGTACTAACATAACGCAAACATTTACACGAAAGTACAAGCATTTCTCCATGTATTTATGAATGACTCTCGCGCCCCACCTGTAATACCTCTGCGCCCCACAGTTTGAGAACCACTGACGTAAATTAATCTAACGTAAACCAACCTGACGTAAACTAACCTAACGTAAACTGACCTAACGTAAACTGACATAACGTAAACTGATCTAGCATAAACTAACCAGTGGCAGGCCGTGGATTTTCTACCTGCGCAAACTGTTCCTCGGCTCAGCGCGAACAGCTGGCGCACCCCCCCCTTTGCGAGCTAACAGCCAGACCTGCTTTCCATCACGTCTCGGGTGGCCAAGCAGGGTGAGATGCACCGCGGAGCTGGGAGGCAGCAGGTCCAAGTGTTATACAGTGTCCACAGGAAAAGTCTGCAGCTGCTGCTGCTGCTTCTTCTTCAGTTTAATGGCAGATCACAACCAACTTGACTTTGTGCATAACACCACCTAGTATACCGGAGTGTGAGAACCCCCGCTAGCTGGCTGTCACCATGTAGATTAACCAACTTCTCTATCATAGAGAGAAACAGAGGTGACATGTGATTGGACAAGAACGTTAAGCAGAGCAGTTAAGCAGCGTCAAGCTGCACCAGCGCGCTGGCCAGAAGCAGACAGACAAGGCAGGAGGAACAGACAAGACAGGAGCTGGTCAATCAGAAAATAAGCTAATAGGGAGAAAAAAATTTAGTATATTTGTGAAGAAAAAAAAATATATAAAATAGATATAACTTTTAATTATAAAAAAAAATAATTAAAAACAAATTAATGTACTTATAAAATAGCTATAACTTTGTGGTTCTGTTTAGGCCAGAAGAGAAGGCTTAGCAGGCCCCTGACAGCCCGCCACTGAAACTAACCCAACGTAAACTGAGCTCATGTAAACTAACCGAATGCCGGCTAACATAACGTCAACTGACCTAACGTAAACTAACCTAACACAAGCTGACTTAACGTAAACTAACAGAGTGTCGGTTAACCTAAAGTAAACTGACCTAAATTAAACTAACCCAACGTAAACTGAGCTAACGTAAACTAACCGAATGCCGGTTAATATAACGTAAACTGACATAACGTAAACTAACATAACGTAAACTAACCCAACGTAATTAAGCAATAAGGTACGAGAGGCAGTACTGTGTCGTGCAATAATGTACTGTTCAAGGGAGTTGTTAGGCCCGACGCGCAAACGCTGGAACTGTACATTATTGTAGACACAGTACTGCCTCGAGTACTTTTAATACGGGTACCTATAATACGTATAGTACTTATAATACGGGTACCTGCGACTTTATAAATAGTAATAGTAAGCTCCCTTTCAGCACAAAATAGTTGTAGCCACCAAACGTTGTGTATCGCATTTCAGCGACAGAGAAAATAGTCCCGGGACGCATGGGACGCACATACGGGACTATAAAACTGACTGTCAAGCTTGAAATGACAACTAACGGTCGCGCAATTTAAATCTACCTGTTATTTTAAGTGTGCACTGAAATGGAACGCTCTAAATGTAAACAGGCTGTACAGTACTTTATGGCTGAATAAACTACACCTCGTGACTCACTCTCAACCAATCAGAATGCTTGATTTGATCTACCCGTATTATAAACTGGGCTAAAGTAAACTAACCTAACGTAAACTGACCTAACATAAGCTGACTTAACGTAAACTAACAGAGCGTCGATTAACCAAACGTAAACTGAGCTAACGTAAACTAACCGAATGTTGGTTAACCTAACGTAAACTGACATAATTTAAACTAATCTAACATAAACTAACCTAAAGTAAACTGAACTAACGTAGACTGACCTAAAGTAAACTGACCTAACCTAAAGTAAACTGACCTAACGTAAACTGACCTAACGTAAACAAACCTAACGTAAACTGACCTAACGTACACTAACCCAACGTCAATTAACATTAGCTGATAAAGTTATTGATGATTTTAATGTTCCCGACAGAGCCAACTAATATTTTCAGGTGAACTTTAATGCTAATTATCTTCTTTGTGTTGGATGGTTGGACAGCTATTTGTGGTTACTAACCACATAAAAGGCTATTCATGGTTTCATTCACCAGTTTGACACGGGAACTGTCTCCACCTGTTGGCTCAACTGACTCAACTAACCTTTACCAAATAATACCAAAATATTAGTAGTACAAATGATGTATACTGGATTTAAAAGTAGTAGGCTTATCATAAAAATTAAAAAAAACGTATTAGATTAAGGTATTGTGTGTGCTGATACATACTGGTTCCTTCTATTTTTCTTATTTTTATACTTTAAGGATGTTTAAAATGGCACAAATGGCACTATATCCTCAATTGACCTATAAACCTGCAAATACAGTTATCTTGTATAGGCTACTCCACGTAGGCTACTATTGTTGGGTAGGTTGATTTTTACACATCGTACCATGGTAATTTTTTTTTATAGTTGCTGGATGTTCATACCTATTTACTGAAGGATTTTGAATTGTTTTGTGGGGGTAATGCCTTCGGTCAATAAATTACGTCACTAGACAATCTATTGGACAGCATTTCAGATGCAATAGAACTGTATATAAGTATCAGAGGGTAAATGTTACCTTTAGTTTCCATTACGGGTATCTTTGCATGCAATATACTACATACACATTTGTATTGCTGCATTACTCAGTGAATACCTCTTTTTAATTTGTACCAAAGTATTTCCCCATACCAAGAATAGATTTTCTCAGAATGCAAACATTACAGTCAGACACATGGGAAGTCGACAAAATTGCTTTACAAGATTTTATACTCGAGAAATAAGACTGACGCCTTTCCCAACAGGCCTGCATAACAGGTGCCCCTCTAAAATCCTTTTTTTTTTTTAATCCTCCACTAATGAGCAAGAGTCAACAGAAACAACTTTCTATTATGCTTTGTTGTCCTCTCCGTGTCACTTAACTCAACATTAAAACATACCTGATTTGTTGGGGTTTTGGTCACAATAAACTGGAATATTATATATAGAAGTAACCTTTTGTTTCCAGGATTTATAATAAATATATTTAGACGAGGCACGTGTTCACTAACACTGCAAATCTAATTTATATCAAAGCTTGCTATCTTGAGCGCATAAGTTTGTTTTTTCCAGAGATCGCATGCTCTCAATGCTCTCATTGTAATCTCAAGAAGGGTTTCCAAAACTGACACTCGCATTAAATCAAAATGAAATCATGGACATAGCAAAAATTGTATTTTTTGAAAACATAAATTCCTCTGTGGAGCCTGGCATGTGTAAATGCACTCAATCCTGTGATCAACAGTTGCGGTGTAATTGTAGACAAAAACAACGGGCTATTTTAGGTTGTACAATAAAACAAGGACATAGCCTTTTTTTAAACATTGTATTCAGCTTTCTTTCCTGCAGTTGCACCTCCTGTTTACTGTCACCCACCCATAAATACACAAAGCTATACTAAACTGCAGTACAATAAATAAACAATGTAAATAAATATGATCTTCTTTTCAGACACCTTTTCCTCAATTTAACCTATTCATCTTCCGCTGCACTTCACGTTGTTTCACAGTGAAGTGAGACCGAGTGCTGCTGGTCGGTTGGTGCAGGACGAGAGGCCCACAGACAAACAGAGTGTGACGGGTCGGCTCAGCCAAGTCACGCTTATAGCAGAGCTCGAGACAAGGTCGTCCATGATGAGACTGACAAGCAATACTAGTGGAGATTGCGCATGATAAGCCTTTGTTCACCCAGTGGCCTCTCCCTTGTTCTCATCTTCCCTTCATTCCCCTTCACAGGCCGCCCTCTCATATCTCTCCCTCAAAATGTCAAGTGTTATTATTTTATTTGCGTCCACTGAAAGGCATTTGATTTGTTTAAACATTTCTGCCTCCTTGCAGCGTCGCTAGTGCAAGGACATTTTTTCCTTTCATGAGGGCAAGCAGGCAATGCAAGAGACAGCTTTTACTACTTAACTTTTATTCATACACTACAAAGACGCACACACCCACAAAGAGCAGCTTCCTTGATTTAGGGAGCGTGTACTGTTACGAGAACAGACAGTTTGCAAACCTGCCACACTTGACTCCCACACAGTCACTGAGCTGGTTCTGTCAGCAGTGAGTGGGAGAACATGACACCTCAGTGTATTTGCCAACAGTTAGGAAACCGAGCAAAACACACACACACACACACACACACACACACACACACACACACACACACACACACACACACACACACACACATTATATATGCACAGAACAACTGTGCAAACTGCAATACAACTTACATCAGCATGTGTGTGTCCACAACAGCTGGTAATTGTAGGAGTAACCAGACTACATGGGCCAGAAAAAGTATAGTGCAATCTGTCAGATTGTTACATGTACAAGATATACCGGTCCTGTTAAAGACGGCTGCTATTGTAATAAAGCAGAGTAATAATCTCCAAGGAAACTTTACTGCTCATTCTTCTCAACAAAACCAAGTGTTGAGGATCACATATTTGCCAGAGTTAATTAGTTTCCAGCTAATATTCATATTTACAGGCGGCAGTGGAGCACTTTGCCAAATCAAATCAAATCAAATGCTCCTGGCAGAAAATGTAGGAGTTCATTCAAATCAGGATTTCTCTTCCTTTTGAAAACATAAAAGTCAACCTTTACGTTGTCATTAATGTGATGCTCATGTCAGCCAGGCCAAAGATGTGTCTGCTTGCATGTTTGCATAAAAATAGATCAACCTTTCCACAGAGTAATTTGTGTCTATTTCCACTAGAGGACTCTCTGCACCACTTTCTGTCCAAATAGCGCCATGGAGCTCATTGAAGGCCGACGTGTTGGAGGGGTTACAGCTCGCCCTGAAGAGGGCAGGGCCCTATTTCTCGTACCTGGCTTACTAAGTTAGCAGGCTAATTGTCACGATAAGATGACGTAGGTCAGGCTTTCTCGGTTTCTCGAAGCAAGCTTAGATAAATCACCATAGCAACACATCCAAAAATGTAAACCTGCTCCCGGGCAGGCTTACTGAAATTCACTGGTAAAGCTGACCACTCCCACGGACAAAAAAGGCAGCTCCCTTCCTCATTGATGAAGGAGCGATATTAGTTATATTAGTTTTATAGGGAGAGAGTTCTTTCAGATCGCCAGGATCCATCCTTTACCTCATCATGACTTCCTGTACGCGGCGATATAGATTTAGCCGGCAAGAAATAATTTATTTACGAGAGCTTCTCGAGCCGCGGACATTGATCACCACAGGCGCAGCTGATCGCCCGTCTCAGACACAGACTATCACCCGCTGCATGCCGCTGTTCTTAAGTTTATTTAGCTCTTAAGAAACGTATGGATGTGCTGAAAGCACTCATAATTATATGACAGTGCTATTAGTACACCATACATATCATTATTGTAGAACATGATTAAGGTGGTCGTGATGAGAATACAGAGAATCACACACAATTTATTTTCACTGCTTCAATTGATTGAATTTCTGATTATGAATAATACATACATACTGATCCGCCCATGCACATATTCAAACTCATATACACATATATAGTACATGATTCATACGTGCATACAATACATATAGCCTCATAAGTATATATTTATTCGTAAATATAATCTGATTGATTTGGGTGATGAAGCACTTCAAATTAGCCGATGCATTTTCTCAACACTGACGCATTTAACTTGTCTGATATATTTGCGACGCTTATGTCTCGCAGCGGGGCGGAGTTAACGTTGCGTTCACGGCAACAATGTTGCAAAAACTTTGGAATATTCGCAACGCGTTTGCTGTGAATGACTACGGTATTGACTTCCTCATATGCCTTCATGATCATCTCCTGCTTCTCATTAGAGAAATAAAAAGAAGTTCCTCTGAGTTTATTTGCCATTGTACTGTTAGAACATCGTGGTGTCAGTGCTCGATTATTATCCCTTCTGAAGAGAAGCGGGCGCGCGCATTTATCCAGATGACTGACGTCTGGCTAGAATTAACGAGACCGTTTCAGCGCGGATCAGGCGTGAAGAAACCCAGATAGCCTGATGTCAATCATCTCGCTAATTTAAACTGGAGATTAGGACATTTGCTTGACTTTGTTTAGCCAGGTACGAGAAATAGGGCCAAGCCTTGTCAAGTGTCTTTAAATTTGAAATACACCATCCTCCGCTCTCATTTCATGAATTAATAGCGTACACACTTCCTGTAAAAGCTCACACAGTAAAAAGAAAGTCAATGTTACCTTGCAAACATAAAAACGACACCTAAACAGCAATATTCTTGGAATTACTTTTGTTAATTAGTGGAAAATGATCAAAAGCACTATTGATAGAACACAAAAGCCGGAACAGCACTTTAAAAGAAAGTCAATCAAATAAACTGAATGAACACGAGCTGTAAAATAGTTTAACGGCAGCCCATGTGGCAGCACTGCGTTCGGCTCAGGCCGTTGTAGCTTGTGTGGTGTGCTCGCTGCTCTTTGTTCTAACCAGAGCATATGTCACAAGCCCTCACTGCTTTTTGTCAACAGCTGCTAAACCCATTAAATCTGCAGCCAGCCACCGGAGTTGAGGACTTACAGGGAGGGAGGAGGGCTCGACTAAACCACGCACTGTTCCTCCATAACCCCAGGGCCTGCAACAGAGAAATGTTCAACATGAACATAGATAATCAGGATGAGCGCTGTGCATCCCGCTTGACGCATTTGCTCTGTCTGCAACAATCTATTCATCAGATACAATTTAAATCTGATTGTTATAATATCATTTCTATCGTGTGTTTGGATTACATGTCGAGATGATTATCTGGACAGTATGTTTCTTTTAGTCTAGACTGAAGAAAATGCAATCAGTTAATTCTACGAGGTGCCTTTCAAGTAAAATGTATGAGCAGGGTGGTGATTATCCAGAATCCATTCTGCATCATTTAGTGAACTAACACTCTGCCTGTTTGCTCTGCAGTCCTGCGCCTCAGGCTCTGAAGCTCAATGGCTCCCAGTGCTTCCATTTGCTGTGCTGCAGGATATCACAACACTATTCATTTCCAGGCTTCACATCACCTCATTAAATTGACCTGTCCCTCTGCACAGTATTACAGCTTCATAAAGACGTTCCTTCCTTCGAATAAAATACAGTGTACGGCTCTTTTATTTTTGTCTCCGTTTAGCTCATTTCAAGGCTCAGTGATTTGCCCGGATTTGCTTCACACCACCACCTCAAGGGGGCTTCAGTTTGTCCATAACCTCACTGCACTCACAGCCAAGGGATTAACCACAGCCTCTGATTAGCAGCCCACTACTGCACCGGAAAGAGGACGTTATACTGTAATCACAAACACTGCCTACAAACCTCTGGACGGTGGTGTAGTGGCTACAACACTGTCACCTCACAGCAAGAGGGGCCGGGGTTCGATCCCCGGTCTCCGACGGGGATCAGGGATCCCTCCGGGTTCCTCTGTGTCCTCCCAAAGACATTCAGCTCAGGTTAATTGGACTCTAAATTGCCCGTAGGTGTGAATGTGAGCGTGAATGGTTGTCTATATATGTGCCCGGAGATAAACTGGCGACCTGTCAGCTGGGATCGGCTCCAGCGACCCTAAAATAGGATAAGCGGTTTGGATAATGGAATGGAATATGTTCATTAGCTTTTAGCCCACAGTCTTATTATATTGTGAAATGGAGCAGAAGACATGTGGTGTGGGTGAAGCAATAGGTAGGGAGAAGCAGGCCTCAGTGTGAAATATGTGATGGTAATGGTGCTTGAGAGGGTCCATTACTGCTGAATCTTCCAAGTGATGCTATTTTCACCCGCAATAAATTGTATTCTGGAGCAGGGACAAATATTGTGCTCGCCACCTCTTCTTTTGATAACCAAGGCAAAGGAGAAGGCCTGGAGCAGCATGCATTTAAACATCTTCTTTTGCCATCGCCTTGGTGGGGCTTGTCCTCGGGGCCTTGAAAGCGGCCTCTAACCAGTGAGTTCATCGGCCTGCAGCCCACAGTCGCAGAGCAGTCTCTTCCATTGACTCGCACTAGAGATGAATTACACAGCGGAGGTGAGTGGAAAAAACAAAGGCCAATTCATCTGCGTCAGGGCAAGTGGACAGCCCCATGGCGCAGCAGGTGTATGCTCTGACAGCGCCATCTATCACAGGGACGGCCATTACAACAAACACAAGGTCGGAGTGCTGGCTTTCTCCTCTTGCCCCCAGCCACAGCATGGCCCCTCTAAGCCACTTGTTGACCCTCTGAGCATCGTTTCCTTTGCTGTCCGGGTCCTCAGACCAGCAGGAGGTGAGGCCAACCCGTTGCCACACTGCAGGGAAAGTCACTAGTGGGCTCCTCCAAGGTAGCAGGGGATTGACAGCATGCTATCAGTCCTGGCACACAGACGGATGATAGCTGAGGACATTGCTGAGGAGTATGAGCCCTTTACTGCCTGTGATTTATTTAGCTTTAGTGCTGTTGCTACTCTGAGACAGGCAGGCGTTATATAGCCACGGCAGTATGTGTGTCAGGCCGGGGTCGGGCCGGGGTTATCTGCATGATGAGAGACTGTGCGGAGCTGCTGAGCTGAGGCTCATCAGGTCAGTCAGTTAATGATTTGGGCTTTTGATCCCAAAATCAAATCTGTTGTGCTCATCACTAAAATTAAGTTACATACAGTAATTACAGTAATTCCTCTAATATTCAGACTAAATGTTGAATTAATTATGAAATTAATTGTTACAACCCTAGTGAGAATAAGGAGTGTGTTTATAGAAAGGCAGTGAGTGCAGCAGTAGCAAGTCAACATGTAATTATGAATCAATAAGCCCATTTCTTTGAATAAAATAGTTTTCTAATATGCATATATGAGGAGGAAATGTGTCAATCTTGTGTTTCGCAAAAGTCATGTTTACATCAGTGTGCATAACCACCAAGCTCATAACTCATAATAACAACAGCCCAAGAGAAGTTAATTCACACAGCAATACAGATAACACAGGTACTGTTGCTACACAACTAATAGTATATACTAACTGACTTAGTGTAGTCTACTGTTTTTTCAGTTTATATATGCAAAATAATCTACATATTTAACAGTTTCCTACAAAGAGTAAATTCTATATTATGTCCACCAAAGTTTATCAACCAATCGACAACATTTGGAACATCGCTGCTAACTTCACAGATAGACGTCACAGTTTGCTTTAATCTTTCCTGGGAGCAGCTCCTCCATTTCCTAATTTTAAAACAATAGCATTCATCGATAGCCAACAAAAAAAAACGGTTTTAGCAAACATTCCTCATTCCCATGAAAAATACGTCTGCGGTAAAACAGGATTATACTGATAACTCAATGTAGTTGTAAATGTAAACAGTTTTAATTAAGGCCTACTGTTATGATAATAAATATATCTATGGGATAAGCTGGTGGAGAAAATAATAACAAGAGCAAACTGAAGCACATCAGCTACAAGCTACTATTATTACTACTATTCTGTAACGAAGTTCGTAATGTCAAACAGACAGCCCATCATAAGTGTATTTTCCTGCTAGTGTCTGGTCAAGTTGGTTTGGGATTTATGATATACTTTCTGGTTAAGGATTAACAGAATATGTTTGTAAATGTAAGAGTACAACAAATCTATTTTTGCGTTATAAAAGGTTTAAAAGCCTTAAGATTACATTAAAGCGGTTGGGGGGTAAACATTCTAAATGTATTTCCCCTTTAAGCAATAAGATGACAGTTTTACGTCTTATTTTCATCTGAAAAGAGTGCACTGCCAGAAGAACCAATAACCCTCCATTGTCCACTGTTTTGAGATGACAGGAGAGGACATTTTTGAAGACCGTAGCCCCAACAGTCTCTGTATTTATTTATTTTTCAAACTCTCCATTGGGGCGAATGGTGAATTGAAATGTTGTGAGGAATCTGAAATGTCAGGTCAGTGCGACCCTGAAGTTGCACAGACGCTGACGACAGAAACACTCAAGGCCCACGAGGACAGTTGGAAGGGCAATACCCCGGCTCAGAGTGCTGCAGCAGCACAGAGTCCCACTGAACGCTCAGCCTCTGCCAGCTGCATGTTTTATGACAACACATTAAAGAGGAGCCTGCAAGTCTAGCGTGTGAGCCTAGCATTGTCTATACTTTGCCAGCGAGCAACCGAACCTGGCACGCTTTATTGAACAAAGAGTTCCTACGACGCTCGCTGGCTACAGGCTGTTCCCTTGAAATCTAACTCAAGACAATAGAAACAGAAGGGAGAGAGCGAGTGTGGGAGAGCGAGAGGCAGTGTGTGTGAGGTTTGCGGTAGGTGTCGGCAAAACCAAGGCCTCCTGAGGGCGTGTGTGTGTGTGTGTGTGTTGGGACTGGGTGAGGAATGCTCGGGTCGGGCCAGTGGCCGCACTGGGTTGATCCGCTGGTGCAGACAAGGGGGAATCCACATTGGTTATGACAGGAATGTGAGAGCAGGATATCATTAGACACATGGGAGCTGCAGTTCAGGCCTCAAACGCACAACAGGCAGCAACGCAAACTGATAGGCTTCATAGAGATACACTCTTACAGACACACACAGTTGGGGTTACAGCACACTTGCAAGGTTTGAACATTAAGGTGGATCAAAATGGCAGCCGACTCTTGGACATGAAATATTATACTGTGGTATGCAGAGCTGAAATATCCTCCCCTTCGGTTTCAAAAATCTTTTTTTTATTGGTGTCCAACCAGGATATAACGTAGAGCTCTTAGTGTTCTGATGATGATAGTAAAACTTCTTGACAACCAATTGGTAACTCCAATTGGCTACTCAACTATGTAGCAGTATTCAGATATTTTATTTAAAGGGAGATTCCACCCATTTTACACATCAAAGTGTGTTTCAGGGTTTCGGGGACTGCAACTACAGTATGTGAAGAAAGCAAGATGTATAATTGCCTCAAGTGATGTTACCTGAATCAGCATTGGTTGAGGGTGAAGACTACAAGTCTGAAAAGTAGATCTGGTTGAGGAGTTAGAAAGACTCACCTTACCAGACCTCTGTAGCATGCTCTGCTTGAGGCGAGCAGTTTGAAGCTACATAAACCACGACCAATATCTGAATCCAACGAGTCAGTTGTCGGGGATCAAGTTGCATTATGGGTAATGTAGGCACAAGGTTTTGACAAGTGAGAGGAATGCATAGCATATAAATGAACATTAAAAAACAGTATATTATAAAAGTATATACGTATATAATATTTCACACTGAAATGTAGGAGTATAAAAGGATGTTGGAAGAAGTATTCAAATTAACTTAAGTAAAAGTAGCGAAGCCAAACTATATACAATACAAAAAGTATTATTTTATAATTTATTACTTAACGTTTGCCAACAGAGATCCGTAGGCCCAGAAAGATGTCCCGCCACATCGCTCCATCTATTAAACGTGCCAAAAGGCCCAGCATACTCTCCTGTTCCCATTTAACACAGTTTAATTCTGAATCTGACCACACACTGATACACACTTCTTACTGTACGGAAACTCTGACGAAGTCATGAGTCCTGTTTGTTGAGGAGGGAGATGATGACAGCGGAGGGAAGAGGGTGAGAGGGTCAGGGACACTTGACAAACTGTGGTGTCATTTATGGAAATCTGGATGATGTTTCTGTTCTCCATGAAGCAGCGGGTTGGTTTCCACGACTGCTTCATACGACCTTTAATCTGACTTTACAGGAAAAGTGCTTGAAAGCCAACTGAAGTGTTTTACCATACCGTAGACTTTAAGAGTTTATCCTCCAGGTGCAGACATCACTCCTGCGTTTCATAGAAAAACCATGCTTTAACCTTTCCTTGTAAAATGAAGGCTGATTCATATACATATTCAGATGTTTGAAATGCAGGGACAACCCTCGTTTTAAATAAAAATACATCTATGCATATTTGAGATGAGCTCATTTGCATTTCAGATTTGTTTAATTACCTATATTTGCATGCATCACATTCCTACAGCTGTGCCCGATTTATTGAGTTTTTACTTCACTTCAAACAAGGCTGCTAGTTTTCTAAATGACTGAATTTTCAAATCTGAAGAGAGAACATGGAACCAATGACGATTCTGCACCCTAACTAATAAATAATGCTTGGAGAAAACTACACTTATAAAATGAATCTGGTATCATGTCTCCTGTATATTTAATTCAGACGATGGATGAGGACTACCACCAGCATCGCTCATCTAAACAGGGCAGCCACAGAGCTACCCGCTGAAGGAACAGCTACCTTCCGACTGAATGCACTAATAGCATGTCGGCTCCTGTCTGCCACTGAGCATCACTCTCTGCAGCAGAGCCAGCGGAGCGAAAGAAAAGACAGGAGGATGGCGGAGATGATGAGGCTATACGTCCGAAACCTGCTGCAACCGATACAACAACACTGCGAGAACAGCACAAGACATATTGCTATTCAGACAGAGAGAGCAGATGATTTTTTTCTAGACTATGTATCCTGTGTGCATGCCTGAGGGGTACACACAGTATTATGAAAGGGATTTGAGTTGACACAAGTCACAGTCGCTCCATCGCCGGTGTGGAGGAGGAGGAGGGGAGATGAATTATTCAACCAGCCGGTGCTGCTCGGCTCTGACGTCTTGTTGTGTCTTATGGGGAGGTGAAGTGAGCCGGCGACAACAGGCAGCTCCTCCTCGCAAGGCGGCAGTCACATGACAGCCCCAGGATGGAGCATCCAAGGAACCTTGATTTTCCCGAGGACAGGGCATCATTTCAGAGAGCAGCGGTAGAATAATAGCTCTCTCTCAAAATGACAGCCATCACTGCGGCACACCATCACAGATTGCTGGTCTATCACTCCCCCCACACGCAGGATGAAATGACAGCCCTGCCCCGCTGATAGCAAAGCATCTCAGCCTGAGTAAGTGTTCCTTCTGGCTTAGCCTGGCTTTGATGTTATTATACCGAAGCAGTGCAATATTCAGCTATGAGATTTACTACCTGCTGCTGGGGTGATCTCCTAAAGCTCAGTCTTTGTGAAACTGAGAAAATAGAAAGCTGAAATAAAAGAAGAATCAAATGCTTGATCTATTCTGTAACACATTTCAACCGTCAAGCAAAAACTACATTATTATTAAAAGAGCAAATGTAGGATAGAGTATTATCAAAACAGACCCAGCATCAGCTCCTCTGCTCAGCTTGAGAATTACATTTCAAATATGAAAACAAAAAACGGAGGGAATTGAGGGTGTTTTGTTTCTTTCTTTGCCATTCAGCGAACAAGCAGCGTAATTACAATTGTTTACTGTTGAAACAGGATTATTGTGTCTCACGGCTGATGGGATTTAGCCGTCTGCTCTACTCATACACAGCATACAAACACACGCATTGACAAATAAATAAATACGATGCATCAGAAGGCATAAAAAAACCAAGTCGTTTCTTGTGGTGTAACTTAGTCGTTTATTTTAATTCCACAAATTTTTCAAAAAAATTACAAAATACTCAAATGGAGAGAACACAGGACTCACAATTTTTCTTATTATTTCTACTTTTTGTTTACATTGTGTCATCCCATGGCGACTACTCATATATACAATAAGCTTCAAGATACCAGTATATATATAAATCTTAGCAGTCAGAATTTACATTCTGCTATTGCCGCTTTGAAACAAGAAGCTAAACCATTGACAACACTTAACATCAAAGGTTTTGGAGACACAAAAAGAGGGAGTAAAAGGCAAGGGAATCGTCAGGAAAACGAGGCGAAGATGAGGTGTACGTCGTCAGAAGAGAGACAGGAGGTGGGAGATGGCAAGACAAAATGACGGGTTCTGTTCAAAGACTTTTTTTTGGATATTTAAAAAGGGTGCATGAGTTTGATGTTGTTTGCAAGTGTTTAAATGTAAATTATAGTGCTCCAATGGAAGATATGGTCACTTTTAAATGAAAATACAGTTTCTTCATTTGGTTAAAAGAAAATTTAAAAAAGCCACAGTTGTCCAAATGTCCATGACGGTCAAACAGTCTTAGTGCATGGAACAAAAGTAGCACTCATCATGGCGAGAGCAAAACAATAAACAAAAACATGGACTTGTGTGCACTGGCATGACAGGTCAACACAACTTGTAACAGTGACACACACACACACACACACACACACACACACACACACACACACACACACACACACACACACACACACACACAGCTCCTGAGGCCCAGGAGTGTGTGTATCCCCAAAGAACCAAGGCATACAAAACAAAAACAGTGAGGAAAACACACAGCCGCTTGCACATCGTCGACCCTCCGTCTCCTGGCGGTCCCGTGTCGGCAGGCCCCCCTCTAGTGTCACAGTGAACATTATTACAGCCTAGCTGGAGGACGGCTCTGTCGGACACGAGTCCTGCAGCAGACATTTTGGTGACTAAACCAGGTGAAGAAACGAAGACAACCACAACACAACTAGCACCGAGTCACAACCATTCACACGTTTAAAACAATCCTGAAGTCCTGTTCGCCTCCTGATATTGTTGAACAAAGTTAAAATCCAGGTCCGGGTTATTCATTTGTTTTTTAAACTTGAAATTTCAAATTTCTTCAGTTCAGCCAAACATGTTTCTGGCATCCACATGTTTTAAAATCATAATTAAAATCATTCTCTGTAAAAACAAAAAATAACAATGAAGTGTTGCTCCAATGCGTCGACTTGAACATAGATTTTAAGAGAAAGGATAAAACCGATCGAGTGGAGCTCAAGGAAACTCTCTCAGTGCAAACGTGTGTTTTCTTTTTAATCCATGGTTTCAATACACTCCACAGAAACCATAGCGACTACTGTGTCTCCTCTTCAAGTGTTTCAAATCATTAACTCAACACGTTGAGTTTTACACATTCTGATAACCTGCTGTGAGACAGAGGTGTGTGATGAATGGATGTTGGTGTGACAGGTTTATGGTTTACATATTGTATGTATGTGGGACTAAATCTAACACAGTGACGTCAGAGGAACGTTACAACTGAACCACGACTCTCAGAAACTGCTCATATAATGCCATGGTGCTCCCCTCTGAAACAAGGGATAATGCTTCAAAACAATTATATCGGAGATTGAAACGACTTGGTTTGGAGTCCACACCTAGTAATAATAATAATTATAATAATAATTATATGTTTATATATACTATTTACAGACTCAAAAACGCCATGCTGTAGCTTTTTCTTAAAATTATGAAAAACCTCCAACAATGTATTAAAATAAATGTAGAGTTTAAGATAGCACTTGTTATTTTTCCATAAACGGCCTGACCGGTCTAATCTTTTTTTCTTGATAAGCACAGTGTCTTGTTCTAGCACCTACAAAAAAAAGGTCAGGGAAGCTTGTCATGCAGGAGTCTTGAGGACGTTGTCACTACTGGCTAAATACCAAAGAAAGTCAATGTCTTGAAAAACAATAATTAAAAAAAGTCCTTGATAGGAACAAAAAAACAAACAGAAGAATTTTCAGACGATCCACTTGGCATTTTCCGTTCTTCAAACTCTGTAACAACTTCCTGTGTCCTGCACCTGACAGTCGCTGCCTCCCTTGGCTGGTTACAGCTGCTTGTCGCTCTCCTTCTTCAGCCGGCTGAAACACAAACGACAACGTATTTAATATCTAGCCAATCGAAGGGACAGACACTCATTTGATCTAAATGTTATTTAGTCTAATTTATGCTGTTTATCTGACCTGTAGTAGTCCTCCTGTCCAGGCAGTGGTCCTCCGTGCATGTGATGGTGTCCGTGGAGCCACTGCTGCTCCATGGCCAGCCTCTGGAGTTCCGCAGACTGGGCATGCATAGCCTGAAGCTGGTGGGCTGCAGACATGGGCTGTGGCATCCCTCCTTGTAGTTCTCGTGGGTATGGAGTACCTGGAGGAGGCAAGAGCAAATGATTCGATCAGACGATCTGGCAGAGCTCGGATTGATAGATTAGATGCGATATTGCCGTTAATGAGAGATGATATTGGCAGAGAGCGCACCGAAAACCGGGTGGCGCAGCATCTCGTGTTCATGCGGCTGGCCGAGGAGAGCGTTGGGGATGGCGCCGTGCGGGTAAGGAAACCGAGCCAAGTGAGGTCCTGCTGCCATGGCGTCTATTGCCAGGGGATGGCCCCCTGAGCCTGGAGGACACACAAGACATTCACCACCTTCGGGGAGTCAGTTTCTTAGGTTCAGGGTACACTCATTTCACAACAGTGCATCACAGACCGTGCATGCCACAGGCAATAAAGACACACAGCTTAATATAATGTTACTCCTCTCAAGGTTGACCAAAAGAGTGCAGGGACGACCTTACTATATTTATCCACAGCAAAGCATCTGCTTGCTCTATCAGACATTTAATGAGGATATACTATGCTTTAAGGCAATCTCATATGTCACTGCTATGCGTTACTACAGAGACAATAAAAAAAAATTGTAATCTAGAAAAGATGGCTGGAGCATGATCATTAATTCAAAGTCCCTTCAATTCACTCTTCCCTGCTATGAGAGAAGTATCATATATCATATGTATAATTGTATGTATAGACAACTTGATTTCAAATTACAGCCCAGGATACTAAAACATATTTTAAACAGAAATTTCATTCAGAATAAGAAATGAATTGTGGGTAATGTAAAAAGTTACACTGACAAAATGCATCATAAGAGAAGACAACTAAAATCTCATCATTACTTCCGAATTGCAACCCTTATTAACACAACGGTCTGAATGTAGTTTTTACCACATTCCTAATATTTTGGAGCGCAACCCTTAATGTTGGTTATCAATTGATAATATATATATTTTAAGTGGTACAATGGCATTTGCATGCATGTATACAGGGCTTCTCTTTACCTTGGTGAAGAGGATCTTGCTGGTGGAGGTGGAGATGGGAGTGAATATGCGAGTGCTGGTGGTGGTGTGGCGTAACATTGAACATCTGCAGACGGGCGATGGGATCGTTGGCCATTGTGGCCATCCTCTCCGCATGGAGTCTCTCTGCAGCCAACCTCTCTGGGTAGCTCATTTCTGGCCGCAGCTGGGGCCCAGCAGCAAGGGCCAGCCGCTCACGCTCTAATGGGTTCAGGCCCGGATGGAAGGAGGCGAAAGGGTGATGGCCGGCCATGGGGGGCAACGAGATGGCCCCATGCCGGGCAAAGTGCTCCATGGGGTTTGTGGAAGGGTGAAGTGAGTCCATCTCTGGAGGCTTAACCTCAAAACCAGGTTTCATCCTTTCCCTCAGCTCCCTCTCCCGAATCTCCCTCTCACGCATCTCCCGTTCTCGTAGCTCGCGCTCCCGCATGGCCGGGTCTGCATTGTACAAGCCATGCATTTGATAGGCCAGCAGCGGGTCTGAAGGGTTGAGGGACACAAAGAACGGGTGGTTCCGATTGGTGGGGGACATGACGTGGGGTCGGGCGTACTCGCTGAGGGTGCGCAGAGCAGGGGTGTCCGGGCCGATGTACGGAGGCACAGCTGCGATAGTAGTGGGTGGGCCGTCATAGGGAGAACGCATGTGGCCGTGGGCAATCATCTGAGATTCACACATCCTGCTCTCATGGGCGGAACTGGAGGCTTTCTGTAAAGAGAGGAACGCCATGTTACGTGAGATTTAAAAATGCAAAAAAATGAACCACTGGCAGACAAAAGAGAGACAAACAAAACCACTCACCGCAGCTCGTTCTGCTTCCTTTTCTCGATCTCGCTCTCGATCCCGCTCTCGTTCCCTTTCTCTCTCTCTGTCCTTCTCTTCCCTTAGTTTCTGCTCCGCTTCCCTCTTGGCTTTCTCCAGAGCTTCTTCTCGCTTCTTGGCCAGTTTAGATGAAGCCAGTGGAGTGAAGTAGTAATCTGTCCTAGCACACGAGTTGTAACCCCGGTCTAGGTGCTTGTAGAACCTGTGGTCATGGTAAAGATAAAACATTCAATATTTACTTATTCAATATTAAAATAGAAGGTTGTTCCAATTCATGAATTAATTCTTGTTACAAACAAAACAAATTAGGCAAGAGAGACATTCATGTTTGATTCAGCCTGTTAAATGGCAGGATAATGTCCCATTAGAAGAAAAAACAGCTTATTTTATGAGCTTACGCTGGTCCATTATTTACAAGGAAACAAACTCCCTTGCCAATCACTTTTGCTGCGAAGTTGAACATGTATTAAAACCCTCATTGCGATTCATTGGCAGTCCGAGAGCCACTTAAGCACAAAGCAACTACATATACTATACTCATATTCAGATGCCTCAGTTCACTTAGCTCAGGGCTAATTGTGGCCTTGGATGGCTGTTTTGCTGAGGGCATTTGATTTGTTGCTAACATCAAAGCCTTCAAATCTGAAGGCAAAGACTCTTTGTTGCTGGATGTGTGTGAGCGCTAATCAGCATCCCCAGACAAGACAGTAAGCAGCTCAACAGACAACTGATAAATAACAGTTGTCCAGGTGTATGTTTTCCGCTTTTACGGAGAGTGTTTGTGTAGAAATCGGTGTTTGCAAACATACCGTGCTGACTGGCTGGCATGGCTGGGCGTATTGACAATGGTAGGCTCTGGGGAGGGGCTTCTCTGAGGGGGTGGAGGGCTCTCCGGCTCTTCCATCTCGTCCAGAGGCTCCTCTTTGATTTGTACAGGTGGGAGAACTGGGCCCGGGCCGGCACAAGTGACAGAGGCAGGCAGTGGCATGGAGATGGAGGAGGGTGGAGCGGAGGAAGATGGAGGCTGAATGCCAGGCATAGAGTTTGATGAGGAGGGGGGAGGGCCGGTTGGAGGTAGAACTGTATTGAAAGGATGAGACGAGAACGGTGGCTGCGGTGGCCCATTGGAGTGTGAGACTGCTGCGGAGGGTGGCAGCGGAGGAGCTGGGGGAGGTTGGTGGCTGGCTGATGGGGGGAGGCTCTGGGACTGAGTGAGAATTGGAGGCTGCGCTGGGGGAGGCTGAAGCTGCTGCCCCTGAGGCATGAGCTGTAGGGGAGGTGGATGTGCTAATGGAGGATGGTGTGTGGATAAAGAGCTGAGAGGCTTGAGGGCAGGAGGTGGCGGTAGGTTTGAAGGCATCTGAGGGAATGGAGGTGCTGATGCGTGCGGTGGGTGTTTGTGGGACTGTGGGTTGGGTATCTGAGGGATGGGTGTTGTTGGCGGGGGCTTGATGTGAGGCATGGACATCGGGGCTGGGGGAAGGGGCTGCTCTCTGGGAGGCTGGCCACACTGAGCCGATGACTGGGGTTGGGAAGGAGGAGTGTGCGGCCTTTGCTGTGACTGGACACACATTGGCAGGGGTGGGACCTGAGACTGACCCATTGGGAAGCCCTGAGGGGGTATGGAGAGAGGGTGAGGCAGAGGGTGAGGCATGTGTGAAGGGCCAGGCTGCAGTGGATGTGGCGAGGGAGGCATCGGCCCATGATGCGAGCTGGGTAATGATTGAGGTGTGACTAGGAGGCCAGGAGGCGGAGCCTGAGTCAAAGGTGAATGCGGGGAGGGTATCCTTTGAGGGTGGAGGGACGCTCCTGACTGGATAAGAGACATAGGGCTTGCCAGGGGCAGAGGCTGGGGAAGTAGAGGTGTGGAGGCTGCTGTGGGGGAGACCTGTGGGGGAAGTGAGGGGGCTGAGGTTGTAGGCGGAGGCAGTGCCGAGGAGACGGATGAGGTGCCTGGCTGACACTGGATGACTGGAGGGTGCTGGCTCTGTAGGAGCTGCTGCTGCTGCTGCTGCTGGGCAGACGAGTCTGAGTCGCTCTCATTGTCGCGGGGGCTGGGGATGCTTGGGGAGGAGCTCCGGTTGTCCTGGTCAATGTCTTTAGGATCGCTACTGAGCTCCTCGTTGATGCTGCGCCCATCAGAGCTCTCACCCTCACCCTCCCCTTCCCCGTCGCATTCTGAGGGCGAGTCTGGCCGACTCAGCTCCTGAGGGAAAGCAGGGAGAGAGGGATGAGTATCATAACACAAGTGCATTCCATTGAAACACATCCGAACAGAAAAAGAAAAGACCAAAGACTCACTTGTGTCTTGGACTTTTTGACGCTCGCCCTCTCAGGCTCCTCTGTGTCTGAAGATCCCTTCTCTCGCGGCCGTTTGGCACTCTTCATTGGTGAAGGAGCCTCCTCCTTAATCTTCTGTGGAGCCAAAAGGCAGCAGCCATTAAGGTACATTTTAACAGAGATATGTGCATAGGAAAAAAAAGAAGTTTCGAGCAGTATATTCTGCGTTTACCTTGCTGGGCTTCTTCATGGAGTCCGTCTTGCTGTCTGTGCTGTCAGTACTTGCTGCGCTGGGAGAGGTACGTCCGCTGGAGCGCAAGTCCTCGTTGGTAGGCGAGGTTCTGCCATCAGGACTGGCCGTCTGCTTCTTACGACCACTACGTAGCGTCGACATCTGATAATAACAAACAGTCAACATGAATCATGACTATTATGGACTGAAGATGGCCATACACCAAATTTCTGAAACAATGGTTGTCAAATCTCTTCCTGCACTACTAGTCTAGAGATGATAAGCTTTTTGCTTTGTGGTCCATCAAGGGATAACTTTGAGGCTATGATTCCTGAAGGTGAAAATAGAGAGAGATAAATGAAAGTGTGCGCACCGAGCCTCTGTTCCGTCGGGTCCTCATGCTATGCTTCCCACTGAGTCCATCCTCTTCCTCTTTGACAGGTTTGAACATAAATGGCGGCGGGTCCACGGGCTTCTCGATGGGGGGCAGCTCACCGTACTTCTTGAAGTGAATGCGGCAGTCTGTGCACAGCAAGATGTTCTCCCGACCCCCGTGGTGCCAGTCCTTGGAGGCTGAGGAAAGCCATTTACAGTTGTGAAATAGCACATTCTCACAGGCAGTAAGAAGTACACCCAACACACAGAAATTATCTCAGAACTACAATTATATTGTTGAATATAGAAAATAGAATTTAGTATCTTAGTAGTAGTAGATATTACTTTTCATGAATGACAATGTAGGACTCTGTCCTCCTCTAGATACTGTATTTACATTTTATAAGGTCTATATGGGTTAACAATGTAAAACAAAAGTTATTAGACACCCTAGTTGTGATGGCAGTAACCTAAGTGTGATCAGATGGGAGCCTGGCACTGGGAGCCAGCTGTGTGGATAGAGGGGTAGGGATAATGAGGTGGAGAGCGTGAGCACGCTGTGGGCTCATGTCTGATTTGATCAAATTAGTCCTGACGTCTTCTGATGGCCATCTGTCACACAGAGTGTCGGGTGTGTGCAGACCCGCACTGATCCTAATCAAGACAGGAATAGCAAAGCAAGTCCCTATGACCAGTATGAGTGACTGTAAATGTGGAAAGGGATGCCTTACTGGTAGTGAAACAGTGGCGGCAGGCGTAACCCTTCAGCTCCTGTTCGCTGTCTTCACTGTCAAAGTCATCTTCACTGGCTGAGCTGAGGTCCACTGGAAGAGAGAGAAAGAAAAAAACATTTCACATAAATCCCTCAAACACCAGAATATATCAGATCATCTCTCCGCCTTTGCTCTCTGGCTTCCACTGAAGAGGTCAAATATACGTACAGAACTCGCTGGAGGGGGGGCGTGAGGGAGCGTTGACAGGAGTTGAAGCGGTTCGCGTCTTGATGCGACGGAAGACGGGCTGGCGGCGGTGTCGGCGGTGGGCTCGACAACTGGCTGCCTCGGGGGTCTTCTTCCAATAGTAGTAGAAGGTAATAAGCTCTCCCTGAAATGACAAACAAAATAAATTCAGTTAGAACGGACAAATACATCGCAACACCACAAACAAGAGGAAGAATGCGGGGGAGGCATCGCTTTGACGGCAAAGAGGTGTCTGAATTAAAACAAATTAAAAAGGTAAATTTAGACAAGTTGTTGAAAAACTGGAAATAGTCACTGTGAAATATCTGCAGTTAGGTTGAATAAAATACGTGGAAAATACATATTAGCAGTCAGCGCAGTATTTCACAGTGAAAGGCCATTGAGTGGGCAAATCCATGCCAGGATTTGTCACTGGCCGGGCATGTTTATGCTGTGGCCCTGTCTGTTCCAGGATTAGACGAGGAGGCTCACTGAATGCAGGGATATTAGGATCAGTGCATTGGTGGCTGCCTGGGTGGCAGGAGCTTGAATGGGAACAAAAGAACATGTCAGGCAGAGCTTTGGCGCTACAAATAGGGAGTGAAATGGCTCTTCGCCCCTTCACTGGAAGAGTCAATTGAACTTTAATCAAACATTCGGAGGGGCGCGCTTGCCAGAGAGCGAGGCGGATAAATCCAGTGTACAAAAGGCCGCCAGGAAATCAATACCCAACTGAAACATTAACACATGCAATCATGGATCAGAAAGCACTTTGCTGATGCAGCGGGTGCATAATATTAACCGCAGCTTTCCGGCCACACTCATAACACACATGCTTTGAAAATTGGCGACAGGAGTCAGTCCCAATTATGTAGTTTCCTGTGGGGTTTTGCCCTTTTCTCCCTCACTTGTTAGCGGTCCTGCGTTGGCTCTATAACAAATTCATGAAGGTGCGATTGTTGAGCGAGCAGTAAGTCACCTGTAATCTTTACAGCCCAGAGGGCACCCGTCTACTGTCTGAGGTCTGTTAAACTGCTGTTCTACAAAGCTCCTGGGGTTTAATGGCTATCGATTGTTTTCCTTCAGCTGAGAAACTTGACATAAATTAGAAGTGCATTGCTCTCTAAAATGCATTAACAGCTTTTCAGCAACAATTTTACATCTTCTATCAAAATGTTCTAAAACAAACAATGGCAGGAAAGGATATGATGAAATGGTGGACAGTTGTACGTGGCTATGAAAAGCTTCTCACTCAACTCTTTAGACAATAAGAAACAATTAAATTGTTTCAAAGTGCAATATGCTGGTATTAACCAAAACATAAAGGTAACTGCAGCTTTAACTTTGTATCTCATGAAATACAAAACTACTTGAGGCTAATTGGTTTCTTTTTGTTTGCTGCAAGAAAACAAAGGTGAGGGATTGGCCACATGTGAGTATCTGACATTAAGGAACAAGTAAAGTCTTTCTCAATCACGGCTTTGATTGGCAGAAACAGCTAGACTCTGCAGGCGTAGGCTTGGTTAATAAGATCTCCCTTCATGTGGTTCTTAGGGGAATTTCATATCTACCAGTGGCTGTAGGACTCCGTCTTATCAGGCAAAGCAGTGTTGGGAACATTTACTGAGAGTGCCTGAGCGCAATGAAACCCTCTCAAATTTCAGGGTAAATTAAGGTGCTGCGCTGTGTTGTGGCAGAGCCAGCGCTCTAGAGTAAAACTGTCCCATGCCCCACAGCTTGTGTTGGAGCTTTTTAGACCTACAGACTGGTGCAGATGAGCACATCTGGAGTACTGGGAACGATTCCACATGTAGAAGAAGCTCAGTAGAGACAAATCAGTCGGAATCCTTTAAAATATAAAACAACGGTTGGATGAAGAAGGAAAGATTAACCATCTATCTTTGGAAAATGTAAAGTAAGTCATCTTATAATATAAAAAAAAAAAACGTGTCTATTGATATGCCAAGAACAGAGCAGCTAATGACATTAGATGATTATATCACCAAAAAAAACAAACATGTATTATGTTGCCATGTGTTTGAGCTTGTAAGAAAACTTTCTAGACGCTTCTTGTTCGCCTCCGTCTTCAGCCTGGCCGGCCACATGGGCAGGCAGGGCGCAGGTGCGAACTGAGGGAAGGCAGGCGTCCTGATGTGAAATCTAATTGAAATGTGCAGATCAAAAGTGTTGAGTGGTGCCGAGCGCTGGCTTTGCTCTGTGCTTAATGACGGTTCTCAGCAGTGCCTCTCGGCCTCCTCGCTGCAGGCTGACAACTACACGGCCTCAACAATAGCTTGGCAGACACAGGGAAAGGTCACCCCGCCTCTCCATCACTTACACTGTGTCAAGTACCATTACATTGGGCAGGGGCTAATGAAAACATTAGCCTGGGCTTTTGAATGAGAATTAACAGGTGCACTTATGAGCTAGTACAGCCAAAAGGGGAAAACAAAAAGGAGTTGAAAAGTTACTGCTGGTAAAAACTAAATGTGCCCTAGTCCTCCATTCAAATGTACACTACAAAAAGGCAGATGTTTTTGTAATGTTTGAAAATATATTTTTAGTTTAACAGTTTATGAGTCCAAATTCTGACTACAGTCACATTGCCAAAGGATTGCTGAAGATGGATGTCTCCAAGACATCACAGGCAAGACTTTCAGTGTGGAGTTATGATGTCTGTAGTTGAGGTGCAGTTGAACATGAACACGGCATGTGGTTGAGAGGCTTTGTGCTGTAAATTAATGTCAACGGGAGATTGACAGATTACTTCTCTCAGCCTGCCTGCACGTCAAATGTGGTTCCCCTGAAGTCACTTATGTACGATCTCTCACGTGGACTGTGCACTTTTCTCTTAAAAAGTC
The DNA here is from genome assembly GCF_910589615.1 of Taurulus bubalis. Taxonomy (NCBI): domain Eukaryota; kingdom Metazoa; phylum Chordata; class Actinopteri; order Perciformes; family Cottidae; genus Taurulus; species Taurulus bubalis. The sequence continues at coordinate 16,318,662 of NC_136599.1, read as the reverse complement.
TCTTTGACATGCTGCCATATGGCATCAGCAACACTTTAACTTTCATTACCGTGAATTTATTCTCCACGATTACGTGTTTAGCCAGCGAGTTTGTATGTACTGATTGAGGCTTCAGAGGAAAGTCGGCACTTCTTCATGAAATGAAGATGACAGTCAAACGGAAAAACGTTCCAAGAACCTGAATTTAAAACAGTTCAATGGTATCTGCTAAATATTCATGGAAATACCTGAAATAGAAATCTAGATTGGCCCTGGCCTCCGCACCATCATTTCCCCCCCAGTGCTCTAAATCACTGCAGAGCGGTACAGAGTGTGCTGCCGCTCCGCACTACATGAGATAGTGACAACATAAGCTCAGTATTATAAGGCCTTTTAGACTGCTTCCATCTGCAGGAGCTTTCTGGCCAGTGGATTATCCGACAAGGAAAGGGCTTACCCCTCCTATCACGACACTCAGGGCTTCCATTCCAGTTATTGCCACTTAAAATGGACGTCTACATACATGCGCGTGCAAGAGGGAAATTGTTGAAGGGTTCAAGATTATGTAAAGCAATGTTTTCTTGTCACTCAACCATCCCTAAGAAACAAGTTCTTCATCATTTGTGCAAAGATTTGTGCTTCTATATATTGTAATTAAACATAAATTAGTTTAAAAATAACCTGAATATTAGCAATAGCTGAAAGTCCTTTGCTGGCACAAAAATACAGTTTTACAATGTATCTGTGTAGATATACAAATATATTAAATTTATCATTCAAATAAAATGAGATTTCATTAATGGTGAGTGCACTTTGGAAGAAGAGTCAACAGGTTTTGTAAAAAAAAAAAAAAAAAAAAAAAAGGAAAACCATCTTATGTTCCCGTTTGTGATACATAGACTGAATAAGGTTCTCTGTGAAACCTCTGTAGACTACGGTTCAACGGGTGGGAGTGCAGGTCGAGGCCGAGTGGGAGTGCGAGATCGTCCACTGGGCTCGGTGGTCCTGTGTGCGCGGGCAGGGCTGAGGGTGAGGGCTAAACTTGTGTATTTACACCCTCATCCCCTCTCAGGCCTAGGCCTGAACAGATGGTTTCTGTTTTTCCTGGCAGATTTGCGACAGAGCCACAAAAGGCCCCTGCTTTGACAGGAAGCCAAACGGTTAAGGCCGTTACTGGCAAGAGCAGAGGAAGGAGGAGAGAACAGGGGAGAGTTGAGGAGGGGGAGGGCCGAGAGGGAGCGAGAAAGAGCCAGTAGAGGATAACAATGGACAATCGACATTGAATCCAACCACAACCCTTCCTAAAAAAATATCTCTCTGCAAATAAAAATCTCTGCCTTAAAGTTAAGGCTGTTGAGCGGCAACGCGCAGGGAGCATGTGATTTCTGGGTTCTGCTGGCTGATAGCGAGTTGTGTAAACATCCATTAGTGCAGCATGAACCTGTGCTCCTCCTGCTTCCTCCACAGTCTGCAGCCGGAGGAGGGAGGACTGCTTCCTGATTCATTTCAGTAAGGTGAACGGGGGTTGCATTTCTCTTTGCTAAATCAAACCACGGTTTAATTATTATGCATGTGCTCGACCCCTGGACTTGGTCTTCTTCACCGGCCATGACAGGTTGTGCAGTGCATCATTTCAGTGAGTGGTTGGCTTTTCTATCATCCTCATGCAGACTGTAACTGTACGGGGTAACTTCGTACACGCCTATGTGGTTAAGCAGGTCAGATTCGTATTTGTGATGCATGCTGGGTAATATGCCATGTTTCTTTATCTCGAGTCTTGACATTATTGTTGCATCTTTAATGATTGTAATCTTTACATGATACAGATGACATAAACTATTCAGTCGTAAGTTGTCACAAAATATTCAGATAAAATATGAAAATCATTCCAGTAAAAGGTCTCAGGTGAATACCACGTAACATTTTAATGATTTAAACTTTAGACTTTAGAGTTGTGGCGACTGAATAGTGGAAGAACCTTGGCTGGTGGAGCAGAGTGCACGTGAAAAGGCGGTTAAATGGCCAGCCATTCCCTGCTGCGCGGCGCCTTTCTGCTGGAGAATGACTGAATAAGCTCTGCTTTCACAGGTCAGGGATGCACATGCTGAAGAATCAGCACTCGCGTTTTTCCTGCTGTAAGCGCTTTTGCCAATGAAAGCAGATTGGATGGCAACAGTGCCTTTTTGCTGGAGGGCCGATCCTGCATGTTCTGCTGATAAGCTAGTCTCCAAAAACCACAACATGAAGCTTACCAAAGAACTCAATTACACAGGGAGCTCTGGCTCTCCGTGCCCCGTCTATTAGGCAGAAAAAAGATTTTGCCCACACTCTGCCGCGCTAAATTGCCTGTGGTCTACTAAAAGAACATCAATACGTGCTGGTTGAGCTTCCATCAACCGACAGCGATTTCACTGCCTAAACAAGTTATATCATTTACCAAACACCAAAGCTGTTCCGTCACACTACTGACATCTGCTGCCAACTGGACCAGGCCCCTGTAGTTTGTAGCTGGTTTAATTAGTGTTTGAACCAAAGTATTTATAATCACAGTCATCCCCAAGGTTCTGGCTGCTGAGCTAAGGACATGGCAATGAATTCAATTTGACGTTTGTGCAGATTGTACCAGGGCAAACATCTGCTGCGAGGTTGTGTTGAGAACACTGTTCTCCTGTTGGCCATCCTGTAAATGACAGGGCCCGAGGAGGGGGGCAGCGAGCTCTCTTTTCTCAGAGAGAACAAGATGCTGCAAGAGCCGCCAAGCATATCGCCGCCTGGTTAGTCTGAGTGTCGACACAAGCAGGGCAGCGGTTTTTTTAAATCCAAAAAACGGCTCAGGTCAGCCATATGCCCATATTTCCTTAAAGTCATAAGCACGCTCTGCAGTCAGTGACTTTTGCGCTGTACTGTTGCTTCACCTGCCGCAGAGAAACGCTAACACAAGAGGCTTTGAAATAGAGACACATATGCTACTGAGAATAATTACTATATATAAAAAAAATAATTTTGTTTATGATTGGTGCTACTTGCCCAGCTGTCAAACAGTTTGCCATCGGAGGATACTTGTTTGACTTGTGATGTCAACAAAGACCAAAAACACACAGGGCTCCACCTTTGTTAGCTTTTTTTAAAAACACATAGTATCTGTTTTTCCCACCTGCCAAAACAAAGCCAGAACCAGCAGCATGAAAATGTTGCTATGAATCTTTTTTATGTTTTAATTCTTCTGGTCCTGTAACTTTGCATGACCTGCAGCTGATGTGTTGCTGTGATATGTGCTGCCTATTACTCAAACTGCAGTAGATTAATAAATAAACTTGTTTTAATATTTAAATTATTCACAAATTTGAAAAGGTAAGCCAAAAATACAATTAGTTAAGAGCGTTGGTGGCAATGCTAATTTTATGCCGGTACCTTTAATATTTAAACATGGAGTAAAGAGGAGCAGTCACAAGAGAATAACCTACAGGATGCAGGAATGGAGCCTCGAGGTAACAATAAACTGATAAACATTCATACATACAGACGCAGCTTTTGTTCTATGCTTATACATTGTTTTCCATTGCATCATCCGGCTTATAGATGCTCTGTGTTCTAATGTGAAACATGTTTATGATCCATAAATACATAACACTCCGATATGTGGCTATAAAGTAAATAAATTAGTAAATGTATAACCCTCTCGTTGGACCCAAAGGCACAAGCTGTACTGATTGTGACATGAACTGATTTTTCAGTGTTTTTCTGAATTCCCCAAATAGTTAAATACTATGTTTTTTTTTGCACTTTAATATATTCACATGTAATTTGCAAGTTACCTGCAGTACTTTATGCCACCAAGGAAATGGTTTGGGCTCAGCCCTGTATGGAAAGAAGCCAACACTTTCTAATTTGATCTAATATTTAACTGTCTGTTTGGTTGCACAGCAAACAGAAATAGAGCCGATGCAAATCTGTTTAGCAAATACTTTGTGTTGAAATCCTCTATGACCACGCTTTTATAAAAAAAAAACTCCAGTGAGAATATCAAGAGCAGAGTTATCCGTGAGCTGCCATTTCAGCATATTTAGTTGTTTAAACACTGGAAGCAGCAGGCTCATGTTCCATGACGTCCTCTTTTGAGTGAAGGAAATGGTGGCAGCAAAGCTAGTTGCAGACGGTCAGACGACACACCCACTTCCCCCTCTGGGCCTTTATGTGACTTTATATAAAGCATTCCTGAGTGCTAGTCAGGCCTGGTGTGTTTACACAGCACTGGGTGCTTGATACTGGGTGTTTGAGCCGCGCTGGCACTTCACGGGCAGCACGGCTAATAAGGGCTAGCAGGAGAACCAGTGAGAGGCAGACGCACCGCACTGGACCTCTGGATATCATCCCGAGGGCTTCATGCTCTCCTCTCCGGCTCTACAACAGTGGTCCGGCCAGGACTCAGGGCACTAACTGACTTATTTCTGTAACACGCGTCTTCTTTTTTTGATGATGGCTTGGCATGCAAGCCTGCTACTGGAGAGAATAGGAACATATTTGTTGTTTCACAGCAGCTAAAATATATTTTTGTTCCAGAGACAGGATTTGGGAATAAGCAGGGAGAAAATAAAATCAGCTTTCCTCGGCTATTGACAAGCTCAGATCAGTCTTACAGCACAAAAGCAAGTTCAATCATAAGCAAAGAGTTTATTTTTTCCCGTGCGATGACAACCCAGGCTGTTTAGTGTCTCTATTGAGCTAACGCCCCATATTACCCCTTCTCCTCTCATCACGGCTACCCCCCTAAGCTCTCCCAGTCATTTTCTTCTCTTTTCGTATGCTTAAAGGGTAGTTTATTTTCCATTTGTAGGGGGGAAATGAATCTCTCTCTGCTCTGTGGTAGTGGCAGGCCTGGATCCTGGAGGAGGTATATTACCTCTCCTGCCAAGTAGACTCCCCCTCCAGGTTGAATTACATTAATACCTCCTTTATAGCCAATCAACTGGACTCGTCGTATATATCAAAACCAGTGAAAATAATTGAAGAAACCTCTGTGAGGAAACTGTGTTCATACACTTTAATCCCTTATTCAAGAGGTTCAAATTGGTTTTGAGGAATAAAAAATGTAGCATAAAGGAGGTGACACTGAAGAGTTCTTAAGTAAAAATATAACATGATATTTAGGGCGTGTTTGAGAAGCAGGGCTGACACATCCTCCGCTCACAGCAGACAAGGAAATGAAGTAGCGGGAATTATGACAAACACCTTTAATATTTCTTTGATGTCTGTGTCAGCACTGTATCGGCACACTTCCAGCAGGAGCAGAAACAGCAAGGTCTGCACTGCTTTGTGAATCAAAATGCATATCTAAGAATAATTTAAAAACGAAGTCAAAGGTGTGGAGGACTTTGAAGCAACATGTGCACGTAGAACATGTTCCTGTTATTGCCAGTTATAGTATAGAGATACAAAATAAAGCACTTCCAAAGCTCTTAGAGTTTCCCTTGTGCAGATATAACGAGACAAATAAAGTAAAACGTTGTAAATCAGCTTAAAGACCAACAGCATAAAGTCTATGTGGTTGCTAAGTTTTGTTTTCAACATAATGGTCACATTTAATAAGGTTGACTGTTATTTTTTCATTGTTAGTTGTACAATGAAAAAGGTCACACAGTTGTGCAGTAATGATTAACATATTGACGCTTGCACACACTCACACTCAATTACAACAATTCCGTAAAGCACGGCACAATAAATCACTTTGTCTCCTTTAATCAAATATGTTGGTCAGTGATCTTAAAACCACCAAGAAAGAAGAGGCATAATGTGAGAACACACATTATAATGTAATGCTCAAAACAGTTAAAAGGTGCAATAATCTGTTTAACGTGAATAGAAGAGCACACATTTGGAAGCAAATTTCACTTTCAGGTCATTTACAATGACAGCAACGTATTAATATTTTCTGATACTGTTGAAGGTTTGTTGACACCGGCGATGACAGCAAACAAAGAAGCCTGTGGCTTCAGCAATGAAAGAAACATACAAGATGATTTACATCTTGAACTTAAAATCTTGATTCAAGCATGTGATGAAAAATTATTGATTACACCTTTAAGAGAAAGGCATGTATTCTCAATTTGTAACTAAAATATTTTCCTTTAAAAGCACAACTATTAGAGATTTCCTGTTTGTTGTCCACTTAAAGTTCTGATTGTAACCTGCTTTTTAATCCTCGTGGTAGCCATTATGCTGCACTTCAGAGGCAACTGAAAGTTTGTGAAAATGTAAAAAAAGAAAAAAAGAGAGCTGCTATAACACTTTAGCACAAACATAAAATAAAGCAGGCCGCCCTTCAGACCAGAGATGTGCTATAAACACAGTGGCTCACATCACATCTGCACAACTTGTTTACTACTTACTTACGAACAGAGGGTGCTAATTCATGTTCAGCGTGTCACTTCTAAGTAAGGTTTCAGTGGTCGTGTGTAAAGTACATTTAGCCTTTTCTCTTCTCAGGTATAACAATATGTATTGTTTTGTTCAGACAGCTTGAAAAGAGATCTGACAATACTGCGGCACAGTTGTTGGCAGGCAGCACTTACTTCTTATATTAAGTCATACTCAAAATATCACACCAACAATGTTTTACTGCTCCTGCTTTCCATTAGTTACAAACAAACCACACGCAGCTCGTTTTGTATAATCCAGTACTATTAAACAAATAACACACACAGAAAAAAAGTCCAACAGCATAGAGAGCTTACCGTTTCTTTGTTGGGCAGCAGCTCTTTTCGGATCCTGAAGAAGTTTTTGCCGAACTGTCTCAACCCTTTAATGAAGCGCTTCTGCAATTTTTCACAGAGAAGGAGAGAGAGAAAAAAGAGAGCAGTTAGTATCTGTGAAGTCAGCTAAACTGTAACCACATAAAGTTACAGGCTCACACCACGACAAAAAGCACTGCTTTCATTTAGCTAGTCTGTGGTTAGGGAGGTTTGATCTAGAAATCTCTGTCGTCGTTGAAACTCCGGAGAAAGCACAGCCAATGTCAAAAAAGCAAAACAAGAGAGGAAATGACAAGTAAGGCAGAGAGAGAGACGCTGGCCTTCTCATGTGGAGAGAAAATACAGTGGAAAAAATCTAATTTCATATGAGAGCATGGCTGACAGTGTCCATGTTGAATGTTTTGTTAGGGAATAGTGAAAAGTTTAAAGTCAAAGCCTTAACTTATGAGTTATGAGCAAGAAAATGCTCCACTGTGCATGGTGGTTGGTTTGCTATTTTTGTCTGAACATTTTGTCTATTTTAACAGCACAGAAAACATGACACAATTTTAAATCAACAAATATACCCTCGCATGAGTGAACGGAGATGCACGGCATGATGACAGAAATTGCTACTTCATAACACCGGATTCACTCCGACATGAAAACTCAACGTGATCACAGCACCTCACCCCCCAACGAGCACAAAAACAACACCAGAAACAAATAAATAGGAAAAAGATGAACCACCTAAATGCATTTCTTCTCCTTTAAGAGCCACAGAGCGCGAGCCATGAAAAAAAAGCGGAGGCTGAAAACATTCATAACCAGCGAAGCAGACAAACCAACATATTTTTACTTTCTTGTTCCAGAGGCGAACCCCGGTCCTCAGCGATCTCAGCCAGCCGTTTCCACCAAGTAACTCCAGCGAAAAGCAGGGAAAAGTCCTCCGGTAGCGCGGCACAAAATCTCTACGTCCAGCCACAGGTAAAGGAAGAATTAAGGGCAAAATCCACAATGTCTGCAACGGTACATTGCTTTTTTCTCTCTCCGCTTTTCTTTTACAAGCAAGAAATAGCTTGTCACTCTCTGCTCTTCCACTACAAAGGGGAAGGCTTTACATGTGATCTTTCTGCAAGAGAGCCTCTGGTTCGCAGCAGGCTGGAAAACCCGCAGTGGAGTCCTGGGCTCCATGTTCACGGTGCACATTTCAGCTCACTCTCGATGCTCTCACAGGCTCATGTCTCTGCCCCCACACAGGGGCTGCCAGGCCACTGGTGGTTATTACAACTACACCAAGGCGGCCGGATTCATTGGAACAGAGTCTGCAGCAGTCCTTTAAATGCATGCAGAGTTTTTGGGGTTGAGCGTGCGCGCACCGAGGCACAAACTCCACGAGCCGCCAGCCGGAGAGGGGAGGCAGGCTGAGAGGATGTGTGTGGAGAAAGGTCTCGGACATGGTGGAAGGAGACAAGAGAGAGGGAAAACTAGACATGGAGTACTGGGAGTTCAGTTTCCATGCCATGGACGTTACGTAACCAGAGATTGTTTACACACCACGGTTTTGGTGGGGAACAAACGCCAGATTTACAGAAGTAACACCGCCAGCTGCTAAACGCAACTATAGTTCAGGAGGGGAAATTACAGGCGAGCGAGACGGACGTATCTCAACAACAGGAATGGATGACTATTATCTCCATTACGCAAACAAACTCAATAGTCTCAAACTGTAGGGTTTAACAGTGTAATTGTGAGAACTAAATATTAAAGTATAAGTCTGCGTTAAACCAGACTAAATACTCAAACTTGGCCTGACCTAAAAGCTAGATGTAAAAGAGCTGACAGCTGAATGAAAATAGAAAAACTCATCCTCATCAGTGACATGATGCAGCAGTTAATTTGCATTAATCCCACCGAAGGTGTAGCGGGTGATTAGCCAGTAGATGGAGCCGTCTCCAACACAAGCTCTACCCCCCCACATCTTACACCCATCGCCAACCACTGGAGGGGTTCACAGCAGATTACCATTTAGACTGTCAGTCAAACTTACACAGAGCAACATATGACCACTGCAGAGGCTCAGATGATGACAAAACTATGTCATTAACACTTGAAATAATATCTTGTTTGTGTGCAAAATTTCAAGGAGGATGCAACAATATGTGAATCATCCTGGGTATGATACATTTCAATAATGTGTTTAATGTCTCTTTAGCAGCAGTGAGGTGAAAGTGCTGCATCTCGACTTGAGGTCGTGGATCTGCTGTGCTTTTTTATAGAAAAAGCCAGCGGAGGATGGAGAAATACTGAGTGTCAGCAGGAGAATTAAAGGTGAGTAAGTATTCTCAGAAGAGGAAGGCCTTCGATTTTTTTTTCAAGACGGAGGGTGATTCTGCTGACCGAATCGAGTGTGGTTTCACACCGAGGGACCGCACAGGAGAGGAGTCTGGATTGAGATTTCTTGCCTCGCAGTGACGGCAGGACTAGTCAATAATTAGACCTGCCCATGCAGCCTGTGCGTCTGTCCTAATTATGTCACCTTAATTATGTTCCCCGACTGTACTATTTACACAGTCTGTCCGTCCGTCTCCATAGAGGAGCTGTGTGCTTGCTCCCCCTCTTCTCCCCCCTCTCCCTCCTCCCTTCCGTTTTCTTTCTCTCGCTGGCTCCCTCCTCCCCTCTCTGCACATCGGCTCCAGTTTAAGGCTCCATTTCAGCTGCCTGGGCTCACTGCTCTCCAGCCCAGCTAATAAATCATCCGCCAATCTGCTCCATGAATCGCTCTGCCCCTGCTCCGATTGCTCCAGCCCTCCGTTGCTAGGCAACACAGCGGTGGAGGAGGGGTTGCGAGTGCGAGAGCAAGCAAGGCCGAGAGAGAGAGAGAGAGAGAGAGAGCGAGAGCGAGAGAGCGAGAGAGAGAGAGGAGGAGAAGGGGGGGGGGGGGGGGGGGTTTGGTGGAAGGGCTACTAAATTGCCATCCGCTGTGCAGAAACAACAGGCTTCTCTCCCCGAGTGCGTTTCAGAGAACTGGCGCTTTTCACCCGCCCTAAGTTTCCTTTTGGAGACTAACAGAGCACTATTGTGAGGCCGGAGAGGAGACATATAAAGGGAGGAGGAGAACGAGAACAAATTATTCAATAGGCCATTGTTGTGTGTGCGCACTTCTTGCTTGAGACTCGATTGTTGAGAGTTGTAAAACTGGTTGAGATAATGCAGACATGTGCACAAAGATGGTATCATGATGACCAACACACATGGAACATAATTCCTGCTAAATGTCATCCCATGACAACACTGACGCAAGACTGTCCAACAGCAAACAAAGACACTCTCACTCAATATGGAGTCATTATACTTGACTTGTTGTTAAAAGCTGACCTTTTAAAGCCTGCAGTGTATAAACTCCGAGGGCCGAGGACAATCAGCCGGCGACCCAAAACCAAAGGGAAAAAAACACTGCTGTCTGCTATGAAATATCAGCTAGTAATAAGATTGGCCACGGGGTGCAGAGAGGAAATCACAACACGCTTGAAGAAGAGAGGGGGAGACCGCAGTGACAGACACGATATACCCACATCCTCTTTGCACTGACACTATACATATAGACACAAATCTATGTTTAGAAAAATGTATGTCGACGTCAAAGGAGACATGTGCTTCGATAAGAAATCTTTCTTTCAAAAAACAAAAGAGAAAATACTTTCTACTAGAAGTAGAAAGATCTTCTGCCAACTTTGCCTTCTCAAAGTAACGTCCTCTGCTGCCTTTCTTTCGCTTGCACCGACACAAAAGGTGACAGGAAATTCCAGCACATACCCATCCTGCTATTTAGTTACTAAACAACCCTAAAAAGCTTTGCTGGCACTGAACCATGCGGGTGGTAGAATAAACTGTTGACACTAAATCTTTACTGTTGCAGATAGAGCTCCCTCTGCAGACGAGAACAGCTGAAGTCAAGCTCGCTCATCTAACTTTAATATAATCTGCCGCCTGCAGCAGGGGCTGCGAGGCGACATGTTGTGTTTCATCCGCCTGCGGTGCTTTTGGTTGAGCCATGTGTCTTCGGCCCGTAGGCTTTTGTTCGACCACTGGGGGGCCGCTACTCCTGCCTCTGCCACGTCCTCCTCCCTCCCCCTCCACCTCTGTGCTGTCGGCCTCCTGCTCCAGTCATCCATCAGCTGAAGACACAGTCGGAGATAAGCCTCGGCACAGTGCAGCTGGCTGAGGAATAGATCAGCCGCCCACAGCCGCCATAGATCAGCCGCTCTGTCTCTGACATGGCGACACACAGCACGACTGCTGCTGATTTGTATTGTTTATATGGCACCTCCTGTTGGCCGATGCATTATTAGCACCACTTATTTACAATCGTGAATGACAGCAGCTTCATGAAGGGAGACAATTTCATTATATTGAGTTTGCGAGTGCAAGAATGCTTTGATGGCCCTCCCCCTTCTGCAGGTAGGGAAGGTACAGACGACGCAACGCAGGATATTTAAATGAATAATTTATAGAATAAAATATATGTATTTGACACTCCTGAGAGGCAAATTATATCTTGAGATGGCTTTAGGTGGGACAACCAATGCATCTGAGGCTCTGTGATAATTTAAGGTTTAATATTCACATGAGATACACTATGTAATGTATTTGTTGTGTGTGTATATATAAAAAACATATATATACATATATATATATATATGTATATATATATATGTATATATGTATACATATATATATATATATATATATATGTATATATGTATGTATATATATATATATATATATATATATATATATATATATGTGTATATATATATATATATATGTATACATACATACATATGTATATATATATATATATATATATACACATATTTATATGTATGTATGTATGTATGTATGTATGTATGTATGTATGTATATATATATATATATATATATATATACATATACATATACATATATATATATATGCACACACATTTGTGGTAATTTCATTATTTTATTTTGTATTCTTTTATCACAGTTTATTAATTAACTGAACACAATACATGTATTATTATTATCATAATTATTACTTTCAAGTTGATTTTAGGTGGGGGAGGGAGGCTTGGGTGGGAGAAGAGGGTGACAAGAGAGGGCTTTGATGGGTAGGAAACGGCGTATCTTTAAAACAATTATAATTCTGACATTCATAATTCTGTCATAAATCTGGTGGATGGTTGGGGTTAAAATGACATCTGTGTATATAAAAAAAACATTTTAGAATTATACAATAAATACAAAATAATGGGGTTTTCATAGAAAAGTACAAAAAACAATATGTAACAATAGTGATGCTTTTTGGGTTTCCGATGCCGTCTGTTCAACTGATGATCACATTATCAATATTAACTGACCATTTTAAGGATTCTACAATCTTTGATCCACTACATTATTTAATAACGTGAAACATGTGCAAGCATTTTAACCCACCACATGCATCATAGAGTCTGTCTGCAGTGGTCAGCTGTAGCACAGGAGTCACCTAAATGTTTTAATTTACAATCTGTAAGAGGATTCTATTGGGATCTAATAAGTTGATAATCATATCCCTTCAGCTAATTGTGCTTTCATGCTGTTCAACAAGTGGTTATTTAGATAGGAGAACCTCTCAGTGTTGTAATATTATTGCAATAACAAGGCATCAGTGGAGAAACACTGAATGTCAACAAAAAGAAACAAACTGCATGCTTTTCACTTGAAGTGCTTATTGTTCCCGTTTTCAAAGAGTTTATTTTTGCCGCTGAGACCATCGCACAAAGGATGGGAAGCGAGTGGGCAGCAAACACTGGGTTTGCTTCTGATAAAACACACATGGAAAAGTGTTGAGCTGGGATTGCATCCCAGACTTCCAAAAAACAGAAGACTATTCCACTTCTGTCTGTCCTTAATAACAGATTGCATTCCCCTTTTCTCTGTGATTAAATTAACCACCGCTCTACCTCAACAGCTGCAAGGAAGGGAAACACCACAGTGGATGTTTCTGCTGAAATATTGGTTTTATATTTAATTAATTTCAGAACATTTGATTTTTGGTGTAAGCTATAGTTATCCCTTTACTGATGCATAGAACAGTCTGGGTGGTGCTCACATCAAGGTGGTGGAGTTTATATTTCTTAAAGTTGTAAGGATAATCTCACAGTAAGACATTGTTCAGGGGTTGACCGTCACACATCTCACTGAAGTGAAATGATTTTCTGTGCCAGCGAGAAGACGATACAATTGAAACAAACACTCCTTCGCATCACAGTAATGAAATGTCTTACGAATGGTGTGGGAGATGTGTGGGGACAAATTATAAATGTTTTTCTATAGTTAGGGAGTTGAACTGAGGCTCAGGATTATGTTCCTTATGGCAGCAGCTGCAAACAGAGAGAAAACAGGTGGAGCAAGAGAAGTCAAAGGGGGGAGGGGAGGGTGACAAGTGACCCTGCAGACAGGCTGATTCTGTCATTTCAGCGGCCGCCGCTGTCACTTTTATTCACATCTCTAAAGGAATGCAGGGCCGGGGTGAAAAAAGAGCAGGCAGGAATAATGAAGCTTGTTCTGGAGGGGATGAGAGGGAAGAGAAGAGGCAGAGGAAGGGGCGATAAATAAATGAAGAGCAGCAGGGCTGGTTTCTGTGAGTGAGTCAAGGTTGGAGCTAGAGTTACACCTGTCCCTCAAGGCTGCAGCGCTGAAAAGACACAACTGGTGATCTGATCACCGGGAGCTGTCCTTGGCCGGCCAGAGTCAAGCTGCCGCTTCTCCAGGCCGTGGACACTGTGGGGCAGGTGGAGCACCCACGCCTGGTGACCGCCTCCACTCACAGACACAAAACACACCCATGACTCCATGACAGCTCCTTCAGTTACACAATGCTGTCTGAACATGACGAAACTGCTCTGTGAGAGTGACCCAGGTTACTGAATTAATTAAATAGGGTCAGGACTGAGCAATAATTCAATGTTATCGACTTTAAGTGAAATATTATGGTAATAATATAATCATCGATGGTAACGTTAGATATAGCGTTATGAGATTTTTCCACATATCATTATGGTCACTCAGAATATATTAGGGTAAATCTTCACAGATGAATAACACTGCAAAGCAACATTTCTCTCATTAAAAAGAGCCAAAAGGGAATTTCTGAACTGATTCCTTAATTGTCTGAATGAGTCATTTACAGCTCCTACTGTTGCACCCCTACCGTGCTCCTTTGACTAGTGGTCTTTGTTACACCTGCTGTGGTAGTGTGAAGCTGTAAAGCCTCCCATCAACGCGCCCGGTACCCACCCTGGTCATAATCACACAGCAGTAAAACTTAGCGCCAGCAAGCGTACGTTAAATGAAGGCGAACTCATAACTCGTTCACAAAAGGATGGCTGACTTAATTTGTTGTGATTCGCTGCAGTCCTGCCGTGAGCTCTGGCCTTATTCAAATGTGCCCATCATGTTCAATTACAAGACAAATACACCCGTTCACTTCCAGTGGATTCGAGTGTCTGGATTCAAAGCTCATCAAAAGACTGCCGAGCTTGAGCATTACAAAACAATATCAAAGTGGGAAAACAGAGGAGGAAAAACTAACGGAGAATTTTAGTGGTGGAAGCCTTGTGTTTCCCTAAGATCTTCAGTCAGATCAGTTAGTTGTGTTATCTTTAAAAGGGAGTGTGTGCACAAACATGTAGAGCAGTGTCATCAATCGAGGCAAAAGCCGCAGCTCTTGGTTGTTTTGACACGGTGTTATCCAGCCCTTTTATTCCTCCTTCCTACCTGTTCATGCTGTGCTGTTTGATCAGGGAAAAGGGCTGCCATTTTCTAATTCTAGCCATTCAACAGCTGCGGTGAAATTCACATCTAAATTCAAATGGAGGCTAACATTACCAGCCCTCAATCTTTTTCCCTTTGCAGACTTCCACACTCAGGATTCATTCTGTGGGTGATAAACAGGATGCAGCTGCTCTTGGCCCTCGGAGGAGCTGGAAACTGACGAGTGTTTTTACTGATGTCTTGTGAGACTGGGCCAAGAGCCCTGTTTTAACTCTCTCAACAGCTCCCTCTAAAGACACAAACCAAGCTTTGACAGACAGCAGCTACCCACACAATAAATATCAATATCAAGCAAACTCTTTAATATCCTTAATTAACAAAACTCTATTTGTTCAAATTGTATCTTTTAAATAATATTTTTTCAAGCAGGATATCTTCGTTAATGCATTGCCAAATTAAAAGTACTGTGCGCTTACCACTTCATCCTCAGACCAGCACTTCTCTATCAGTTTGGGTACAGGCTTCTTCACCAGACGCTGGAGAGCTTTTCCTGCATCATAGCTGCTCTCGTGAAGCTGAGGACAAATCACAACAAAATGTCAGCTTTTAATTCTAATATATACAGTAATTAAATTAACATTTACTAAGATGCCAACTTTTTTGGCAGTGACACAAGAGGGACATTTTCCCATTTTTATTGAGCTGATTTGTATGACAAAACAGATTTTACATCGAAGAGTGGCTGAACCTTTTACTAAAGATGTTTAGAGCATCAGAGGAAATTCTGTGCAAAGACACCGAGAACCCGCCTAGAAACAAACAAAACAGTGACAAAGGCAATCGCCGTGCAGCTTTAAGCCCTATGTCACATTCAATTGGGTGAAACAGGCAGCGCAGGAGCTCTTCCTCTGAGAATAAACAAGCATTACTCATTGGAATTGCAAATAGAGAGGAAGGTCGAGAGACAATGACCTGCCCGCTATGTTAATATCCCAGTTTATAGAGTCGGAATATAAATGCCCTGTTTATGATGATTCTAATCTCTTTCTTGTGCTTGATTCCTCAGTATTCATTGTCAACGTGACAGACAAATCTCTCATTACGCCTAATGCATTGTAAACCTCTGAGGGTGGGTTTGCAACAGGGGGGCTACTCGACTGGCTCAGGGGCCGAATCCACTGCCCATCACCGCAGAGCTGCACCCGAGCTCAAATACCAGAAAAGAAACACTGAGACTCCACTATGACTTGGTTTTAGCGTTAGACTTGTTGCATGGCTACTTACAGTGTTAAGTGCGTTTAAAGTAGTGTCGTCTCGAGAGGCTGCTAAACACCCGTCTTCTGTTGAGCCTCCGTCGCACATCCCTGCAAAGGCAGCCATGCTCCTGTGGACACAACACATATGAAAGCATTAAAACATATACATGATTTCAGAGCTGATTTTATATCCCTTAACTGACTTTAAATGTAGGTTTTTAGTTTTTTTTTTTTTTTTACTTTAAATCATGTCTCACAGACATTTTAGAAATGAAATAGATATGTTATGTGTCTATAAGCAGGGTCACCTCAGCTGATTTTGTGGCAAGAAATTACAAATGGCATAATTAAATAGACAGATGACAAAAAATATATACTATTAATAATACTAACTACGAATAAACAGGGCTAAAGGGCAAAATTGTCAATGCTTCCATACCTTTAAAAAGCATATTTGGTATTCCCTGCTTTTATGTATATTTATACGCACACATTAGTGGTGCAACGGATCATAAAACTCACGGTTGGGATCGTAACGCGGATCAGAGTCACAGATCAGATCACAGATCAGATCACAGATTGGATCAGCACAAAAAAAGGGGAGCAAATATAACATTTAGAGATCCCTGATTACTTTTTTTGTCGCCGATACTAATTGCGATCATTGATGATCCATATTGGCAGATACAGATCCCTTTGTTGTTTAGTTATAACAGCTGCCCTACAAGGCTTCAGACCATAACACATTCTAAATGTTGTACTTTTCCTTTGTGATAAGAATTTTGTACATATTATTTTCATCATAAAAACATAATTTAAATGATAAGCAAATAAAAGATTGTATTTTTATGCCACTGTTACTAGCTCAATTTCAACACGGATTGTTTTTTTCCAATGTAACATTATCAGAGATCGGCAACTAGAAAAGCAGAAATGCTGATTGCATATTTAAACTGAATATAGGCTGATTACGATAGTCAGTAAAACATAATTTCACACTGTCGTATTAAAGTTAAACTGTAATTATACCCCTCTGGTCCTGTAGATGTGTTTATTTTCACTGAAAATAAGTCTTTAAACTACGCGTTGATCAATACAGCGAGGGTTTGGGGTTACATAATTTTTAAGTAACTATCTTTAACCTCATCGGTGATAGTTTTTCCTTGAACTTGTAGGCAAGACCTTGCAGCCCTGCCAGATCTGAACTCCTGTCTCTCTGTGGGCTCACCTTGCGGCTCTGAGGTACATGAGAAGATCACAGTCATTGACCCCTGGCATCCAGACCAGCTCCTCGTTCTCGGTCACGGCGTGGCCACCAGGAGAAGGGAAAGGCTGCAGCTCAGGGAGCTTGGCCTAATTAGGTCCAGGGAGAAGGAGAGGGACAGATGGTGTCAGACTACAAATAGCAAGCAAGCTTGAACAAAATATCAGCTTTCAACCCCCTGTCATCGACTTTTCACTGAGTGGCGGGGTGGGGACAGCGGGGACAAGTTACAGCCACAATGATTGAATATCTTAAAACAACACACTGAACTGCAGTACTATGGTGACTTTCTTTTTTTACACAGATGGAACTGATCCTCCCCGTTACCATAAATAACTTACTTTATGTACAGTTATTACACAAAGCTACAGGACAGTTTCACGACCGCTCGTCATGCAAACTTAATGCAAATGTTTATGTAAATTGCACATGTCCAGTTTAAAAGGACCTTGATGCCAGTGTCATATATTCTATACTGGCATCACCACCTGATACAATTGCCGTTTTATTTTTGTTTTAACATTTAGACAAAGTTTCAGATGCGCTACGTTTAACACTATTATTCGTCTGGTGGGAACAGCACTGCAGCGAAAACAAAACTGGCATGTTATTATCAACTGCTTTATATGTTTTGTGGGAGAAATTGTGGTAAAGCTGAATGGCAAGACGTTACTATTATGCTCCCACATCGTCAATGACATGTGCTACTTTTAAATCAGACTAAATGGCTTCTAGGAGATAAGAGAAGAGTTGTTTGATTTTTGGCTAATTTGTAATAAAATCCTCACATCCAAGCAATTTTGTAACAAAGAGGTTGCATGCTGTTCCCAACGTGGAAGAAAAACTCTAACAGACACCAAAGAAATCTCTCAAGTCCACAGCTGGGTGATGTGTGCTGTACAATGACTTACTTGGTGACTGGGTCCCACTCGGATTTCCCCTTGTGTGCTGTTTAGTCGCCTGAGAAGGGACATAGAGCAGATTGAAACAAAATATTTACTCGGAAACATTTCAAAGCTAGCTGAAGGAACTCTGTTGGAGTTGTACCTGTTGAGTCGGCTAAACAACTGAACACAAACTACAAAGTCACAACTGGGTATCAGGACTGACTGAAGCATCAAAGGAAAATGTCAGAAACTAACAATACATGACCTGGCCAAGATCAAGTACAGAGCGAGTGGACATGGGCTGCATAGTTGCTATTGTGGAAGTCTGCACAGATGTGAGAGGAACGTACACAATGTTTTATTCTGAGAAGCAAATAAAGATTTCAGGAGAAAATTATTGGGTTGACTGCTCCTGCACAGCGAGCTGAGCTGAGCACATTTACAGGTCTGATATTGTGGATGCAGCAATAAAACAGAATCCCCTAAAAGGAGGAGGAGGTGGGGGGAGCTGGCTCTTGATATGCAGGGAGCGCGCCTCTCAAACGGCTGCTGGTACAAATGCTGGTAGCCATAGCAACTGCAATTTAATAATAGTGTTCCGATTCTCCAGCTGCAGTGGATTAAAGAAAATGACAAGATGTTCCTTTTGAAAAGCCATTCCCTCTGTTGCCTAGGTAACAGCGCCAATTTTCATAGAGGCGAGCGCAGGGCGGCCCAGAATCTGTCAGCGTGATTTGCACCCGGAGAAGCTCGCACTCCATCACGGAGACCTGGCGGAAACCCGAGAGGCCAGAACCCTGTGGTCTCTTTACAGCCATCCAACCACAAAACACTACGGCGGCTACATATTTGACTCCGCGCTCCCCTTCTTAAGCAGACCTCCACCTCCTCGCAGACGTTAGAGAGCGATTAGAGGAGTAATCCATACTCTTATGAACTGTGGCTGACAAAAGCATTGGCACAGACGATGTCAGCACAGGCCAAAAAACTGAACTTCAGCTGCAGTAAAGGACCCCAGGCCTGCCGGGATCGTCTGCTGCTCCAAATATTTCCTTTCATTTTGTTACAAACAGTCTCAGCAGATAAAACACACTAAATGTAAAGCAACCAGAATTTGGCCGACAAACCCACAGCGATGAGTAGCGCTGATAAAGATAAAATATAGTAGTTTCCTGCGTCATCAGCACTTCAAATTAGAAGTCTTAAGGTTCGATAACAATTTCATAACATTTCGTAGTTCAAGCAGTGACTTGCGCCATTATTACACTAAAAGTTTTGAAATCGCTATTAATAGTGGTATCGCAGAACTAGTAATAACTAACTAGTTCTTTGGATTTATTAGAGATGAAAGAATTATGAAACACAGAAATACAAACCCTGTTTTTTTTTTACAAACAAAGAATGTCTTATTGCATGTCCTTATACTTAACTATACATTGTATGTCTACAGTGTTGAATGCTTGTAACAAATTCATGTCTGCATGTCGTCTGCCAATTTAAACCGAATGTGAATCTGGTTTGTGTTCCTTCTAAGAAAAAGTTGTACAAATGTGTTCCTGACCATGTGCAGTCGGCCAGGTCTGTTTGGCAGGAGGCTGTAAGGATGACAAACGAGGACCTGTGCACCAGAATAAGAACAGCGACTGAGGACAGCCGTGTTTTACTCAGGCAAATCCTGAGAGCACACGGTCAACATTCAGATGGAACACTACACAGGTCCTGAGAGGAGAGGCAGAATACAGATGTATCGCAGCAGGAAGCTGCAAGGAGTTTCCATTATGACTGCAGGTATACTTGTACAGAAACAGACAACAGAAAGTACAAACACACGTGATACAAATATATATATATATATATATATATATATATATATATATATATATATATATATATATATATATATAGCCGTTTAAGTAATATTATGTGTTTTTGCTGAACATGATCAGCAAAAATACCAATGTTCATGCATTACAGACAAATATGGAAAAAGAAATGACTCAGAACCTAGTGTTTAAATTGTCTGACTCCTAATGTAGATATGAAAGGTAAACATCAAGCATTACTTTACAGCTATAATAATGCTTATTTTTCTCCCTCTAATAAGCTGCACAAAGCCTGTTGCCGAGCACAATAAACAACGTAAAACATGCCCAGTTGTTTCATACAACAAGTTCAGATCTAACTCTTGGAACAATTACAGGCTTACTTATTAAAACCCAAACAACAACAACAACAACGTGAAAGTCTGGTCAACGTTGTGTGCAATCAAGGATAGCCCCGCCCCCTCCATCAATTCCAGCCAATCACGGCGCGAGTCTGTGGCACACTGACATAATTGCCGCACAGCTAAAACAGACCCAACTTGATGGTATTTAACTAGCATGACGAGCAGCGTGTACACGTCCCAGCTGGTCGGAGCGAAGTTGATTGAGCTGTTGTGTGCAGAGCAGCACGGCTACGTGCGCCATGTCGTCCCGGTTGTAAACAGGAGCTGTAAAATGGAGCCATGTTAGCGTTAGCCTCCACGGGTCGTCTCACCGTCATATAAGTGTGCTACGTGCACATGTATTTGCCTGATACTAGCGGCTGCAGCGCATGCAACGCATGTATCTGGACCCTGAAGGCACCACACACATAAGGGAGCGATGCAACGGCGTTTCCATTGTTGCAGCGCGAAGGCGTAACGGTATGTGTTCAGCGGTGACAGACTGCATGCTCAACGGCACCCGAGCCCCACTTCTCCTCACACAAGATCGTGCTGCCCCACACAAACACAGCCGGTTAGCAGTAACGGGGGACGCGGGAAGCCCGCAAACATCACACGGTAGGAATGCGACTCGTGAAAACGAGACAACGCTCGCGCAGCAACCGAGGAACGGCATGAGAAAGCACGAGAATATGATCGCAGACCTACCTCCGGGGACTAAACAAATCGTCCATTTCTGACATCGAGCCCTAAGGTTGGGCGGTGTCACTGTGTGTATAATGCTCGTTGGAATTAACTCTCCTCTCCCACCTATTTCTAGGTGCTCAAAATGGAGAAGCACGCATTCGCTCCGGAGAGGTGTTCACTGAGCTTGTGCTGTGACCTCAGCCTGCACGTACAGCGTCGCGAGCTCGGCTCGCTCCTCTATAGACGCTACTGAGCATGTGCTGCGACCTCACACGCGTACAGACGCGTGCACGCGCGCGGAGGCAGACAGGCACGCATGCAGGATACGGAATTCATCTCTCCTCGTATGTCTGCGCCATAATAAACAAGAGTGAAATTGCAAGGCTGCAGACAGCCCGCTCAGAATACCAAACGAGGGGAGGAGGGAGGGAGCGGAAGACTGAACAGGGCCCTGAAGGAGGGGGTTCCCAACCGGCAACCCTCGGTGCCAATAACAAGGACAGCCGTCACTGCAAACATGTGAGACACTCCAAACACCAAGAGTGGATACATATCACAAAACACTAACTTGGCTCGCGCACCTAAATTAATTCAGCGGGTCATCCTGTACAATAAACCAACCAGCACGTCTTTTAGACAATTTCGTTTTTTCCTTTTGGAAATATTGGTGTAAACTATGTACAACATAAATGATACAAAAGTAAATAATTACATATAAATGAGTTGAAATGTTTAAATATTCAGATTAAGATGTGCATTGAGATTTACTATTCTCTTCCAGCACAACAAACAACAATGCACTCAAATGTTCTCTCATATACCTTTTGTATTCAAACTAAATATCTGCTGGTGTGTACACTCCCCATCAGTCACTCTTCAGAGTTCATGACACATATTGATCATTTCACCAGCTTGCACAATACCAGGGTCCCTAAAATGAGTCAGCTAAACAAAATTCTGTCACCATTCATTTTAATTCACACCTGTGATTTTTATTCTGTAACGAGTCCCGATGTCTTCTGTGAAAAGGTCTTTCGTCATAGTCAAACAAGACTTAAAATACCATTGATTTAAGATTAAAAAAAATATTTCCTATTTAATCCTAATGATAACATTAAAAAAAGGTTTAAATTAGACATGCAATTTAAAAAATATCAACAAAAGCCCCATCAATTAGAAAGCCATGGGGGTTTCCCGGCTCATTCCCCATAATTTCCCCTTATTAGGACCATTCTTTGTGCACTGACGATACCGACGGCCGTAATGAGCAGAAAGCGTTATTAGATACAAAACTGTCCAAAGACAAAAGCAGAACATATATCTTTTTGCAATTAAATAAAGATCTGAAACAACTAGCAAGTAAGTCAATTGGTCAGATAATTAATATTGTCTTTGATTATGCTATTTTGATAATTAGTAATTTAAGTCATTAATTAAATAATAATGTATTACAGCTTTTCAACCGCAAGCTGCTCTTCTTTGTCTTGTGTGATAGTAACTGAATAGTTGCAGGTTTTGGATTGTTGATCGAAAAAAACAAGGACATTTCCAGACATCATTTTGGGCTTTAGAAATTGTAATGGCCATTTTCTGACAGTTTTTAAAGAGAAAAAATGATCAATGAAGAATAATTGTTGGTTTGCAGCCCCATTTGAACAAAAATTGTGTTAGAGATTCGACCCAGCATCTATGACCTGTGTGAGGATTGAGAAGGAGACACTTTCCATGGAATTGACTTGACAGAAAGCTCCTCACCTGGTCTCGGGGTTATATCCGAGGATATAGAAAAAGGAGTCGATGCGGGCTTTGAACTCCCTGGCAGCAAAAATGTCGGAGAAATGGGAAATGTTGCATTTCCCCCTGTGAGAGAGAAGAGAGGCTTTATTAGACAAAAACAACTACATGACAAAATGATAGCCGAGAAGGAGCAGACGTGGGCCTAATTAGAGGCTGTGGGGGCGTTCGCCTATCGGAGGTGACAAATACGGCAGCAGGTATATAGCGCCTGTCGGTGCCGGCTGACTTTGCGGTGAGACATCAAGCCGAGCTACTGAACCCATAAACACCAGCTGAACATGTCAGTCCTGCCTGGTCTGCTGCAGCTAAGGCGAGGGAGTCGACCCTGCAGAAATCTAGACAGGAATTCAACCCGTCACCTTCCTCCCTCCCGACACGATTACCCCCCAACGAGCCGAGAGTCTGACCACATCTTGATACCATTTCCTGTTTCCAGCAACCTGGTGTCTGGCTCTATCTAAATAACAGATACCCCTGACATATGGCTGCCTCATAGAGAAACAGTATCTTCCTCCCTCTGAAAAGATTAAAGGGCACTAAGCAGGGCTGTCTTCGGAGCGCTGCGGCATTACGGCATCCCACTGGAATTCCCTCCCGTTTATCTAAAGCCTGGAAAATAAGTCAAATCAAAGGGTGCTGTGTGTAGGAGAAGTTGCAGCTAATTTGCCCTGAAATCAGTGGTTTCTGGGACACTGTGCGGCTCACAGATGGTTTTGGTTAAAGAAAAGGGGAAGTGCGAGAGGCGGTCAGACAGGAATGAATAAAGAGGCAGAGGCAAGGATAAAGAATGAAAACAGAATAACTAATTTCAGACCAAGAAAATTCTTACGCCTGTATTCCTTTCTCCCCACATCAAGCATGGAGAAAGCGACTGGCATCAGTTTTCCTCTCGAGGCTCATGCTCTGACAGATGTGTGTATGTGGGAGTTAATGAAGAGCCATTTCAATCAGTGTTTTTATGTAAAGCAGCTTGATGCACGTATCTCATTTATGGCTTTGCATCTTTGCACACCTGGATTATTCATACAGCACCTGCTCACAGCATTAGAGCAAGGTATAGCAATGCAACAATTGCTGGGATTTCTTTTATGTTCCTTTTGTGGACAGCGAATATAAACATAGCAGTTATGTAGAACTATTACTATTTTGTTGCCACTGCTCAGAAAAATACACATATATTGTAGTAAAGACTCCTGAATCTGGATCACAGCAGGCGAGTATTTTACAACAGTGTTGCATCAACTGAAACACAGATGGCAAATGTCATTAATCTGTTTGAGTCTAAAAGAAGCCTTTAATGACAGGATTGTTTGTATGATAGCACAAAACTGGTGACAGTAAAATATGATTTACATGAAATAGAATATGGATTACTTTAACTGACAGCAAGTTTCCATATGTTTTCCAAATGGAACAAAATTAAAACTTCAGATAAATATGGAATTATCATGCCCAGAGCACCACACATAAAAGTTGTAATGGAGGCACTGTGCACTGCAATCGCAGCAGCCGAGATGTTCCTGGATATTTCGGGGTGGACATGTTCTACCATCGATAAGATTAGAAAGCTCCCAGTGTGTGTGTGTGCATGTAGATATGTTCGTGTTTGTTTACCTGAGAGCAGCAGCATGATACGTGTCCACATAGTCGGAGATGAAGAGTTCTCGACTTCTGACCACTGGGTCTGTGATGACCAGCTCCCGGCCAGAGTCTGGAGGAAGAAAAACACGATGGCACTGAATACATATCCACATGATATATAATGCTAAAGACAACCCAACTCATTCATCTATGACAAAGAGGGAACAGATAGAGTAGCTGGAGTATTTTAACTCTCTAATGGAAATCATGACCTAATGTTCAGTTCTCAAGTGAAATGATCCTTTCGTTGTTGACAAAGTACTTTATTTGTGGCGTGCTGTGGTCACTGCCACACACCTTGTGACATCAATTCTAATAATCCTGAATCCCTGCTGCAAGGACGGACTGCAGACAGGAGCATTGTGCTGCAATTATGCCGTTTCTGGTTGATAACCTCCACGGCAAACTAAAATAAAGCCTTCCCCGTGACACAAGCGATACTTTGATTAATGTAGAAAAAGAAAACAGCATCATGCCCTATTTCTCTAGTTATAACTGTGACTGCATTTGTTCTCTGGTTACACAGCTGTTTTACACATTATATACACATATGTTGAGTTGACGGCCATAAGGGGAACAGAATCTAATGAGAAATGCTAACTGCCAACAGGATTCATCAACGTGTGTGTGTGTGTGTGTGTAAAAACCTATTTCTCAATACTGAGTTTGAAGAGAAGCATTCTTAAGAGGAACACATACCTTTGAAGACCAAATACAAAACGAACATGAAACTGCAAGTATCTGTACATTAACAAACTGTTCATAGCAAGAACACTGAGTGCTTTCTGTCCTGCAGCAAAGTAAAACATCAAACACTGTCAAGTCAACACTTTTGGGAAAATAGTTTATGTAAGAATCAGAGGAGGTTTGATATAATTAACCAAACTGAGAAGAAGCTCACTCTCTTCAGAGATGTATATGTACAACTTTGTGATGGCTTTATTAATTAAGAATCTGAAGAAGAAAAACAAGAAAAAAATGTAATAAAATTATTTAATTTTAAGAAATTGAATTTACATTTCTCAATTTAATATGAATGAAGAACAATACAATATAGTGGTACGTTGCTCAGCATAGCCTTTGTTTTTTTAAATCCAATTACTTACTCATCAATAAGTCATATATTATATATAAGTCAGTGTTGAATCATATTTTCCTCCATGAGATTTCCTGCTCGTCATCAGGATTTGATATTCAGCTGCTAAAAAAAGTGACAGTGCTTATGTTCCCGTAGATGTGTATGTGTTAGAGTGTGATGAGTCCACACTGACACCGATGGTGTTGAGAGAGTGCTCAAAGGCCACATGACACTGTGGGTTATTAACACTTGACAGTGCTGCTGTCTGGCTTGAAGGAGTGTTACCCAGGGAACAGCGCGGAGCCGCGGGATTGGCTCGGCTGGCTCGGACATTGGCTTCTGGTTTCTGTTTGTAATGCAATTCACAGCTAACCCTTATATCCACCCCCCAACATTCTGGAGAGATGAGGCAGGTGTGTGTGTGTGTGTGTGTGTGTGTGTGTGTGTGTGTGTGTGTGTGTGTGTGTGTGTGCGCGCGCGCGCGCGCGCACTGGATACACGCACATGTATGGATGTGTTTCAACGAACAAAAGGCAGTCTCACCGTTCTCATTGTTGCGATCCTGTACCAGGTGCTGGTAGACAGAGTCGGGCACCTCCGACTGGCGGTAGTACCATTTCACATTCATCAGCAGATGGTCCCGTTTACTCTGCAACACAGGGAGACACAGAGCGAGTGAGCATGAGACAAAGGATGATCCCACTCTAAGATAAACAGACATAATTTTTGTTTGATTGCAACGTCACAAACTGGCCTCTTGGCAAACAGTGATGCTGTGCAGGCGCACTGTTTATGACTCACGCAGGCTGATGCCAGAAAGCACACAGAGAATCCAAGTCAATTAAAAAGGGATTGCAGAGCATTTAGAGCTTTAATAAAGTAAACAGTAGGATGGCCGTTGCTGGAGGAAGTGTGGAGAGAGGAACCATGAGGGGGCAATGGATGAGTGTTCAATCCTCTGCCTTCTCATCACTTAATGAAAATACTTTAATGCTAAAAAAAAAAAATCATAATAAATACTATTACGGCTTTAAAAGTTTACTCATGAACAGGCTACAGTTCTTTCTGGTGCTTTGGGGCTTAATACTCTTTAAGTGCTGCCACCCACTGGGCTTCTGAAAAAGTGCAAGTCAGCAAAGGCTTGTTATCCCTTAGATGACCAGCAAGTGGCAGCACTGAGGTGAGAAGAGAGCTTTTCCAGGGCCAGTTAATGAAAACACAGAAGAGGGAAAAGTGGGGGGATGGAAGAAAAATGGTAGAAACTGAGGCCAACGCTGAGGTGAGAGATGAAAAGGGCAAACTAGTGTTTTCATTTCATGTTATAAAATATTTATTGTGGCTTCACATAAGCCCAACTGACCGTCACAGTGGTTTGAAAGAACATTAGAGAGACTGCTGGGCTGGTTGCCGGACTGCGACACTATCCCAGCCATTTTTATTAGGAGCTCTGCTACGCTGCACTGCACTAACCGACTGAGACACCTGCACCACCACTGACACCATCCGCAGGAGTAAAGGAGAAATGAGCATATGGAAAAAGAAAAATGGAAGAGGGGGGAAATGTCTACGGTAATCTAAGACAGACAGTTTAACTTCCGCTCTTTCCAGGCTCTTAACTGTATCTGTGTGTGCAGGAACATGAGGTCAGAGTTAAGATATTTAAAGCCTTTAGAGTACATTGTTCGGTTGTGTCACTGGGGAGGAGGCTGAGCACACGCAGCCAAGCAAATCATCACCTCCCTAAACCCTCAAGCCCACCTCTGGTTTTCCCATTCTCTCCATTCCTTCTTACTCTCTCCCTCCCTCCATCTTTCTCATTCCAACCCTTCCACTCCACAATCTTTGTTTTTTTCTTCCCCTCATTCCTGCTTTTCTCCAACCTTGAGCCGGGAGGAGGAATGACTGAGTAAGTGAGCCCGGACGTGTTAAACAGCAGCTGGCACACAGTCAGTCAGCTGCATGTACTGCTCTGGATGATTGTGTGAGTATACACGTCACATCACATCACACAAACACACACACTTTGCTTGTAATTCAACAGAGAGCCATACTTATGCACGGAGATACAGACCCCCGAGCACGTAGACCTAGACATACCGTGTGTGAAGAAATGTATGCAATGACATCATGCACCCCCCCCCCCCCCGGCAGTTAACCCACCCATCCCAACCTCTTGTCTATCCAGTGGACACACACACACACACACACTGTACACACACTGTTGCCTTCGAGACTAACAGACTACCTGCCACATCAGAACAAGTAGTTATCTGCTGCATGTACATAATTAATACTTTAAGGAGACTGTAAACGCTACCATTTAATTTTCTGCCTGTAAAACCCAGAAATCAAAAGGATTTCAGCGAGCTGGAACATTGGGTGTGATGCATACAGAAAAGCACAAGCAGGCAGAGAGACGCAGACACACATAGGTTTTTACACAGTATTCATGAGCCGGCATTATTTTAAACCAACCAAACGATCCAAAGCACAAAGTGAACGTTACTTCAGCTATCATCAGTATCCTCGTCAACACAAAGTAGCTGTCGCTCTCCGAGCAGATTGCTGTTTAGAAGCTCACCGCGGCGTTAAGCCCTCTCAGGCAAAAGAGGGAGGGAGATGGAGAGAAAGACAGAGTGCAACATATGGAGCACGTAGTGGGAGTGAAGCATAGCTTTCAATTATCAAAATTCTATAAACATACGGAGTGGAAAAATGAGTAGATAACAAGGAAAAACGAAAAGGAATGATAGACTGCTCAGACTCGCAATACAAACTCCTAGTTGTATTGCTGTTCTATTATTTTTCTCCTGCCATAGAAAATAACAGAGAGAACATATAGGAGGAACCACAATGCTGAATTGATTAGAGACATTCCACGCTGCCTGTAGAGAGCCGAGTCCCGCACAATGTCAGCCATCTTTGTCTGTCCTGCCAGAGGCTAAACATGGCCCTGCCCTCCCTCCTCCTGGGCCCTAAACCCTGGGAATGTTGCTCACTGCGTAGAGGCCAAAAGACTTACTAACCCACTACTGAGGGAAAGAAATTAAACAAGAGGATAAAAAAAGATATCGTGCAAAAAAGCAGCGCAAAAGACACATAGGGGAGGGGGGTGAGGATAGAGAAAGGGTTGGATTAAGGTAGGAGGAGCAAGACCTTCTCATTTCCTCAGACTTAAAATTACAACTATCCTCCTCCTGCTTTACTGAAACCCCCAGGGTACAAGGCTACCCCTTTATTCACCGAGGAGATATAAATCTGAGAGTCATGCTTTGGGGCTGAGCACAATGGCACCCCTCCTCCCTCCAGTAGCTCAGCCTAGCCTGTGGCATTCTTGGGTACATTCATCAGACAGGGGCTGGATTATAGGAGGAAAACATTATAAGATTGTAAAGAAACATTTCTTTCTTGGTGTCTGGTTTGACAGTTACTGTCAGACAGCACACCACAAAGGTTGTCCAGATATGTTTTGACGCATGCTACTTAAGTTTCAATTTCCTATGAACTGGTTTCTTTTCCTATCCGTCTTTTGTCCACACTGTCTACTTTTTATATACCAAATTGTTTTTATAATCCCTTTTCATTAAACTTATTTTGCTGTCTTTTTGAAGCACTTTTTAACATTGACTTTTGTCTTTTTTTAAATATAAATACAGATAATTAGTACCATTGTAGAATTAATCCAAACTATATCACATTTAGTAAAAAACAAC
>NC_136599.1:16034626-16284626 GCF_910589615.1 Taurulus bubalis | reverse complement strand
ATCAGCCAGATGCCGCACTAGCTGAGCAGTGGGTGGTCTGTCAGGCACGCTTGCTTTGTACAATATGCAAATAATCACATGCAAATTACCTACCAATGTGTCTGATGATATATCAGTGTGGATGCAAATGTGGTAGATGTGTGTGGTGAACAAAAGATTTAAAGAAGTTACACGCCTTCCACCAAATACAGTTACAGCTACTCACAGCAACTGTAGCCTGCTATCTATATGATTATAACACGTGTGCGTGCGTACACACACACACACACACACACACACACACACACACACACACACACACACACACACACACACACACACACACGAAGCTTTAAGCAGCCTCCTGCTGTGCCGCAACAAGAGATGTATTGTAGACACAGCTGCAATAACAAGGCTGGCCCAGAAGGAGTTGTACTGCATGACTCCCAGTCTAGACCGGTTATAACAGCCACCATATTGTTACATTAATATGGAGGCCGTTTCACTTGAAATATGCCTAATCTGACCTGAAATTAAAGTCCCAGTGAAACAGAATGTTCTGAACATTTTTCTTCTATAGTTCAATCCTAGATATTATTAAAATGATGGTTAGAGTGGAATTGTTTACGTCTCTGAGAGGTATCATTGATTGAAATGTTCATGTATTTCTCCTACGCAATTAACTCACCACTAGAGGCTTTACAGTTGCCAGTGCATAAAAGTCGAGGGATGTTTTGCCTTTTGTTTAGCTTTTTTTTTAGGTGTATGGTAATGATGAGCTAATGAGGTAAAAAATAAATAAATAAAATAAACTAAGTAAATAATCAAAACTACAAAACAATACAAATGCAAGCCACTGTGTTTTAATTAGATATAACTGATAAATGTTCTGAAACTAGAAATGGGTGGTGTAAGACCAAGATAAAAAGGTGTGGGAATGTATAAATTATTAATTTTAGTAAGGCAGAAACAATGAAACGCCATGCACACCCTGGTTGCATTAACTGAACACACATGCTGTGAACACAACTGCTATTGCCATGAGGAACAATAGACCTTTAGATGCTTTTGCACGCATTCTGTCGAGATTTTAGGGACCTGCTGATATCCTCCATAATATAATATGATGGATTGTATTATTGCATGTCATTAATTCATTTGCAGCGTGAAGGTAACAGAGTGAAGATGGAAATGCAAAATTGATCCATTATAACCTTTCCTTTCTAAATTCGGTATTCTTCGTTTTGTTTACAATATTGACAAGACACCAAGAGAACACTTAGCTGACAAAATATCACATCAAATAGGTGACAAATAAAAAATAGGATGTCTTGATTTTGAATCGCTGCTAATTGAAACGGCAGCACTTTGCAATTTATATGCCGCTCACTTCCAAAACTGCAACATAATAAAATACACATGGTTAAGTAAACATGCTGAACAGGGGGAAAACATGGGTGTCACTATGAGCTTGTGTCAAACACATTGGTTATCGTTCAGACACACACACACACACACACACACACACACACAGCGCCACCGAGAGAGAGACACAGAGACAAAGAGGTTGAACAACACACCAACATCTCTACTCTCTGCAACTGAGGCACATCAAAGCCTTCTCCGCCCAGTCATCCGTGTGTGTGCCTGTAAATCAAAAGGCATACTTTGAACATGCACGCATGCGTGCGCACGCACACAGACACACACATAGGCTCGGACTGCATTTGCTTTGTGCAGCAGCATCCAGGGCTGGGCAGGGGAGGTAAAGGATTTTGCTGTAGACGGGGAAATTACTTGCCTCAGCTCACTCTGTCAGGGAGGAGAGGGGGATGACTGTTTACCCGCAGTGAGAGAGAGAAGGAGGGACAGACAAAAAAAGAAAGAAAAGACAGCGAGGTCACTGCTGTGTCTGAAACGGTGCTTTCTTCTCTGCAAGTCACCGTTTGCTTCACTTTCACCCTTCACTTGCCCCTGCCGCCACCACTGAAAGGTGACACATACACCACTGTCTTTAAAAATGTCTGTACGCCGTGTCAGATAAGAGGCCGGGTCAACGTAATTAGCTGCAACAGCATGTTCAGGGTGAGATGCTATACACAGGAACAGTGGAATAAATGCACAAACACATTCAGAAAGCCACTCAGACGAAAATGAAGGAATGCAACCACACACACACACACACACATATACATACATACATACATACATACATATATATACACACACACACACACACACACACACACACACACACACACACACACACACACACACACACACACAGATGATCTGTGCATCCCAGTGTGACCATATGGTTTGGCTGGGACTTCCTACCGACCACAGAGGAAGTGTCCGCTTACAGTGTACAGTTCAGTTGTCTGCCATCACATCCTGTCTCCCTGCGCTAAACGGCAACGCAAAAGCTTGCACGGCTCAGCCCAGTCAGGGCTTTGAAGTTAAATCAAGCAGAAAGGAGACACAGTTCCCCATACCATGCAATCAGCATCAGCATGAGATTTGGAACCGCGTACACAACCTCAAACGACAAAGCACTGGTGGCATAAAGAGAGAGCTTTACGTGCTATAGCTGGTTTGTGAAGCTACTCTGTTTTCAGCCTGTTTTGTTGGCCGATTCTCGGCTTCCTTCTTCTATTGTGGCGGTGTGATTGACATCCACCTGTCCGTGGGTGGAGGGTGATTAGGTGTTCTTACAGTTGGCCCTTTGTAACAGAATGGATGCTTGTAATAGATTGTGTGTGGAGAGTGATATGATAGGCTGATGATGGAATGATCCAGCGGACATTGACTAACAGCCTGTGGAATACAACAGGGCGGGGTTATTGATGACTCTCTTAAAAGGTGGGTATCATTGCCATGGCAGCCCATACATTATTACCCTATAGCCACGCCCCGTCACCGGCCTGGACCAATGGGCGGCGGCTGCCGAGCAAACAATCCCCAGCAGTGTTGCAATGGTTGAGGGAGAGAGGAGAATGCTAAATGTGCCACTTCATCTGGTGATTGACACAAAGCCTCTTGTTTACCGGCGCCACAAAGATTTGCATTTTTTTACCGTTGCCCCTCCCTCTCTTCTTCTCTTCTCCTCTGAGTCCCCTGCTTCACTCCCACAATCCTCCCTGCTCGTGGCAGCGCTGCATGAAGTGGATATTACCCCACCCTGCTGCTATGATATTGATCAGCCTCCTCCCTCCCTTTCTCTCTCCTCTCTTCATAGCCCACTGCATTGATTCTACCTCTCCCTCTGAGCCCACCAGCTAGCAGTGATTAAACACCCTGCACACACACACACACACACACACACACACACCCCTTTGGTAGGGGTGTGTGGAGGTGTAGCCTTGCTTTACTTTAAAGGCTATAAAGCTCAGTGGCTGCTGCACCAGCTCTGAGAAAACACTGCTTCTTTTCATTCAAGGCAACCAATGACTGTAAGCTTAGCATGACGTATTACCATCATAAATATTTGTGTTATAGCATGTTAGAATAGCACATCAGCAGGCTGGCATACAGTTGGCTGTGCTCTGGTGGGTTTTGTCAGGCTGGTGTTAAAGGTGGCTCTGGCGGGGCTTGACAGGTGGGCTCCAGACACCTTGTGATTCTGTGCAGAACCACACAGAGCTGGTGCACACTCCTTATAAGGGCCTGCGGAGCTCACAAGCACTAGACCAGCAGCTAGCCCACTAAAGCCGGAGCAGTTATATGAAACAGCATAGAGTGGGTGTCAGTGCTACATAAACATAAGACTTTTTCAAAAGAGCCAACATCAGCTGTATACAGTTGTAGGAAAAACAAAAGATCTCTTAGGTGAGTGAATAGCAACAGACTTTCACACCAAAAGCTGAGCTTGACTAAAAGGTGCGAGCAGCACACACTTGCACATTAATACGTTAAATACATACCCTCTCCTGTTTACCAGAAGGCAGCACCTGTGCTGACAATAGCTGGAGTGCTAAAGGTTTTGGATGGGGAGCCCTTGCCGATGAGTAAACTAGGGCTCACACCCTCAATGCCATTTGGCATTTAAATGTCATTTTAGTGTGCAGCAAACAGTTTGCACCTAATTATGGCCAGTTGACGCTTTGTCCCGAGTTAAGCAGGAGTCACAAACCGCCATCCACACAAGAGCAAGGCTGTTATATTGACTCTCTTACGAACCAATATCTCTGCCTTTAGGCGTAATGCTGAGGTGGACTGGATGTGAATGTTGATAAAAAGGGTTCTACAACATGTGAAATGTTAACAGCCCCAAACAAAGGCAAGGGGTGAGAGCAAGGACAGTGTGAGGGGGATCAATAGTAGTAATCAATATTCTCCCTCTGTACCTTTCACTGTTTGAATTAGTATTTGTATTGCACTGCAACATAACCTCTCAAAGGCTCAAAGTGACTTTATTTCAGTTGTGCGATAAGATAAACAGAAAGTCTTAAATTAACCTACATGAAACACTCCATTAGCAGCATCAAAGAAGCTAAAGCCGTGCTTTGACACATAAATAACATTATGTCTCATTATCACTCAGAGTAAGCCCATCTAAAAGACCCTCTAATGATCCAGGGAGGCATCTTTAGAGATGATGTTTTGGGCCAAAAAGTACTTCACGAGACAGTCAGCCATCTGTTAACAGCGAGCTCCATCAGTCCCCTACAGGTCCTGTCACAGGTCTACAGCTAGAGGAGTGCAAGCACAAGTTCCACTGCGGCATACACAAGGAAGAAACGGGCTGTGCGTTTTGAGTAAATGTGTGTATCTCGGCTCTGCAGGGAGGAGAGGACGAGAGGTCACCGTCTATACTGGGAGCACACCTACACAGACGGGGGTCTCAATCACTTCCAACATCCCTCGACTTGCTGATGGAGTAAGCCTCTCACACTCATCCGCAACTGCATTACCAAATCCGACATTAAATCATTCCATTTCACCTGGAGAAGAGAGGGTGAAGGTAGGAGACGGTGGGAATTGTTAGGTTTTTTTCCCACTGTCCTTTCTAGCCGATGTGTGAACCGATACGGACATGCCCACGTGCTGGGCAACCATCAGTAATAGGCCCAAATCAGCCCCACCATCCCACAATGCCTTGAGGCATAAGATTCATCACAAGGTCCAGACAGTAGAGGAGAGGAAGAACGGAGAAGTCGAAGAGAAATAGTGCGGTGAAGAATGCCGTAAGATATGAAAAGAGCAAATGATGGGAGCCTATAAAAGAGTTATTCACCCTCAAATGGGGAGGGCATTATGGCGATCTATAAATGGGCTGTTAAACTCAATAGCCCAAGGTTAGCTTGCCGTGATGCTGCAGTGAAAGTCTATATAGCGGACTGTGTTAGTCCTACCATAAACACTCAGCAAGTACCATCTGGAATAAAAATGCTCTGATTATTTCAATTAGCTCCAGAGCGAGTAAGAAGATGAAATTACGCAGCACATATCACAAAGCTCCAAATATAGATGGCTGTGCTCAGCAGCAGCTTGCCTTAACAACAGTAGGCCATAGGGATAGAGGAGAAGTCACTTGATAAAAAAACATGGGGATTTGTAAAAAAAAAAAAAAAAAAAAAAAAAGGGGACTTAGGGGAGGTCTGTTTTTTTTTTAATCATTTCATTAAGATAGTGCTTAGGCTAATTTAACAGTAGGCTTAATAACGCATACTTTCCTCCCTCTGCTCTGTGCACAAGTGTTAACTGCCTGCTGCAACAAAGGGGCCTCTGTTCACAAACACAACACTGCCAAACTGTTAAGTACATTCCTATAAAGAGAAGAACAAAGAGCGTTTGAGCGTGGCGGGAGCAGAAATGAATACAGCTACTGAGGGGATAGCACAGCTCAGCCCTTTGATGCCAGGAAATGTCTTTACTAACACAGATAGTGTTTATGCTGCTTCATAGTGTACTGTTTAAGATTGAGGCAACAATCAAATCAACTGGTAGTAGCATGAAATCTCCGTAGAGATGATGTTCGTGAACGAATTGGGGCTGAGAGGGACGGAGATGGGGGTTGAGCTATGTGCTGCGAAACGGCAGACGACTTGAGGAGATGGAAGAGAATTATGAGGTTTGGAGTGGATGGTTTTGTGGTAAGCACAACTGGGGACTTGGGGGTTACACAGCGCAAGAATAATGAAGTGTGTAATGTTTTTGTGTGTGGTTTAAAGTCCCGAAAATGCACAAACACCTATGTGCAGAATAAATGAAGTGTGTGTGCATGTGTGGTGAAGCGTCTCCAGGCCCCCCCAGCTGTGGTTCCCTCTGCCCATGTGATCCATTGGCGGTGACAGACAGGCAAACACAATTTAGACTGGCCCATCAAAGCACACGCAACACCAGTCACAGCCACTGCAGGCGGAAATGTGACGCACTGAACACAAAGCACACAATCCTCCTCTTGTGTCCGAGGGAAAAAAATAAAGTCTAAATTTGTCATTGATACAAATCTAGAAAACCTGTCTGTCCTCCTTTGCAAATTGTACATATTTTTACTGCAGTAACAGAGATACCTTTTGTACTACCGGTACTTAAGGCGAGGCTGTGCTGGCTGCGCTGAGTAAATCTTTGCGGATATTGGAGCATTTTATGGTTCAGAGGATTTTACAAATCTACAAAAAGCATCCTGATTTAACCGTAAAAACTAGAACTGTGAGCCCCTCAAGCTTCCCATTCGTTGGTTATAAGGCCTCTCCAGTGTCTTGATTACACGACTGATAAGACTCTTGGCCTTTGGTTTCTAGGTGTCGGAGACGGTTTTCTTGTTCATATATACTGACTGGACGGCATTGTGCGAGAGCAATGGCATCTGAGAGCTCTTAAACAGAGTGACATTCCCCTTTCATGATCAAAGTGTGAGCATATGTGAGCCAGTTGCGTTGCATTAGATCAACAAGCGTTCAAAGATGGAGAACAGATAAAGCTAGCGGTGAGTCAGGCTGTAGTACACACACACACACACACACACACACACACACACACACACACACACACACACACACACACACACACACACACACACACACACAAAGTCAGACGGTCTGTGCGAGATTGCAGTGCTGCTGCGAGGGAGCTGCTGGGGGTGGCAGCCTGTGGTGATGTTGCTGTTGTTTTAAGGGCTGTGTGAGGCAGCGGGCTCCGAGGTACAACGTGTCGACATTCCTCAGACCTCACAGCAATGCCTGAAATTTCCTCCTCTTGTGTCTGCTCCTCTCTCTGACCGATGTCCTTGCCCTTCTTCTCTCTTTTCCTTCCTCCCCGCGCTCTCTCGACTGGTGAGAGTTAATCTGCACCATGTGTTCCCTAACGGAGAAAAAGGGGCCCTGGTAGAAGCGTGTGAACTCGATACTACTGTAAATCTCCACTTCCACAGCGGTACTCTCCTGCCCCTCCTCCTTCTCCTCTTCTCTCTCGCTCTCTCATTCTTTTTTTTATTGGCATGTCACACATTGGACAAGGTGGAAATTACACTGAGCTGAGCTGCGAACCATTGGCAAAGCACGCCAGATACCCACTTAAGCTGAGAGAGCGGGGAATATTGAAGGGTGGAAAGGAGAAAAATAACAGCAGGGGGGAAGTGGAAATGCAAAGTGGGAGAGGACGAGGAGGTGGGGTAAAATTAGCCGTCCATTTTCAAAGCAGAGGCCAAGCCAATTAAAGCTTGACCAATCCACGCAAATGTGTTTAGTGTCTGGTTACTACACTCAGTGCTGGGTGGCCTGGCAGAGACTCTGCTCTGAATACAATGCTTCTAAGTGTTTTTTACTATCATCCCAGAGCTGTCCCGAAAATGATTTCAAACGGCCCCAAAGTCAGTGTCAACGTTTTTGTTTTTTTAATGTGATCTTTTTACTTTGTCATTGTCATCTAGAGTGGTTATTTGCATAAAAACACATAATTTAAATGATTAGGAAATAACGGATTGTATTTTTATCAATTACTTGCTTTGAGTAAAAAAAACTTCTCACTTTTATTTATTTTTTTTAACTTACAAGATTACATCTGGACACATCTTGATAGTGTTATAAATAAATTAACTTAGCTCTGTTATATGCAGGACTGTGCTAGGAAGAGACTGGGCACTGTAATTACTCTGGGCTGCATGCATGGAAATGAATTACAACATAATAAATGTCTAATTAAGTTAGTTGTTCCTCAAGTTTTTAAGGTTGTTCTTCCAGTGCTTATTTTGGACGTGCAGCTCTGTCTAATTGCAAGTTGAAGAACTTCCAAACTGACGACAGATGTATGTGTGTGTGTGTGTGTGTGTGTGTGTGTGTGTGTGTGTGTGTGTGTGTGTGTGTGTGTGTGTGTGTGTGTGTGTGTGTGTGTGTGTGTGGCTTTGACATTACGGTTTGTCTGCCGACTAGAGCTGCACTACAGAAATAATGTCACCAAAATGAACAG
This sequence comes from Taurulus bubalis, assembly GCF_910589615.1. NCBI lineage: Eukaryota > Metazoa > Chordata > Actinopteri > Perciformes > Cottidae > Taurulus > Taurulus bubalis. The sequence continues at coordinate 16,276,238 of NC_136599.1, read as the reverse complement.
GCCAACAAACAAGTTGACAAAATGTGATATCATCACATCACATAAATTACAGCAATTGCCAATAAAAACTATTTTGCTAATATGTAGGGCTACAACCAAATAATATAAATATATAAATGAAATACTATAAAATAAATATACTGTCGTCCATGCCAACATAAAAAAATATACCTGGCTTTTGACACTACGTGGATCTCCTCCGCTTAGTTTCGCATTCCAGGACAGCACACACACGTACACACGTGCACACGTGTTGAAGGGGCTCATGTGCAATTCTATTGTATCTACCGTGGAAACCATCGAGCCTCAGTGATTGTTCGACACTATGAGCATTCGCGTACTTCAAAGGACATTTCAACCTCTAATTTAGTGAGCAGCCCCCTATGGAGGAGTTGCCTGCTTTCATTTCAAAGCAAGACCTGGTCAGGTACTTTAAAAGCCCCTATCAGTATTTTCATATACAACGGCCAGGTTGGGAGTCCTGAGGTTTTGAGAGCTTCAAATATACCTGCTTTTCTGGACGTCTTTGTTTCCCCACTTTCTCATCAACGCTGGTGCCAAGGAAGACGGCACTGCCTGTTTGTTCTTCTGCTTTAAAGATAAAATGTAATGCTCCACGGCGGAGCGCGGTGATTTTGCTTCAGATGTTAGTGAAGACATCAGAGGAGACATTTTCACTTGTGATGTGCCAGAATGAAAAAGAAAAAGTGTCTGAGGAGCCACTGAATATTTCAACAACTCAGCAACAGGGTGGGGGGGGGGGATTAGCACTTGGATATATATGCAAGACCCAAATGTCATCTGTCACAGAAAAATGACTTGACAAATTTGCATGCATCTGTGTGTGTGTGAGAGATGCATCCAGGCCGGTGAAAGAAAACTCAACTAATGAAAATCCAATGGGAAAGAGTGGGCAAAAGGCTTCTCTGCTGAATAATTTAGCAGTAGTGGGTCAACGAGGTGGCTATTGATTGAGCTTTTAAAGAGTCTTATGAAAATGCTATAGCTGCTAGCCTGGCCCTTCAGCCCTACCAACCCCCACTATCCAGAGGCGGCACCCTCTAAGTCTGGGAAGGTAATCAGCACTCGTAAAAACACACACACACACACACACACACACACACACACACACACACACACACCATTTTGATTTCAGTCTGTCTCTACACTCCCCTCCCATCTTCTATCCTAGAGGAAGAGACCGTCCTATTGGCTGAGCAAATAGTTTCCATAGCAGCATTTAGCTAATGCACAGGGAGGGCAGTGAGGGTGAGAGTAAGAAGTGTTATCTGTCCAAAAAGATGAAAAGAGGGGGATACGGTGGAGAATAGAGGCGAGGAGCCAGGGGGGAGGGTTGGGTAGATTTGGTTTTATACCCACAAGCAGAGCTGAATACAGCCTCCTGCTCTCACCGAGTCTGAACTATGTTGTTATCTCAACCTTGCCATTTTGTATTGCTTTATTTATTCCTCACTGCGCTCTCGTGGACAATCAATCATACCTGCCTCCCCAAAGAGAGACAGAGCTGTGTAGCTGTTTGAGAGATGCGTGCCCGTATCCATCCGATTCCAGAAATGCACAGAGCCTGAAAACTGACACCGGAGGAGGACTAGCACTTGTCAGTCTCGTAGATTGTGTCGGCTTAAGAACATACTTGCATAGAAACAGCAGCTGCAGCAGCTAGTGACCCCAACACCTCAGCTAAATGACCTAATGTTACCACAAAGAATGGCATTAATAGCTTTACCTCAATGAAAATTCAAGTGTGCTGTAGCAGTAAAAAAAAAAGGGAGGGAATGGGAGGGGAGCATTAATCAACACGGTCGTAATGGGGAAAGTCACCTGATACTGGCAAAGCAGCAGTAAAAAATCTTTTGCTCACAGTGTCTGCTCACAACCAACTGTGAGGGGAGGGGAGCGAGGGGGCTATTTGTCAAATAAATGGAGGTAATGTGAACATGATTTGGTTTGTTCAGATTGAATAAAATGATTCCACTCCTCGTGTTAACCTGCTCCAGACGACCACATTGAGGAAGTATAAAATAAGCAACAATTTTCTGGTCTGTTTTCCTTTTGTAGGTGAGTGACAAAGAACAGCCATTGAGGGTTTAGTAGCTGCTCCGCTGTGGCTCTATTGCTTAAAGGCTGCGACTCAATGGGGAACATTACAGGCAGAATGCTTCAATCAAACAGCTTGCAGCAGGCTCGGCTGGCCGGCCATGTCCATAGATGCCCTTGTCAAAAGCTGCTTCCTCACAGAAACAGACACTTAAGACAGCCCCACACACAATTGTGAAAGGCTTGCACCTCCACATGTTCACGTCTGTAAAATGTACCCGATCGCTTAAAGCAGCAGAGTGGACCGTGGAATGAAAGGAAGAGCTGAGGATCACACACACATACACACACACACAAAATTGCCCCTAATGAGGGTAGCGCCCCTCTCTCAAGAGATGGCAGCGGCTGCTGCTCTACTCGATAAATATTAACAAGAAGTGCGACTGATGGCAGTGCTCACTGATCCATAATTGCATTTCAAAATGTTCAATGGGGGCGGGGTGGAGGGTGGTCGTGAAGGGAGAAGTGGGAAGATAAAAAGAAGGAACTCAGCCTTCTAGGCAGTGACAAGAGACAAGTGATGCCTGTCTAGTCAACCTTCTCCTATCATCCCGATGGCTCAGCGCCAATGAGAGACGTTTCGGTGAAAGAAACACACAGGCTGTGCATTACAAGCTGACATTTCTTCTTTCATTGACTCGCTGCTGCATGCATCACGGCGCACATTGTGACTGCAGCTTTACATAAAGGGAGAACTCTGAGGAAGGCTCAGAAGGGAACTCCCCTTACCAATGCCACATTGGACATTAAGTGATATGTTTTGCACAGAGCAGCTAGCTGCAAGCTAATTAGCTAGTGGATCTCATTGTTAAGCTAATTCTCAGCACTTTGGATTCCATTAGGACTGTACTCAAGGTCCACAGAAAACCTAATAACCGCTCATGTTGAGCATCCATATTTATGCACATATATTTGCATCTTCATCAAACATTTTTAATCATGGGCTTTGAATAGGAGGCATTTTTAAAGGGTTGTATGATAAGCACCAGCTAAAGGCATCAAGAAGCAGTTGTCTAGGAGGCTAATAACATTTGGTGTGTGTGTTGTGTAGGTGTACACATGACTACAGGGAAAGCTCTGCTGTTATATCCTTCCAACACAATCATCCATTATAATACACAAGGAATTACACATGGACAGTGACTACGATCTGGTTACAGATGGAGAACTGGATGTTCATAATAATACATAATAATACATTACTTGTTATTGTGATCTTTTAAGTTGATCCCATCAAGTTAAAAAAGTATGTTTATAACATAATATGAACGGCATGGGATTTTAATCTTGCACCATGGTTTTAAATCTGGATTGCATTTAATTAAATAGAAAACGTTTTTTTTGGTGCAGTTTTTATGCATCATTAAAACATAACAGCAAATTCTATTATAGTCTAAAAATATTTGTGCCATGTTTCAATGTTCAGTGAAAATGGAGAAAACTGGTTTTAAATCATTAATTTCCAAGCTATCTGCTAATTAAGAGTTTTGGATTTTCCATTAATCGGTTCAATACGTTTTAAAACATACATTAATTGATATCTTTTCACAAAAACACCAGAAAGGTTCACCCGTCACACAGAGATTGTGTCAAATAGTTTCTAAATGTAGCTAAGTGTACACGACTGGGTGAGCATCTGGAATGCATGTAACAAAATCTTAATTGCAGATGAGATTCATCTTTTAACAAATAAATGCAGCTGACACTTTTCTTTTGGGAAGCTTATTTATTATTTTTGCGTAAATTTGAAAGTTCCCAGCTCAGAGAGTTAATGTGAGCCCAAACAAACACACTATCAGAGGATGTTTTCAAGTGCGAATGCAAAACCCATCACAGAATTACTTGCACACATCTCAGAGCAAACGGGGCACGCTAAACCGTGAGATGGTCATTACCATACACTGTGATTTAAACTGATGCCAATATGAGGGACACAAAGTGATAAGGACTGGATACAGTACACACACACGCGCACACGCACACACACACACCCAACGGCCGACTGATTATATGACAAAGAAAATCCCTAACCCTTTTAAGCTGATCAGGCCTGCAACATATGAGCTGGACTCCTGGCACGATAATTGCATTGTACATGGCATCTAATTAAATGTCCATAAGCAGGGAGATCCAGAGATGTGTGTGGCAGAGAGACAATGTGTGTGACAGAGAGACTGTGCGTGTGCGTGTGTGCGCGCGTGTGTGTGTGTGTGTGTGTGTGTGTGTGTCGGCGTACTGGGATCCTCAATCCTGCGTTCCCAGAGGGAGAAACGCTGCAATCACTCCATTAGCGAAAGAGGGAGAGAGACAGCGATGCTGGGAGAAAGCAGAGGGAGTAAGAGAGAGAGATGTAGGGAAGGAAGGGAGGGAGGCTGGAACACAGCTGACTTGGCCAATAACAGCAAATGAGGTTAGATACAAGCAGAGAGGGAGGCAGGGGGGGTCAATGAGCGTCGAGGACATGGACACAATGACTAGAACATGGGATGGGAGGAGCGAGGGAGGGAGGTGAGTGACAGCAGATAAAGAGGAGTGGGGATGAGTGGGGGATGAAGTGTAGAAGCAGACAGATGAGAGTGAGAGGGAGAGAAATGGAGACTGAGGAGACAATCTAGGTAAGAAAAACAGGATGGATTGGTGAAGCCAGGGTCAATGGGCAGATATGGCTGCAGATGTCAGGTGGCTTATTGGTTCTCCTCTCAAAACAACAGGCAGATCACAGAGTGTGTAGTGTTGATGCAGATATGTATGCATGTTCATCACAAAAGTTGCATGTCAACATAATGACAAACATACCATGTATACACAAGCTCTCACCAGCTCACTCACACGGTCAGCAGGCTCACTGCATTACTCTCATCAAATATAGATTGTAAACAAATTACAAGGTCATGGCACCGGGTGTAAACTGAAACTAGCCCTTGTGGGAAAACACTCTGGAGGATTGTTGGCCCATAATTGACCTAATTGATTACATCAGAAGGAAGAAAAGACAGGATTTTCTTAAATACACCGTAAAACCCATTTTGTTGACTAGTTTTGTGTGCTTTTGGCTGCAATTGTAGTCCTTACTTCACTTAAATGTACCTTTGATGTTGAATTGTTCTATCAAATACAGTATTTCCCTTGTAGTGCCTTTGTTTTAATGCTTTAAATATGTAATGTATGTAATTAATGTTGTAACAATTTAAACATGGGCATGAAAGAGAATTGGTAATTAACTGGCTGCATTTCAATGATTTGCTTCCATCCCTGATTTGGTTTAATACCTCTAACGGTTAAAATGGCCTCCTACTGGTCACCTCTGTATCTAGGCAGACATTTTAGGGGGAAGGCAGGAGACTGAAATCCATAGGACTGGATCAATATGTCACAGAGGTTACAGTGGCCACTATTGTTGAGTAAACAAACGAGGGAAACTAAATATTCAAATTGACCCCAATAATGCTGTAGAATGGATTTTTTTTTTTTGCATGGCTTATTAATGAATGACTGCACTGTGTGTACATAAGCATCAAGGAAGCACACACACATGCAACATGACTACTCACAGAATCACAGATTATAGAAACAAGATATAGAGACACGGAGAGGCAGACTTCAATTCTGGTTCATCCCCACGCAGGAAAGATTGATAGTTGCATTCAGGATTTCTATACAGCGCTAATTGGATTCACAGGTCATTAGATAAAGTACACGAGTGAGACCGTTACAACCTAAGGACTGAGGGAGGAGAGAGAGAGAGAGACAGGAAGAAGAAGAAGGGTGCGAGACGGGCAATATTGATGAGGTTGTTTGGTTCAGGACCAATGAAATTTCCTCCCCCTCTGCTGTGCCTCCAAAGCCCTGTTCCCCCACACAGAAGGGGGTGGATCGATAATTTGTGCGGCAAGAAAAAGTGGGGGTCGGAGACAGAGGCAAGGCGGGATGAGAGGATAGGAAATAAAGAGAACGAATTGACGTCTGATGCACTTACATGAATCTCAAGTTGCCAGTTGTTTCTCCTTTTCAATATATTGTGGCAGGAGAAGGACATGAGGTTACACTGACCATCATGTCCGACAAAAGAGCAGAATGAGCGTCTGAAGTCTGTGCCCTAGTTTTAAGAACATGGTGGCAGGGTAGATGGTACTTTATACCGATGTGTGCAATTAAAACCTAAATCAGCTATCATCCTAAAAGAGGATTCAGTGCTGGTCTCGTAAAAAGAGGCCATAGCAAAGTGCCACTCTTTTGTGATTTGTAGCCTGGTGACAAAGTGAGCTCTTTGAAAAATGCTGTACATATTTAGAGAGCAGGACAGCAGGACTTGTTGTCTTAACATCGGAGGACAAGGGTACAGTCTGCTCAAACACATACAGGCATGCAGATGGCTGTTCATTAATTACAGATGGATGGGGGGGAGGGAGGGGGCTAGAAAGAGTGAAAAGAGAGAGAGGGGTCAGCCAATTGAGCCAGTATTCTATCGTCCTCCCTGGACAATTACCCCTGTCTGCCCCAGACCTCTTCTGGCACTCTTAATCAAGGTGCAGATGCGTGGGTTTGTGTGTGTGTGTGTGTGTGTGTGTGTGTGTGTGTGTGTGTGTGTGTGTGTGTGTGTGTGTGTGTGTGTGTGTGTGTGTGTGTGTGCGTGTGCACGAGGAGGGGGTCCTCAGCACTCTCTAGCAGCAATCCGATTATAGCCCTGCTGCTGTGGGGCCTGGCAGTCCTTCCCTCTGCAAGGCCTCCAGCTCACCTTAAAACCCCTTCTTCACACAACAACTGCCCTTCACACACAAAAGTATTCACACATGAAACTTAAGTGCCAACACACACACCTCAAATGCATACACACACACACACACGCGCGCGCACACGCACACACACACACACACATATAAATATACACACACTAGTCCACCTTTTCCAGAAGTGTTGTGGGTGGCCTCTGAGCTGACCTCACATCATCACCCTAGCTGTTGGCAGCCATTACTTTGCCCCCCTGGGGCCTGGCCGCCTCTCACCGAGCCTTCTGCACTCTGCTTAGACAACCAATCTATTAAAAGACAGGCAATGCTCGCCCCAGCAGGGTCAGGTGCCGCTTCATTTGGCATCATAGACCCATCACTTACATATTCCAGTAGCCTTTGCACATTAAATGCACATTCCTGATAGCCTGCCCCAAAATGTGTTCTGCGCGCCATATATTGTCCTTATATATGTCCTTGTATGTGCAACGTACTTGGCAAATAAACGATTCCCATACGGCAGATGAAAACTTGACAAAGGACGAATTAAAAACAATTGATTTCAGGCCTCACCGGGATCTTTGCATTTGGGGAACTTTTGACCGGCAAAAGTAACACTTGTTTGGAAGCAAGGACTTCTGAGAACAATCCCACATGGAGCCAACCATTATGACTTGAAATGTAAAAAAACATCTAGTTTGGTAATACAGCACTTCAAGATCATATATTGATTTTTTTTAAACATAATTGGAATGGCTTGCAGGTAGCTGTAAGACATTAATGATTTGTAAAGCTGTTCAGTGTGTCATTAGAGTCGACCACAGTGTACAAAATGATCTCACTGCATTACTCAAACCATAAAGTAAAACCCTTTTTCCTCAACCTAAATAAAGAGATCTGTCAGGTAAACTCAAATGCGCGCACGCACGCACGCACACACACACACACACACACACACACACACACACAGAGAATGCAGTGTGGGAATATCCATCTGTCTGTCTGCCTTCTAGGTGTCCTTTTGCAGAGAAAACAAGCACCACTTCACTAAACTGACTGAGCCTGATGAATCAGCCTCTCAATGGCAAATTAAAAACTAATTTCTTTCTTTATTCAGCAAAAGAGGCAATTTGGCCACATTAGGCTGTAAAAAAAATCAATTAAAAAAAAAACGGGTGATGGTCTCCTTCATGAAATCAATTAAGAGCATCGACAAACATCTTTATTTCCATTACAAGCATTATTACACTGCCAGTGCATCGCAAAGGTGGTTAATATTCAAGCTTTATTGTCACAGGGATTTTTTCCCCACATTACTCTTTAAAAAGAACTTCCTGATACAAACTGATTATATATCGTATTTCCCTATGATTTGTAGTCAGTCCTCATCGGACTACCACAGTGTAAGAAATATGTGCAACTCTCCATCTATATGCTCAGCGACACGGGGTGGGTGGGCGGATTAGTGGTGAACCTCACCCCAGTGTTAGGACACAAGGAGATAAAACAGGACAGACAGGAAGTGGAAATGTACTCACCAGCTTGAAATCCTGAATGCTACAAATGAAGTAGGGAGTGTTGGGCCGCCGACTTTCAATGTACACACAATCTGCAAGTGAGAGAAAAGAAAAAAGAAATGTGAGTTTGAAAGAAGATGTTCACTCTTCCCAAAGCTTTCATGTTTTATGCAGACAGACTCAGTAATATATTATTTTGGGTGCTGTTACCTCTGCTGAAAAGACATGTTTCTCCTTGAGTCAAATTCAATTGGAATGCGAGTAATAGGATTTAGGACTTTTGGAGCGCTACAAGGTTGCCTTTCCAAAGCAAACATTACGCCCAAGGGGAATTATGTTATTGTTCCACTCCATTTATACACCAGTGAGTAATACTGGCTTTAACCCCATTCCACCCCACGAGTCTTCAGTGTAACTCATTCCTACAAAATGACAACTTCTGTCAATGCGCTGATATATTCCCAGTTAACTGTGTGTTAGCATAGTGGTGAAAAAAATAAAAATAAAATTCACCTTCTGTCCAAATTACATAACCCTCAAGAGTTGAACGCAGCCCCCGCACATTGTGTGTGAGGAGGTGCCCTGGCCCTGTGCTGTTAAATTGAATGTGACTGGTGGTATGGCCAGGTCCTGAACCCTCATCTCCTTAACAAAAACATTCACGCTGTAGAGGACAAAAACACACAGCCACTTCTGTGGAGAAGAAAGGGAGGAGGAGGCGGGGGACATGGCTAATGGTTACGGCTAAGCCTGGCACAGTACAGAAACAGCCAAGGGTTAGAATTATTAGAGAAAAAGAGATTTGAATCCACAAATAGGAAAATTAGCATAATAGTCTCCCATTCACCTTGTGCTTTTAGCTGAAAAGCAAAACCAGGAGTGTGATCAAACGGAGAACAAAAAGTACATTTATTTTGGTTTAAATAACAACTAGTAAAAGACAGGTCTTGCTTGCTCAACGGGCAAAGCAATCAAAAGCCACTGACACTTAATTGATTGCAAAAAAAATACATCACACACTGAAAATTGACCTTCTGTTCAAATGGAAGCAATGCAACAAGCCATTCGACTGAAGGCTGGGCTTGCCTGCCTTTTGGTGCAACAGAGCGTAGCACTCATGCTTACATTAACACACGGGCCATGAAGACGGACAATATCTTGCAGCTCTGTAAGCTTTGATTCAAAAAGGTGAAATGTGCACTAACAATGCAAACTGCTGTTGATCATTTCACCAGAACTAATGGTGAGCTGCTCCTCGCAGACGGACTACGGCACACCTTCCCAAACAAAAGATGAGCGGCTAGCTTTTTTTCACTGACTGATGGCACCATCATCTGTTATTTATTTGTTTGTGTCAACAGAGTTATCGATCTGGCTGTGGTTTATCTTACCGCTTACAGAGTGAAAGAGGGGTGGCAAAGATATTAAATGGCTCTGACACCCAAGATACCATTTGTAGAGGGGCTGGTGTGTACGAGTGCGACTGTGACATCATGGGCTTTGTTTTTTTAAGAGGCTCTCTCTGTGTGTGTGTGTGTGTGTGTGTGTGTGTGTGTGTGTGTGTGTGTGTGTGTGTGTGTGTGTGTAACCCCAGGGTGGGCTTGTTTTGTCGGCTGTGGGCTGAATGAGCTGTTTTAAGGGGAGGGGGGTCTTTATCGCCCTCGCTGGCTCTGAGTGACGCATTATATCTCTCACTACTGCCCTCTTCTCGCTTTTCCCCGCTCCCTGCTTTTCTCCCTCCTCTACACCATCCCTGGAAGTCATTTACAAGATAACATGAATGAAAATATCCATCAGTGCTATTGTGTGATCTGTGAGCAACACAGTGTGTGTTGAGAGACAGAGAAGCGGGTGGAGGAGGAGGGAGCAAGAGGGAGGGAGTGGGGGGAGGGCCGAGAACAAAAGAGACTAATCTGAATGAGATGACATGTTTCGGAGGAGTCAAATCGGGGGAATTAGGGTTTAGTGTCCCTTCACCTCGCCGGCACATTCATTTAGAGGGGCCAGCTATCCGTGTCTGCACCCCAGAGCACATCAACAAGCATATAGAACAGACAGCAAGAGTGAAAAAGATAGGCGGTGGGACAAAAAGAGACAGGGATCTAGTTTAATCATTTGCAGACAGCAAGCGAGTCTATTCTTTGAACGTTAAAAGCACATTTTGAATTCATCCTGGGCACTAAAAGTTGACTACCTCAAGGGCATTTCTCTGAGAGCGACTATAATACGACTCTCCATGAATGTGAAAGTTAAAACCCAGTTAATGCTTCAGACTCTTCCGTTTGAACGAAAAGGAGGCAACGGCGCTCAGGGAGGTTGGGGGAAATCGTCGAAGCGGGCCACACGGTTCCTCCGGGGTCCGCCTGGCTTGTTAAACATTCCTGCCATTTTGTGCATTTGGAAGTGGGTCTCCTCGCTCAAGTGGGGAAGGGAAAAGGGGAGGGACGAGAGGTTGAGCTGTGGTGGGGGTCTATGTGGGGGATGGGCAGTTTTCTTAGGGTTGAAGTGTGTGCTCTTTGGATGGATGGAGCCTTCTCTGTAGGAGGGAGAACCACAGCAGGGCCTTTGTAGTAGAGTGCTCTCACTCCCTTTGCAGCTGTTAAGCTTAACTTCTTCTACTCGCCTGCACCCTACAATCCACTGTCAACCGCCACACCACCCAGAAAGATAGAGAGCGAAAGAAAGTTCAATACTTTGACACTCGGAGATATCATGAAGCTATTGAGCACAGCTTCTCTGACCTGAGCACTTCACTGAAACCTGATGGTCACCAGTTCTCAAATTGCATTGTCACTGCCGAGTTTAAGCAACGTAGTATATGTTATAACCGCAACACACACACACACACACACACACACACACACACACACACACATTTACTCAGCTGTAGCTCATTGTTCAGCCAGCCATTCTCTAATGGCTGCCAAGCATGTCTAATCTAAAACACACCTAGCCTCAGCAAAAGAGCCTTGTCCTTCTCTCCCTGTATCAAGCAAATAAGATGCTATTTAATTTGCTGCAGCATTTCAGCAGAGGGGAGGGGGAGTTCTTAGATAACATCAGCGTGGCTTTCTTTTACGAGCCGCCAACAATGGAAAAGTCACAATGTGAACACAGTCATATATGCCAATGTTTTGTAAACAGTGATGGGGGAAGGGAGGGAGGACTGTGGAATGAGATCAGCTAAACACACCAAGAATATGAGCACATTTTAGGACACAAGCAGGCTTATTAAATCAAGAGGAACATTTGTCTAAGCCGTGCTTGCAGGTGGTAAGTGTTAGCCATGAGGCAGGACGCACCTGCATTGTTAAAAGGGGTGCTTGGCTCAAACAGGGCAGAGCACAAACGTGCACGCACGCACGCACACACACACACACACACACACACACACACACACACACACACACACACACACACACACACACACACACACACACACAGACAGACAGACAGACAGACAGACAGACAGACAGACAGACACAGCAGAGTAGTGCACTGCTACAGCAAAGCTACCCCCCTTGAGTGTACTGATCCTAAAATTAAATAGCACAAGGAATGCAATAATGGAACCACAGGGGTGTGAGGGGACTAGAGGGCCAAGTGAGACAGAGAGCTTGGGAGAAAGAGGGAAACTGGTGTCATTACTGATCCGGCCCAGACCGCAGCGCCTCTGCAAGGACGGCCAGCTGATGACCAAGACAGCCTTGTGCCACTTCCTGCTGGGTCAAGGCCTGGAGTAACACTGACACTTTGATTCTTCAACAAATTTCCTTCCTGCGTTGTCATCCACAAGCCCGATAACTCTCCCTTCTTCTCACTGGAAAATCAGTGGGAAATACCTGGCAAGCGATACCATCAACTCTCTACAATAGGGCAGGCCTACAGCTGACTGAGCTCCTAGGGGAGAACAGAGGCTCTTTGACAACCCCCCCTCTTCTTCTCCTCCTCCTCCTCTTCCTCTCCCTCTCGGCTAGCCCACGCTTTCTCATTTAGCAGTCGGCAGGTGGTTGGATTTCACTAAAAAATCCCAGAGTCTCTAGCGTGGGGAGAGATGGGCGAGCAGAGAGGGCTTTTTAAAAATAGATCTACTCAGTTAGCGACAGGCTACAGATTTACACTACTATGTTTCAAGACGAGATGACTCCAAGGGCTTGTTCCTTGTGTTAGCTTGACTGGAAACAGCAAACTGATCGCCAGCTAGTCTTTGTGGCACAGGGGATGCGCGATGCTAATCGAGCTCCAGCCTCCGGTGCCTGCACTCTAGAATAACCAATCTAACACATACGGCACCACATTATACAGGCTTCTCATGAGGATCCGTACTGAAAGCAGACCTCGGTTTAATGTTGTGTTCCTATAAAGGGCAATTTACTCTAGTCGGTATCAAATAAAAAAGTAACGTCAAAAGGTGGGTAGTTTAAATTTATACAATTCTGTAAGGTACCCTACAACTAATTACAACTAATTTTCAATGGCATTGAATGAAGTTCAGGTCATTTTTCTAACTCCAAAAGAGTGTAAAACAATAGCTAAAGCAGGGTTCATACAGCTTTTTGAGAGTAGAATTCAAGCACTTTCAAGGTATCTAATCCAAAAAATGTCAAGACTATTGAAGCCTTTATCGTCTCATCTAAATTGTAACAAATAATGCAATTGTCAATTCCCAGAATTACTTTAAACCCACAGCAATCAATGTGGATTGACACTTTGTGTATTTTATCAGCTGTTCATATTAACTTTGATGTTTTGATTGAATGTTTGCTAATTTCTAGAGTAAAAGGCCTCTTTACCAACTAAGGACGTGATGAAAAACGACGCAACGTATTTGCAGGCAAGCATTTCACATTTTTGTTTCAAAACTTTTCATACTGGCAGCGACGCAAATCCCCAATAGTTGCAACACTTGTTCGATAAAACTTTAGTGCTCATGGCAACTCATTCAGTTCTTTTAAGTTCTCATGTAGAGCGAGGGGCTCTGGGTCGAGTGTTAGTCGACAGTGTGCAACAAACATAAATATGGCAATGTTATCGTTTCATTTCAAATACTGAAATGTTTTTGTTTCACATGGGTGGTTGTGTCGATGAAACACCAGATTTTGTTGAAAATCAAGCATTTTTCAAGAATTATATTCAAATTCAAGAGTATAGCAAACCTTAAAATAATAACGGTTAAAATTAAACATGTTTCAAACTTTCAAGACTTTGTACGAACCATAGAAAGGATTATTAAGAAGTATTGGAGCAACTGAAAAAAAGCTTATCAGCTAAGCCCTTACACTTGAAATCATATTTTACACTCGTTCGAAATTCACTTACTGTATATTAAACAGAAGTATTATTACATTTAAAATGTATAACTGAAGTGACTAAGAAATTGGGTTGTGTGACTGCCAACAGTTGGTCCAGAGTTTGAAGAAGAAAGGGATGGCTGGTTATCCAGCTCTACATGTGTGTATCACACATACTCCTGCTGAACAGCTTACTGTGTGTGCACATGACACACACACACACGCACACGCACACGCACACGCACATGCACACGCACAATCCCTAGGGTTCTGTTGTGGCTGCGGCAAGAAGCGGCAGCTGTCCATATCAACAACTCCCCCAGCACTCATACACACAAGGTGTTTTTCTCAGACTAGCCAGCAATCTCTCTGTATTAAACACTTCACAAAAACGTATCACCTTCTACGGCGACATGATTGAATCTAATCATTATCGTCCTGAAACTCAGTGGGTTGGCTGTGGCAGCCATGTTGTGCGACATAAAACGAGGTAGAAGGGCAGGAGGAGTGGGCAGGTGGTTTCCATTAGCTCTCTCCATTTTAAACAGACCAGCCAGCCAGTCAGTTAGGAAGGAAGGAAGGAAGGAGAGAAGGAGACATGCTATGGCAGCCAGCCGCCTGCAGCGCCAAGCAGAGTCCTGCTGCAGTGGAGAGAGGGGATGAGCAATATGGATAGTATTGTGTCTCTGTGTGTATTTGACCGAGCCTGTGTATTGAAGGAGTGTGCTTTTCAGAGATAGGAACCGGGTCTATGACTGTTAAAAGCCTTCCTTATGTGTGTTGGTGTGTGCATGTATATGTGTAGAAGTACACTTGTGAGTGTGCAGAAAATCTGGTTATCAGTGTGCTGTGCATGTGTGTGTACTGACACGTTTTTGTGCTTCTAGGGTGTCTCCTATTGATCCCCCTATGGCAGTGTGTATAATCTCCAGAGAGAGGATCTATAATCTGGGGTGGGGTGGTGGACGAGTGCAGCGAACAGACTCTGGAGGTGTCTGGCCAGGCCTGGGGAAAAGGTGAGAGCTCAGCCACAGGACACAGATCGATTTGGCAAGTCTGTTTGCACTGCATCAGGCTGTTCACCCCAGCAGCCGACTATACCAATGGCCTGGGACAAAGTCCCCTGGCTAACACCGCAGACACACTCCTCCATCCTTTTTAAGCAGTAGCAGAGCTACAGTTAGCTGCAGGCCCGCCTACTGGCCGATTGCACACCCATCCAATCGATGTGCACTAAGCCGCCTGAACCCATCTTCAAGGGATAGAAAGGCTGAGCAGAGAGATTGGAAGGTGGCTGCAGATTGGGAGTATGCAGACGGTTTCAATACTGGCTTACCTGTTATGTCTTGTGTGATGACATAGGCCTGCATGTTTCTAAAGCTCCCTGTGTCAAAAGCAATGAAAACACTATTTTGGTTCACAATTTCTTCCTGATTCTGCACTGCTTACCATCAGCGAGTTCTTCTCTCTCCCCATGTCTGGGGCGGAGCAAATCCCTCTCCAGGGGTGGTTAGTTTTACATATTGTGTGTCACTAGACGGCTATAAAAGGATTTAACATTTAGTAAAGCATAATCCATTGCAGGCTTTGTGCCTGCCTAAGCTGCACGCATCAAATCTGATTGCAAGAAGGCTGCTACCAATGACCAAGCAGGAGGAGAGGGAGACACACACACACACACACACACACACACACACACACACACACACAGCTTATCACTTGAACAATGAGCAGAGGAGACAGCAGGAGGTCAGTTGCTGAGGTGGAGGATCTTGTACATTGACAATAGGAGGTAAATTACAAACTAGTGTACTGGTGTTGGGGCCGCCCACTACCCTATCTTGGCTCATCCCTAATCTAAACCAATCGAACAGCAGCAGTCTCTGCTGAGGGAGCAGGTTGTGACACTCGAGCTGCTCTGCTCTAGACCTGTCAAACTAATTGAAGGAGAAGACAGGAAACATACATATTCCCCATCAACCAGACACTGGCTGTGCTGTGCACTCGGATGTGGAAATATAAATATTCGGCAGGGCTAATCCACTGAGACGGTCGACTTTGTTTATGTGCCTTTTGAATGTTTCATTGATGTGACTGACTGCTTCCGTCCCCTCCTCTCTCTCTCTCTCTACTCCCCCCTCTCCGCATGGTTAAGTATGAGACAAAGCGCTGGTGCTCTCTCTATTAAACATGAAATGTGGCGCAAAAAATGCTTCAATGGAGTCTGTTGCTGAGAGTTAAAGAAACAGAAACAGAGAGTGAGCAACAACACGACTTAAGTTACTGCTTGCTAGAGGACCTCTACTGATACCAGTGCAGACAGAGATAATCTAGCCAGCAAGATTATGCAGCTAGACGGTAAGTGTAGGGTGTGGAGGTCTGGCTGTTTCACTGCACCTACTTGAAGTTGTCTCTTTAGTATTTTAAAAGAGGAAGGAGTGTTTGGGTGGCTGTGTATATAGGCAGGTAGTTGGAGAAGACAATAACAATGCAATGACAATAACACACTGGATGTAATTTCCTACATCCCCCCCTCCCCCCGCAGACTACTTGACCTTTTGCTAGCTGCTCGATAAACGAAGAGACACAGCGGCAATGATTTAGTTTGCAGGGCAGATAGCACCGAGCACACTGCACACACAACTAGCTAGTCTGGCTTCCCTCTGACAGCGAGTGTTGACATTCCCCCAACTAATACAACCAATTTCTAAACAGTAGGTGAAAGAGAGGCCATGTTTACAGCTGCGGAAAAGGTTGGTTCTCCTTTTAGCCTCATGCATCAGACGTAATAAAAACACTGTAGCGCAGCTCAAACATCTCTCCAGGAAACTAGAGTACCTTTCGGCCCCAGAGGAGATAGCATACATTCAGTAAGTCAGATGGTGTTGGGATGAAATCATTATCATGGCTGTCGTCACTATCACATCATCTAGTGAAGCACCACTTTGCTTTATTGACTTAGGCCAAGACAAAGCACAGAATGGGTCAACTTGGAATTGATTGTATGACGTATTGGCCTCCAGCCTGAGGAAGTACTTCTGCTGAGAGAGAGTTGCTACTCTGGTGAATCTGCAATCCCTCAGCAGCATATTGCAACAGAGATGACCGCTTCTTTAAGAACCAAGTAATTGATCTTTGATTCATCAGCAATGTGTCTTGAGCCCAGCTGCACACACACACTTAGCTTAGCCATGACGAGGACTTACCTCCGGGTCTGTAAACAACATCGTCTTCTGTGATGAAGGACGTGATTTCTCCGTTCTCTGTGCGCTCGTAGCGCGACTTCTTCTTGGGTGTCTTCTTTTTGCCTTTCTTGCCGGCCTCCTCCGGCGTGCCGCTTCCTCCACCTGCGCTGCCATTTTCGTTGTCCTCATCCTCGCTGTGGTCGCTTTCTGCATAGTTCTTGGCCCCGCCCTCCAGCGTACAGCTGCGTCGAGGCCTGGAGCTCTCGCTCTCACGGTCGCCCCGGTCCCCGTCCAGCCGGCGGGACTTACCAGACTCTCTCTTGTCCCGGTCCCTGTCTCTGTCCCTGTCCCGCTCTTTCTCCCTCTCCTTCTCTTTGTCTTTGTCGGCCGTCATGATCCGCCACGTGCCTTCCTCAGTCCTCTCACGGCTGGGCCTCCGTGAAAGGTAGACTGTGAGCCTGGGCTTCAGTCTTCTGAATTTACCAGTCAAATCCAGGGAAAATTTGGCCACACCAACAACCCCAGTGTTTCAGAAAAGCTGTGGGCAAGAGAAGAGGGACAATTAGCATAACTCATTATCCTCATAGTAAGGAAGCAACATTGTCTAAGTAAAAGGGCTTTTTTTGTGCAGGAGGAGATATTTTGTTGGTGAGAAAAACAAGATTAGTTCCTAGAGATCAGGCAGCTGTGCTGACTCTTCTCAACATCACAGTAATTGTTGGCACTCCCCTCCACAACCATGTATACTCTAGAGAGCACTGAGTAGCTTTATCAAACAATAGAACCTCCTAGCTTTCTGCTCAAGCTTATTTTCATTCTTTCAGCAAGGCAGTAAAACTGAGTTATTAAAGGGCAAAAGAGTGGGAAAAGAGAGCGGGGATGACAAGCGCTACATGCACAGTATTTGTAACACAATAAGCTTAAGGGAAGTCGTAACTGAATACGCATAAAGAGGTAGTGCTGCGTTGAGGATGAGGCTGGCAGCCAATAGAATTTCTCAGAGATAATGTGTCGAGGGGCTTTTCGGCACAAGACACTGCTTCCCGCTTGCAATGCCACAGGAGAGACACAGCATAAAACTCAACGACAGTGTTAACTGGCGAGCTTTTCTGCAGACCATCTGTGATGACACAAGGCTGAATTTTACTCATCTGTGTGTGGCTGTGTGTGTATGTGTGTACACTCTGGCTTACTGGACAGCACCCCAATCCAACCCTCTGCCCTGTCTGACAGTCACCACTGTGTTAATGTGAAGTGACAGCTCTGGGAGGGAAGAACACAGCAATCCACTGGGTAAGGAAAAGGAGCGGAGAGAGGCTGAGCCAGTTATTTGCCATGCCCAGTCCACTGCCATTTTCTACTGTTGTTCACTCAAAAAGGAACCCAGCTACCACTTTCTCATGCCATCATGAAATCCTCCATAAACAGTGGAGTGGTCAAAGCTGAAGCAGCACGCTGTCCGCACCACACTGCCACTACACACTGCCCCTACAAAGGAGGCTTCTCATTTATTGCCAGTGTTTACCCCTCCACCCCCACTGCAACAAATTAACTAGAAATAGTTATTACAGCCCCCAGAGGGATCAGACCAGGCAATCAGCACCCGCGTTACCATGGCGGTGACAGCAGGGTGGGAGAGGGAAAAATTAGGAGGGGAAGAGATTGCGCCAGGTAAAGCAGGCTCCTCTTCGAGTGAGAGATTATACAGCATGTCTGCAAGTGGACGTGCGTTTATTGTAAAGGATAGAGAGAGAATGTGATGTAAAGAATACAAGGAGAGGGGAAGGTGGAAAGGATTCTGGCGCACACACACACACACACACACACACACACACACACACACACACACAGAAGCTTGTTTGACAACGGCGCTCCTCAGCAGCGGGTGCTGTCATCTCATGAGCAGACACCAACTGACAGGGCAGCTGCTCTTGTCGTCGGCTTCAACACAAACATCGGGCCTGATTAAACCGCAGCCTCGTCACAGCCCCATTAATCACCTAATGATGAGTTACCACGGCGACCACTGGGCCGCCAGCATACACATATGCAGGGACACATTAGTGCACAGGAAACTTGCAACGCGCATGTGTGTGCGAGGACACACACACACACACACACACACACACACACACTCCCAACGTGGACACATACCTCCGTCGGTGTGCCAAAATACATACTGTGCCCCCTCCTGTGTCCATATCCAGCAGCCTGTCTCGGAGGTGTGAGGAACATGAAAACATTGATGAAGGCACCATTTGATTGCACGGCTCTAAATCCTGGGAGCTGCCAGAAATCTGTGTATGAGCTAAGCAGCACTTCTCTCCTCTAATCAGTAACATAAGCCTCTTCCACTGAGAGCAACGAGGACCCTGAACTGTTGCAAATGGAGGGCCGGCCCATTCTCCTTTGATGTCGTGGGCTGCTATAAGCCTCGATAAGTATCTTAAAATGCTAGGTGCTATTAGTTTGCATCTGGATACACTTTATACACAACTGCCTCATTCCAAATGATGCATCTCCAATTACCTTGCTGACGTTAACATAATTGTATTTATTTATAAAAATTCCCCACACAGACATGCGCTTGCTCTTAATTGTGCGAAAACCTTTACTAGTCAATTAACGATGTGTCTGTGGTTAATTTGTTGCACATCAGTAGCTGCAGTGTGATGCAAATGCATGAGCAATTTGAAGTTGAACAAATTGAGTGAGTAGAAAGGGGTGATTCAGTGTGAAGTAGTAACACCGTGGCAATGAAAAGTCATAATGTATTGATGGCTGACAGGGAAGAGAATGAGAGAGAGCGAGACGGAGAGAGAAAGCGAGGGAGAAGGCTCTCCACCCACAACCCGGGAAACAAAGTGCTTAGTAGAAAGCAGCGCCGGCTGCCTGGCCAATGAATAACGCTGTGAGGGGGCAGGTGAGGCTTGGAGCTATTACACATCAATCACTGGGCCAAGACCCTTTGAAAGATACCAGCTGTCTTAATGGAAAAGAGAAGGAGGGGGCAGTGGCTGGAGAGGGGTTGAGGGCGTCCCAGCCAAAGTCACCTAATCCACCAATTTACATTACTGCAATGGAGTCAAGGACTTGCAGCCAGCGGGGCCCTGCTCAAATAAATTTCTCTTTTCCGAGGCTGTATAAATGAGACCTCTGGCCTGAAAAACCACACAGTTTGTGGCTCGATTAACACATCATCCCCCACAATGGCCACACAGCAGGTTTCTGTTACTAAACACAGCCTCTTTTTTTTTTCCCCCGTTCCCTCTGCCTTCGTCTCCCGAACAACCTTTTAAAAAAAACAAACATGTTTTATTTATTCCAATCACTCTCACATTTACCCAAATCCATGCTCATCTCTGTAGTTGTAAATTAAAACCAGTCTATTGATAAACATCCAAATTAACACGCTGTGCTTGAGTACCTATACAGCTGTAGGGTTTCTTTTTTATCCTGCCAAATTTTTGGAATTGAATATCTTGGAATGTAAATGTGCAAAAGCTGGACATTTTATTCATACCGCGTTTTATAGGAATAATAGAAAACCTAGAATTTTCGACATTAAAATGCAAAATTGATTCTAAAGACAATATAACCAGCACAGTGATCCGCTCAGTTTTGGGAGAGAGACGGAAAAAGTCATTCAAGGCATATTCAATTGGAGAATTATGAAGTAGCAAAATGTGATTGGCAAGGATTTAGGGCTGGCTTTGCGAAGGGATTGAATGAAATACTCGCATGAATACAGATTAGAGGAGAACAATGTTAGCATGAATATACACAGGGTTATTAACAATGAGGGCAACTCAAATTGATCCGAATAAACCAGCCAGATCCTCAGCAGTGGACGGATCCTAGCTGTGGTGATGTTGAGCTGCAGCAGGTTTTCGTCAGCTCCAATCCATTACTCAGTGCGATCTAATCTAAGCTGCCATCCAAGCCCCCTAGAAACAACAGCACAATGAAAGGCTCAGCTGGAGGCAAGGGGTAGGCCACTTCATAGGGGATTCTCTGTGGTCTCTGCACGCTGCCTGCTTTGTCTTACCTGGTGCAATCATGGCTTGCTATATTCTCGGAGGCCCTCTCTGTTTTAGCTCACATTGGCAGGGCAAAGACACTTGTCTGCTCCACTTGTTTTTCAATTCACTGATGAGTAACCACATCTTTTTTTCCCTCTGCTAAAGCTGTGCTCACAAAGGCTCTATTTTTAGTCGGCATCCGGGGTTAGTTTAGTAGGTAAAAGCCATGCTCGAGAAAAGATAGCTTGGGGCTTTCCAACATTTAAGCCTGCCTAGAGACTCCGATGGTAAAAAGGCAAAGCACTGGTGCACGAGAACAGATTCTTATGCAAAATGACACTTTGTGCAACATTAAACTATCACTGTCTCAAAACATTAAGAGAATTTACTAAATCTTCCAGCGATGGCAGTAGCATAGGTTACCGTCTTTCTGTAATATAAACCGATACCCACTAAGACAAACACAGTCTCTGTCCAACAGTCCACAGGTACTTTCAACCACAGACATGAGGATCAGACTGTGTGCTCCACAGGGTCTAAACCTCTACTCCATCTCGGCAAAAATCCTCCTTTCGTTCCTGTTTATGTGCTCTCTGCAAGAGCTCCAAATGGCCCTGAGGGGGCGGCTCCACAACCCAAGATGTCCATTATCTACAGGGTCTGTGAGCAGGACTTCATTTCACAGCCTAATACCAGCTACTTCCAGACACAGTCCCTCTCAGTCTGCCACGTTTGTGGGGCTGGGGCCGAGCTGAAGGCCATTTCAGCAGCTCTGACTGCTTCACCGGGCATCATGTTTAGACACGGCTCCTGAGGGAAATGCCAGGGTTGTCCATTGTCACCTTTCCCCTTTCCTCTACATGAGGCACTCTTGAGAAATATAATTGTGAGCAGGCCAGTAATGGACCTCTCCCAAAGTGTCATTGATAACAGAAGCAGGAGAATGTGAGGTATGTTGCGGCAGGAAGCGCTATCATGAATGTGTCTCTTAATTGAGTTTCCCTGTAGATTTGTGAGCTGCTTTTTTTCCTGTGTGAATAGAGTGCCTGATTTGAAAGGATTTCTTGTGTCTTTCACCTCTCGAAAGGCACTGACAATTCAATTCTTTGGTGAATTATGCTGTTGTAATACAAATGTACCCAAAGGTAAAACTGAGGTCAGGAGAGGTATAAATATACACTGGGGACACATCCATGCCTGACTTGCACTTAAAAATATTGGTATCATATATGTATCTTCAAACATGTATCTCTATAAAAATGGAGCTGAGCCGTAGCAGGGGGAGGAGGAAGTGAGTTACATGACATTTTCATGTCAGATGTGTGTATGGAAGAAGAAGAAAAAAAGACAACAGTGA
The DNA here is from genome assembly GCF_910589615.1 of Taurulus bubalis. Lineage (NCBI taxonomy): Eukaryota > Metazoa > Chordata > Actinopteri > Perciformes > Cottidae > Taurulus > Taurulus bubalis. The sequence continues at coordinate 16,254,021 of NC_136599.1, read as the reverse complement.
TTTTGTCATCCGTTAGAATGAAAGGGCTCTTGAGATTTTAATATTTGAGCACTCAATCATGCACCACTTGCATTGATATCCTGCAATCAAACATCCCCCTCCTCTTCCTCCAAGATCTGCCTATCAGTTTAACGATTGTATCCATCAGTTCGACTCCAACTGGTAGTCTAAATGAGCGTGGGTGAGGAGGAAATGTATTCATATGGTTGCCCTACATCCTCCAGCTACTCTAATCACTATGCCACACATAGTGATGGGCCAACACAGAGGAAAAACTAACATAAATAGATTAGAGTGACAGATAAGACAGCTCTGAGGTTTCAGACTGACAGCACAGACCGGCAGGGGCACTGAAGGATGTCTTCAAGAACAGCTCCCAAATACAAAGCCATTAGGTCACTACACAAAACCATTTTTTCCACCTACATTATTTAGCTACGTGTCGGCAAACTCTGCTCCATCCTCGAGCAGATGGTCGGGGGAGGAGGGAGGGTGGGACAATCCCTCCATTCAACGTCTTATAATGATCCAAGCCAAAAAACACCTCCACCTCTAGATACCACAGGATGGTATTACCTCTAATTAGGAAGGGCTATTATTTCATATGCAAACGCCTCTCTTCTAACTACCAACTGCCACCCAACCAACCATCGTGATGGACTGCTGTTACAAAATAAATACAACAAAGGATTTTACGCATAACATCCCCTTTTGTTTGTTGCCCTCCATGCTAATTTCAGCACTCTCGCAAACCACAGCTATAACTCCCGAGTCAATGTGTAACACTGTAAACAGACGGCGTCAGTGAACGTTCTCCAGTTGGAAATGTGTTTGTTCAAGGAAAAAGGCGGCTGCAGAAAGCAGCCAGTGGGGGAGGTGACTGGGAGAGTGGAATATTCAGTGTAGCGTTCAGCCTTGTCATCCACCATCTCAGTCGTGTAGGCCAGTGATCCTAGGCAGAGGGGAAAGCACCCTCTGCAGTGCGCATGGGAGAATAATATGAATCATGACTCTGTAGGGCCTCCATGCAGCTAGCCACGCTACAGCCACAGACGGGGCTGTGTTGTAAATATTGCCTTATTCTGGATGCGTTTCCTCTCCCTCATCAAAAAGGAGAGAGAAAAAACTGCTTGGGGGAAGTGGCCAGGAGTGATGAAAACACTGCTGGAACAAGCAGGATCTGAGCTCAGAGCTCCCATATCCTCTGAGGACAGCTCATAAAACATGCAGCAGCTGGGACCGGGCCTCTTACAGCAGTGGCATTTAATGCACCCTGCCACAAACACACACGGGCCACACACATACACAGGTTACAAATACACACCATTCATTTAAAAGAGTCTGAAGGAGTCAGGCTTGCTTGGTTTACTACCTGGACCACAAGTGAATACTTAGGTCCAAACCTAAAAATACACATCAGCTACAAAAGGTAACTACTTTCCAAAAGCATTAGCAGCAGAAGCCTAGAACAATGGGCTTTTTGGGAAAATATGAAGATAGAAGCTGTACATTACGCAGTGTACTGTAGTGATCCACAGATTAACTCTGCCTGTTCATGTGTGAAATGGAGACTTGTTCCCTGACTGATAGTGTGCTATGCCTCAAGCAAACACAAGCTGCATATTTTTCATCTTTCCAAACACTTAGCAACTGCAATATATTGGATTCCACATTGCATCCTTCACTGTGCAGCAACAATGACACATTAAAAATACCGCCCAACACTGGAGTGCCTTGATAGCCAAGTGGTTACAGCACATGCCATCTAACTGCAACGTCCTGGTTTCAATTCTGGCCGGGGGACCTTTGGTGTATGTAATTTACACCCCCATCTCTCCCCCATTTCTACACTGTCCTCTGTCACGTAAAAGGTGAAAATACCCCCCATAAAATCTTCTAAAAAAATACCAGCCAACACAACATAGCTCAGGCAGACTACAGTCCTGTTGACTTTTTTAAACCGAAGGTGAATGCAGCTGGCTGTGCTGTGCGGCTGAGTTGCTGTGAATAAGCCTCAGATATTCTTGGAATGTTAATGTTAAGCTTTGACCATGGCAGTCTCACCGACTGCTCCTCTCACCACTGGGCCATTGTGATTAATGACAAGGAAAATACAACTTAGGTCTGCCTGTGCCAATAACACTCAAAATACAGAGATCAACAACTAAAGGATTAGCTTTCTTCATATAACAAAATAAAAACAGTCAAAGAAATGTGTATATCCTTCTGGAATAACTGTTTATGCTGCACTCAATTACCACAACATTACGAGACACAATTGTTAACTAATCCTATGCTCGCATCGTGATCTCATATGCTTGAGCACACCATATGCTGTGCTCATGCATATGAGATCAGCCTCTAGTAGTGCTTGTGCCATCGCAGTCGCTGAATGGAAATCTAGGAGGACACCTTTGAGGAGCTACAGCCTTGTTAAAATAGCTTCCCACTGCATCTGCGAGCTTATAAAAAGCCACTGAGAGCATATTCACTACAGTACAGCATTCATCTAAGTGTACACACACGTGCCAATCTAAAATGTGTAGGCCATTGACACGCATATTTACAAGCACACACGTACGTATATAAACAAAAAAGAGAAGCTGCTGCTGCTGAGCAACTGTATTTGCAGTGCAGGTCAGACTATGTGCTCAGCCAATAAATGGCTGGAGTGCAATGTGCCTTGACCTTCTATCTTTCTTTCAGCAGCTCCTTACATATATTGCTGTCTCTGCTCATATATCACTCGGGCAAATGGCGCCCTTCACCCTGCTCCCTCCTGTCCCCCCCTTAAAAGGCTGAGGGGACATCTTTGCCTGCTGTACTCAACTGACAGCCCTGGCAGCTTCCTCGCTAAGCACAAGGGGAGGGGGAACAAGGCTCATCGAGGGGAAATGCTGCAATGAATAATTATGTTTCATAACATGCCCCATCCCCCCTCCTTTATTAGCATCAAACAATAATTAATGGGGAACAAGGGGCACTGAAGAGTCTGCTTTTCGCTTTCCAGAACAAGAGGGTCAATATGCCCTTCAACCCTTTTCACTCTGCTCACCGTCAAAGCAGGAGACACCTCATCCCTCTAGAAACATGCTCTTAGCTTATTTATGATGCCAGTTGCTCTGCTGGAGAAAAGCAGCATTCCTGCTACACTCAGCAAAACTGGCCGGATCACTTTACGCAGCAGTTCACTACTTCCATCTCCACACCTCTTCTCAACAGGCCGACTCAACAATTCAATAATGAATATGAAATGTCTCATAATTGGCGGCTGAAAATATGGGGCTATTGGACATGTGCTTGACTTGATTAAGTTTTTGTTTCACGTTAAAAAAAGAAAATCTCTGATCAGCAGTAGCAAAGCCGGTCCTGATCGAATTAGCTTTGCACTAAGAGCTCCATTGATCTTGGCACTCATCTGTGCAGATGAGACCCGGAAAGGCATCTGGTAATCCAATAGCAGGGATGGGAAGTGCTTCAAGGACTCTGCTGTGTTTACCCACCTATTTCCTACACAAAGAGGCAAGATGTTAGAGCACGCCACTCACTGGACTGATTGGAAGGTACGGGGCCTTGGGAGCTCCAGTGAAATGAGTAAGAGTCGCAGTGTGACCAAAAGCAAGGTACTTGAATGCTGAAAGTAATTGCTTTTGCCATAGCTATCATGTAATGAGTAAACAGGATGAATCAAGCAGAGCCAAGATCAGTGTTTAAATGAGCTGTGCGGTAGCATTCAAATCCTAATACAGGCTTCACTTCGTAATCCGAGCCAGAAATCTAAAAGCAAGGCTGACATCAGTTTAAAGGTTCTATTCACTCGAGTGTGAAAGTGTACGTTTTGAAGAATAAATGTCGGGGAAATCTTTCTTAACACCGTGATAACTTCATTGCAGCGAGCATTTATGCAAGACTTCGCAATCAATTTTGCATGACATGAATGACATCAAACAAGAACCCAGAGGGCAGGGAGCATGGGAAATGAAACAGAGCAAGACTAAGGTAGTAAAGGGCAAAGCATACAGCTGTTTTGCTTGTAGAAATAGTTCAAGTGAAGTGCGCCTCAATAGTATCGGTGCATTAGCGCCGTTTCTAACACACACGCAGCCGTAATCCATCAAGGGTTCACGAGTGAATGCCCAACAAACTGAGTGCGATTCTCTCTGTTGTATCACTGCAGTAACAAAAGAGTGAGAAGTCTTCAGCGAGCCAGAGACACACCACAAACACACACTCCTCTCATACCACACTAATAACCTTGGGCTGTCTACCAATGCCACAACTTTATGGAACAGTATGGGCTCTAAATAGAAGCTCCATTTCTCACCAGCAGCCAGTAACAGCTCTATTTCAGCCACCCGGTCATTAAATATTTATCTTAGCAGAGTTGCCGATCATACCAAGGTGATAACCATTAAATAAATCTAAACCGGGGGCTTCTGTCTGCCCCTCACCCAGCTCCACCACTGCCACAATAAAGACCCCTTTTTCAAAAGGATTATCTACAAGTGTCCCTTTAATCAGCGCATGGCAGGACTATATCCCTCAACAACAGTCTCAGAGGAATACCTTTCTCTGAAGCCCTATCTGGCCAAGGATCTCCTTCCCTGACAGCAGACTGAGTGAGTGGGAGCGGATGAAAAGATGTGCTGCTACCTTGCTATGATGTCCTCTCCAACCACCTCAGAACAAAGGCCTCCATTTTGAAGTGGAGTTATGATGGCACAGCGCTCTTAAGGCCCTCTGTTGCCGTGTGTCCTATCGCTTTCTATTCTCTTTGTTAGGCCGGTGTTTGTTATGCTAGTGAGATAAGCCACTGTTGTGGGTGGCTGGGTGTACTACAGCAACCGGTGTACTGCTTGAGTGCCAAAGCCGACAGTCTGTGGGAGGGATTGTGGGCGTTATAGATCACTAGGAGACAGATGTCCAGTCTTGCCCCGGCGCTGACTCAAGCACTAACCCCAAAAAACGTGTGTTTGCAAACTGCTTCCTGGTGGGTTTTCAGTTGATCTCTATCTGGCCAATAGAGTTAGCTTTCTTTATCGGAGCAACCTTCCTCCTTTACTGGCACAGGGCTGAGCGGCGTTGTTCTTTATGAAACATAAGAGGTGGAAGTGTACTCTGCATCAGCCTGATAAACATTACAAGCTGTCTTGCAAACAAGCAACCTGATTCTGAAAAAAAGAAAAACACAACACCAGGCTCAAGCAAACAAAGAAATGTGAGGTTTGAGTGAATGCAAAAAAAAAAAACATTAAGTGGATATTGCAAATGCCTCTGGAGAAACAAATGACTGACAGGGCATTGGCAAGACACAGCATCATTGTCTACCATGAACGCAATGAGATTCTCTTCTGCACTACATACGTGTCATGCTCCAATAAGCAGAATCAAACCCTTTGAGCATCTGTTGTCTTTAACTTGCCCTCTCTTTGTTTTATGGTGCGCCGTCACAGTTCATGATTTCGCCAAGATTTTTCACATATGATTTACATAGTTTGAGTTGCAAAATTGAGCAGACACAAGTCGGTAAAGCAAATTGAATCCAAATTGAAAGGAAGGAGTGTCTCGGCAGAGCTTGAGAATTTAAACTCAAACGCAAGGTTGATCGGACAAGGTATCAGCATATTGCCTTTAAGTATCCTCTGGTTTACATATCTGGATTGTGCAGTCATCCCTTCCAGCGAGAACCACCGCCAGCAAAAACAATTATACGCCCCCACCATCCCCACCCCACCCGAGCACAAGCCTCTCACTGACTGCCTCTGCTCAACTTGACAATCAAGCCCATTAGATGATTCTGTGAATTAAAGCTAGTTAACGAAAAGCACTGACATACATCAAGAATAGTCATTAGCCTGTCTTTTTAGCATTAAAAACAGGAATGATTTGCCGGTTCAGAGAGATCATCTCCCTACATGCAGCCTGGGGCAGCCCTTACAGTCTACCTCATTATTTTTGGAAGAACAAGGCCACTGATGAATCCTGTTGGGTTAAATGTAAGGTGCTCTCTATGACCGGGCCCACACGGAGCAGCAGACTGCTTTAAGCTGCTCGTCTTACAGACAAAAGAAAATGGAGTAACTCGCCAACACTGTAAATACGGATAAATCTCACTCAACTAAGCTGTAAAATCAAAGTAGAATTGTTGGAGTACATCCCTCCCACGCAGCTGCAGTGAGAAAGCTGTCAAATGTTGGCTTTTTGTGGATACTAGCTGAGCTGACAAGTGCCAATGATACAACGTGAGTGATAAAGACATTCATTCCTGCTTAGAGAGAGAGAGAGAGAGAGAGAGAGAGAGAGAGAGAGAGAGAGAGAGAGAGAGAGAGAGAGAGAGAGAGAGAGAGAGAGAGAGAGAGAGAGAGAGGTTTTCCAGATGTGATGCCTGCAATGCTCCAGTGCTTCATTACTGGATAGAAAGAGGCTGTTGCTATTTTCCCATTTGCGTTGCCAGGGTGACAAATGAAAAGCAGAATCACCCGCACAACTAATCAAATGAGTGAGTGACAACAAGTCAATATTTTCTCATTGTGTGGACAAGCACTATATCTGCACAAGAACGGGCTGTGCTTCGAGGCTTAGGCAAAGCTAGACTCACAGCATTATACGGATAATGTGCCAATAATCTGGCTCCGTGCCACTGTTAAGACCAGTGCCAATAAAGACGAGGTATCAAAAGACAACCTTTACCGAATATGGGCTAAATTAGCAACTCACCAGACATTGTCTAGACTCTGTACTTCAAACAAATATACTCTGCAGTGTAATGGCCATAAGCCAACTAAGACAAAACTGTAATTGGACATTGATCTGTCGAGGTCTAAGGATAAATAACTCATCCTGAAAGCAGCCACGAAGAAAGCAGTATGTAAACACACCAACCGTACCGAGATGTTAGAGACAAGGGGCAAATTGACAAGTACTCAGTAGTACGCGCTTGGAGAATCCAGATTGTATCCATTTTGCTTGAATTCCTTGGGGCTCATTTGTCATTTTTTAAAGAAATCTTATTTTATTTTTTAAACTGACAATTAGCTTGCTTTTGATTACATCCTTTACAAAAAAGAATCCCTCCCTTAACACAAAATGGAGCAAACATCATCTGTGCAAGCCTGGTTAAACACAAGCAAGATCAATGGGTAAATGTATCAGCAAATATTACCATTCGCTGAGGCATGGCATTGATGCATTATTCATTGGCTAATGTATAATTCAGACTTAACAGCAGATTCTATGCATAAATAAAGCTGTGATACATTTAAGCACATTAAATGTTTACTTGCTAAAATAGGATATGAATGTGCGGCATGAGTGCTTCCCTGCTGCTGTCACTCGAGTGTCTACGACCGTTGCTGAGGATGCAGAGATCTATGGTGGATACTGCAACATGGAGCCTGACAGCCCACTCATCATTACACATAAACGTAATGGACACATACTACCGATATTTTTACATAGAGCGTGTGTGTGTGTGTGTGCGGGGGGGCTGTTACTGTATAGGAGATTGTTTAAATTGCATAGAGTGTCTTGTTTCTTTGTTGTACTAAGTAAATGAAAATCAGGATTGATCCGTAAAACCACACATCACAGTCTTACATTATACACAATTGTATTTTCTGGCACAGCAGGGTGCATGTGCAGTTACTTCATCTCCCTCTGACGTCGGCATGTGTGTTTAAACATCACAGTGGGATTGTGAGGCTGTTCTCGTTGAAGTGTCAGAGCTGGTGTCAGAGGGACAGTCAACAGGGAGGACACACAGACTCCATCTGACGACGTTCAGAGCAGGCGGCACTGCGGGGACCGCCATTCCACTTTACCATGCACTGAATTAACGAGACCAGATGTCCCCCCCCCCACTTAACATGTGTGAAAGTGCCCTCCGATGGGCTCAGCTGCTTTAAGGATGTACAGACAGGGTGGGGGGAGTTGAGACACGGGACTATTTTCAATTATACCAATTTTTCACTCGTCGTTGGTTCCCAAGGTTTATGCTAATTAGAGATATTGGCCCTTCCTCTGTGCACACAACAAATTAGATGACATTTTCTATGAACATTCAAAGTACCTCTCCATATCATTACTACCCATTTCAGTAGTCACCCACCAGAGGGTACTACCTCCTTCGCTGTGCTACCACTGTTTCATGCGTATTGTGTCAATCCGTGGCCAATATATTCTAAATACGTCACTGGTAAAGCACTCTCTGCAAAGACAGTAGGTCAGGAAGTGGCGAGTTGGCTCGTTCCATTTATAAAAATAAGACCCATCTAAAGAATCACCCAGACCTGAAGAGATTTATCATCGCTCCTCAAAACCATGAGTCTGCTTTGTGTAGGGGGGTGGAAATGATAATAACAATGGTATGGAAGCCACGACTCCTCATTGATTTTACGCCTGGCTTTATGACAGGGCGGCTGTTGCATTTCTGTGTTGTTGAGGTCAAAAGTAAGAGCGTAAGTGTGAGACGAACCTTTTATGTGGCTGAGATATATGCAGTGGAGTCACATTCACACAACCAAAAGGGCAGTTGTAATTTACCTTCATTTATTTGATCAGCATCTTACATTCAGTTTTTCAGGGGTCAAACATCACATCTGTTTTCATTTATGTAGCTTATTATAATAACAATTGGGTCATTTCTTTGTAATTACAATGGATACAGTTGAGTCATTCAAACCATTACCCGAATGGAAAAGATATCAAGACCCCAGCTGACTTACTCATTAGAAAGACAATTAGAGGCCCGCCAACACCGCATCAATTACATTTTATTCCGATTCTGTATGCATTACATCACGCTGTTAAAAAAACAAACGGACAACCTCGGAGTGTGTTTTTCGACCAGCAAACAACCGCCATCATCCTGATACGGGGAGGGAAAAAGGGGGCAGAGACGCAGCGTGGTGCAACCCCAGTGAGGGCCATCATGCGAGCAGATTAAATAACGTTTTTCCAATGCCCTGTCAAACATCCAGTCGCCTCTGAGCAGCTAGACAGCCGTTACAGCCTCACTCTATGAAGCATCTCTCTCTCTGTATGGTCGGAAACAGCCTCTTTGATCCGGATATCGCCCCTCAGATTCCTCAGAGGTGACACTCGTACACACGCTTGTATGTGAGCTGAATGTTTACTAGCTCTCTGTACCTCGTCAGTGTTGAGACTTGTGTTTATGAAAGGAGGTGACTCACACCGCTACTATGATTCCCGTGGTTCACATGAATCAACAACGCAGACTGCGGACTCAGATCAAATTGCACATTAGAATTAATTTTCTACAAAAAGTGGTATGAAACACTGTAAATAGAGAGGATGTGAACCGATACCAAACGCGGTATGGTAGTGTGCATAATTAGGATTATGACTATTTTCTCATCTGATAGCAGTCTCACCATGAAACCCTCCGTACTCTCTTCCCAAACAAATCCCAGAGTGCAGAACAACTAGGCCTCCAATAAGAGGTCTGACCACTTCCTCTTTCATACACTCCACAAGTAGTGAAACTAAATGCCTATGCCAACCTCAGGGGAAGTGATGAAGATGTCATTTATAAATGTGCTCAGAAAGATACGCTATGCAAGTTTTCCCACACGATAGTGCACGTTGCGCATATAATCAAAATAATGTATTTCTCACTGACGGATATCATTTCAGAGATCACTCGATTCAATGACAACCAAACAGAAAAAAAAATAAAAAATGTGTATGGTCTTTAAAGCTCAACCAGAACCAGCCACAGACAGCCTTTCACCTATATGACTGGACTGGTCAACCCCATCTTTTTCACACCGCCATATTGTAAGCTAATACTTGTGGCAAGTGACGGCTCCTGAACGCTATCAATATAAAAGGGAAGCAAAGCGTGTTGTCTGTAAAATCATCACACTATCTGTTAATGATGTCTAAATCAAAAGATCACACGAGGTTAGAGCACCAGCTTGAAGTTCAGCATAGTGAACTATATATAGGAACATTGACAAACACAACCACTGTTAACTTTTTAACCATTGCTGGCCCTCATGACTTATAAAATATCTCACATTTGCGTGACATGAAAACAAACCATGTTTAGGTGGAGCAAATTTCCTTTTTGTTCCAACAACCAGTCACTATCTGCAGTGCTTTAGCCCCACGTTAGCTCATGCAGTGTCGTCTCACTCAAGTGGATTAATCACATCTAAATCATTAAGCTAGAGGTCACTTCTCAGCGAGCAGGGGGGCAAAAAAAATGCCACAGGAAGCTGGGCATGGTGGAGATTAGCTCCTCACAATTAGCAATGCAACATCTTGAGTCCATGTAATAGCTCAGTGAAAAATGCAGCAGCAGGGGGAGGATTTCAGGAAGGGATTGTTTTTATGTGGCGGAGATTGAAGGCAATCACTGCTTCCCCCTTCCTCAATTTGTATCTTGTTTCAGGGCTGAAGCTTTCTTTGAGCTCATGTGGTCACATAAGCAGTGGATTCGACTTCTGACTGGAGTCACATGAAGACTTACTATGGCCAATTTTACAGTGATTTAAGTAAACAAGCCCTCCCCCCTTCTACTATAACTAGAAAACATTAGATAAGCTGCCTTTCAGACAAATAACTGTAGTCTGCTTTCAAATCTAAAGCTGCCCCCTTCTAAAACACACACACACACACACACACACACACACACACACACACACACACACACACACACACACACACACACACCACCCCCCTTGCTCTTTTTAACAACAGGCACAGATCCCCCTCCCACAGTGAGAGCTGTATGTGCTTGGGCCAGAGTTCATAGCCTCTGGGGTGCTCTGAAGGGTGGAGGGGGGGTCAAGTTAATTTGATGGTACTTCAACAGTTTGCTGGTTCAGCCGGTCTCCCGCACACGGCTTTTGATTTTGTTTAACTTATTTCCCTCATTACAATCCAATAATCAATGTATTACACAAAACAAGGCTGTAAACCCAACAGCCAATACTCCTAATGTGGAACTTGGGGAAATCCCTCTCAAAATGTATGTGCCACTGACTCATTGGGATCCATAAAAATACAAAAAAGTCCCCATCTAAAGGCAACTCTTCTTTCCTCAAACTAAATGGATTGCTCGAATACACACTAATGTTTTCTGTACATCTTGGATGCATGTTTCCTGGGCAGCAATGTGACAATGTGTTAACTTTAATATTCTAACTTTAAACCCCATTAGCTGCTGAAGCCCTGTTACAGGCCGGCCAGGTCATGGGTTGCCTCAGGATCTGCTCCACAGTCCAGAGAGAGCCAAGTTTTACAACAATGCAGCCAACTTTCAGCACTCAAAAACATTTGACTCGAGGTCACACACGCTTCCTACTTCGGGTAAACACAAAATCAGGACACTTTTGGCTCAAAGTCTAATTGCCACCCGCTTTATTCATCACTCTGTCCCAAATTCCGCTTCTTTAGCAGCCACACATTGTTCACCCCCCACCTCCACCAACCACAACCGTCCTGCTTTTTTCTTTTTTTCTGAATGCAACTACTCACCCGCCAGTCTGGTGATTCTTGGGAGTCCCAGAGACTACTGCAAACAAGTTCAAAATGTGATCCGTGCCCAAGTTGACCCGCAGAACTTACGCACGCTGGGACAAATCCATGACCCGAGACGAGACGAGCACGGACACTTTTTACCCCCTCGTTCCTCTTTTTCTCCCTCTCTCTCCTTAAACCCGCACGGAGGGGCTCGGGCGAGCACTTGCTTCAACAAAAGACGGTTTCACTTTACTGGTTTACTGTTCGCGTCCGAAACCTGCGAGCGAAAGAAAGGCAGCGTAACGTGTCCTCGTGCCCCTCGGAAACAAATCCCGTATTCCCTTTGGCCGTGTTGTTGTTGCTGTCGATGATAGTGTCCACATGAAAAGTAACACCGCGCGCGTTAGTTGTTTCGAGGGGTAGGAAACCAGCGAGTTCGCCGTTTACAGGCTCCGCTTCCTTTTTCCACACACACACCACGCGCACACACACATACACGCGCTCTCTCTCTCTCCCTCCTCCCTCCTCTCTCTTTCCTATGCACACACTCTCCACGCTCTCCCTATCGCTCCCTGCGTCTCTGTAACCCCCCCTCCCTTCTTCTTCTCCTCCCCTCCTCCTCCTCCTCCTCCTCCTCTTCAGCTGTTCAACAGACGCATCCACATGGCTGACCTAGTCTTTCTTTATCCAGACACTAGTGAAGGAGAATTACCCCGGCCACACTCAAAAAAGAGAAAGAAAAAAAAAATCCGAGCGAAACAAAAACATGGACTGGATTCAAACAATCGTCAGGGACAAAAGGGTGGTGGTGGTGTGGTTGGGGGTGTGTGTGTGTGTGTGTGTGTGTGTGTGTGTGTGTGTGTGTGTGTGTGCGTGTGTGTGTGTGTATATGGGGGGGAAGCCAATGGGGCTGTTGATTGATGGCAGCCCCGTAGAGAAAACTGTGTGTGTGTGTGTGTGTGTGTGTGTGTGTGTGTGTGTGTGTGTGTGTGTGTGTGTGTGTGTGTGTTTACAACTGCATCGGGGAGCTTGATGCACAGCAGCCAAAGTGGCCCGACCTACTACCACATCAACCGATCAATGGTAACGCTTATGGGAATGTGACTGAAACACTAAAGGAGACAATGAAAAGCCCTGAAAGCTAGTAGTAGTGCCTTGTTAATAATGGCTTAATAGCACACAGCATGCTTCTTCTTCTCTCTCTGCGAAGGAAAAACGCGTACAATGGCACGTTTTAATAACGAACACACAAATAAATGATGTTCTTAAATACAGGTGCCTGATTTATATATCGTAAAACATTAGCATCTGCGGGGAAAAATACATACGAGGGAAGCTACCGAATGCTGATCAGGTTTGTGGACCTCATTTGCATTTTGGGATAATGAATTAATTAGTCACCCCAACCATTAAAAAGGCAGAAACAAGCGAGGATGATAATGTGAATAGCCCATTAGCAATATTTGGGGGTCTGATTTTAATGGCGAGCCGGCACATCACATCTAATATGATCCTGGTTATTTTTTACGGCCTCAGAACTCATTTTGTGGTACAAAATACACATTACGGTTTGTTCCCTCTTTATCTCAATGCGACCAATGACCTCACACACGAGAGGAGTGTGAAAAACAAAAACGGACTGCATTAAGCTGTAAATGAATATGAAGATTTTCATTTCACAGAGCAAGTAGCGTGACACATTTCCACTGCTTTAAACATGATATTAGATCACTGTCAAAATCCAATTAACTTAAGTAAATTGTTTGAGCATCGGGCTCTTTTAGCACTAAAGCCAAACACGGGCAGCAGGAGAGACAGGCAGTAAGGATCAATAGCAATTGAGTTGAGGGTGGTGTGCAGGGGGTCTTTCATTGTGCTACAAACCATGTTGGTTGTCTTCGTTTCAATAGCAGAGGGATGGGGGGGTAAACCCTTTCCAGCTCCTGAGGCAACTGTCCTGACAAGTCGTACTCCCCCTCCACATAGTAACCGAACACCACAAGCAGCCACAGCTCCTCCCTTATCACAGTATGTATACATTTCACAAGGTCAATGTTTATGATATTTACACACAGTCTGCACTATTTCCTGAGTTACTCAAACAAGAGGATTCAGGATAAGGTGAAAGAAATGCACTCCTCCCGCCAAATCTGACGCTCAATCAAAGCGTGAAAAAAAAGAAGAAGGACCACAACACTATATATCAGGCTTCAAAAGTGATTCTAATACGTGCTACACAAGAAGAAAGCAGCCAACGTTCTCAGTGGGTTTGTGGGGCTTAAGTTGGGCCAACACAGCAGTGACGGCTGAGTGCAGTGAATCCTCTCTGAAGGCAGCGCAGAGCAAAGCTGGATTGGCTGGCGGGGCAGGCTCCCCTCCCCGGCAGATGAGATCCCATTATCAGGCAGACGAGAACTCCACCTCCAGGATTTCACAGCTCCTCTGTTTATCACATGGCTCTGTCAAGTTGGGCACCATTAACCGATAATGAAAGGAGACAACCGGTGCAGTTACAAGCAAAGCACTCCACATTCTACAGGCCGAAGCATGTATCTGGGAAGCCGACTGTGTCTATTCAATTCTGTTCAGCATTCAAACGGCCCATCACAATACCTTTTCCCTGAGCACACCCTTCTCCAGCTACAGTGCCTTCGATCCCGACAGAACAAAAAGCGGTTACTTGGGGCCTCTTTATGAATTCAGAAGAAATGAAATCTAACAGAGCTGCGCGCTGCTCGAAAGAGCAAATGAGGCTTTTCTGTAACAGTCTTTTTTTCCTAAAGATCATTAAAAGAGAACAATTCCATGTCAGAGCTAACAAAATCAGAAGGGTGTGCGAGGAAGAGAACGGCACAATAAAGCAACACAAAACTATCTTTTTGAAATCTGTTTTCTTCCATCCACAAACATAATTATTATTAGTGTTACTAAAGAAAGACTGCAAGACAGCCACTGAATAAAAAGACCAACATGGCCCCATCCTCACCCCTCCCCAGTCTGACCATTCCATTTATGGTTTGTAGGATTCTGTAGCCACTTACGCTCATTAAAAATGAATACTTAACAAAAGCTGTGCCTAACACACTGTTTGCTTTAGCCTGATTTCTCCAAGCTGGAGGAAAAACAAGTCACTCGGAGGCAGCAAACACAGAGAGAAAGAGAGAAAGTGCTCGGCAATACAAGCCAGTAGTTGAAACAACAGAAAAAAGTGACATGGATGACTGAGCCAAGCCTGTGAGAGACTTGGCAAGCCTCAGAGGCCCTGGCCTCTTAAGCACTCATATCTAGTAACTTCATTTAATACATTCACCAGGGATGAGCAGACAAGTTGAAGGAAAAAGGGATTGAGAGAAGAAAACAGACTTGTAAACCAAAAGGAGGGTTAGGTTGTGGCGCTGGTGGGGGTGTACTTCAGAAGCTCGACTTTAACACATGACTAAATCTCTACGGTGTAACAAGCTAACTTCCCTGCTGCCAAAACATAATACAAGGAGGAGGAGGAAGAAAAAAAACGGATGTGCTCGATTGAACCTTGAGATCATTTTACCAATCTCGGGTAGGTATTATCTACAGGAGCGGTTCCTCTCATATTAAAAAACGCAAACAGTGCTTTTCCAGATGGGGCTTTAAAGCAACGATTCTCTCTTCGCCACACGTACTAAATCCATGAAGAACAAAGACTCTGTGTGACTGCTGCTTGAAGTTACTGTTCCTCATACTGACGGCAAGTGCTGATAGGCCTCCCCCTTCATTGCTGGCAGGCAGGCAGGACAAAAAAGAAAGAAAAAAAGAAAGCTGACTTCAAATCATTCATTGCTCCTTTTAGCCTTCATGGCTTCTTAAGAGAGCACTTTACAAGTTGGGGGAATCCAAAGGGAAAATAGGGTCTTACACGACTAATTAAAACACAGACTTTGCCTGGAGGGGGTTGAGAGAAGGGGAAGCAATAAAACAATCCTCTCCAATCACCCAACAAAGTAACTCAAGGAAATTACTCAACTAAATATGGTTAACTATGCTTGTGGATAAGCGTGGATTCAAGGAATATTGCTATTTAGCTGAAAAGAACAATATTCAACAGAGTTAAAAACGCCTTTAAAGAAAAGAGAAATCATGTTTCTCTATATGAGCAAACAGACCTGTTATGGTGACAAAAGACTAACTGAAAATCAAGATGTCCTCTGGAGGCAATGCAGCTAGACAGCTAGTAATTAACCTGCTACCTAGCAAGGCTTTATTTGCGATAATTAACACAGTTGTAAAGATGTGAAAGAAGCCACGGAAGGTTATTTCACTTTAGGCAATCATTGCAAGGTCTAGCCTCACATAGCTATCTTGTTTACATAGCTATTCACAGTTGCATTTGGCAGCCTCGCAACACTCTGAAAACCAAGACACTTGTAGGCTACATATGTCTAATCTCTTTGCCAAGCTACACAAGCTACTCAAGAGAGTGAAACTTGCTTGCAGCAGACATTTGGTAAAACTTTTTTTTTTTTTTTTTAAATGAACGCAAGTAAACCTTATTCCAGATGGAGGTATCTGCCACCTGGCAGACAAATTGATAAAATGTTAGTGAGAGGAATCACAGCATTTATAGTACAGCAAAACCTGAGTGCTCATTTGCCGGCTTTGATATATTATATGAGCAAAACAAACAACTGCTTTTAATAGAAGCGTTAGATCACAGCTTGCTGTAATGAAGACTGAAGCTTCGGGGAAAGAAGGGCAGCGTGTGAAATGCTTATGAACCAGAAAGAAAAAAAACTTATACATATAGAAAGTGAAAACAAAGTGCACATATGTAATAACTTAGATGCGATTTCACTAAGCCCCCGATTCTTCACAGACATTCTTCAAACTTGCACATGGACCATCTGTGTCCGTCTGATTCTCCAGGCTAAACAGGGCCTCATTCATCTGAATAAAAGAGCAGTTCAGCCTGCCGTGGCTGCACCGAGAACAGACTCGGAGGAGTGAGACTTTATTTCCGAGAGGTAGACACAGAGAGACAGAGTGCAGGCTGTGGCGAAAAGAGGAAGTTTACATTCCAGGCAAATCCTTTTGTGAACAAAAACTCAGCAAGATAAACAAATAGTACGTGTTTGAAGCTGAGCTCTGGAAGCAGTTAGCACAATTCTATTCCTGCTGAAAATGTGTTTAAAAGTCATCAGCAGTCAGCCAAGCCAACGGGGTCCATGATCGTGAAAGCAAAAGAGAGAGTGGCGGTTGGGGTGTGTGATTCCTGTGTGGTTACTGTCTCAAAGCTAATCTGCTCAAATAGCCAGTGACTGCTCCATTTCACACAGTGCACATGGCTGTCTCACCTCCGTACACTGCCACCATATGGACAGAGAGCGGAGGTGCAGCTCTACGCTGTTGCTGTGCTAAAGGAGGCGGTGGATTGGGGAAGCAGAGGCCCATAATGTGTCAAAAATAAAAATTAACTCCCTACACTATAATTCATGACATGCGTAGTAAAATGCTCATAATGACGCAATAGCCCACAAAGCTGGATCCTTTTTCCCCTCCAGCACCAATGCTTATTCAGAAATCAATTACTCTCCTCTGGTCACACTCGGCTGCTCTCAGTGTGTGCTAATGATTCTGCCATCTAGTTTACAGATACATAGTGATAACTAGAATAAGCACATCCATTATAGGTCAAAGATTCTCAAGCCAGTCAAGCTAATTTTTCCATTTCGCATTTGCTAACATTCATTTTCTTCTCCAATTTGGCATGAATTACAGCAGAGACGTAATGTCAACGGCAAATGTACTGTCAGCATGTCAACACGGTGCGGCGAGAAAAGGATGTGTTGTTCAAAAAGACAGCACGCAGACAGGGCGTTGAGGCTATGTTATGAGATTAGACTGTTTTTGTGGGAGCGAATGGGTAAAATCTGTCTGTGTGCAGTCGGAGCAGACAGTTGGGAGATCAGTGCTGAGGTCAAGAGGAGCTACTTAGCTGTGCTTTGGCCTTCCAACCTCGACAGCGTTCAGAATCAACCGCTCAACTGTGGGAGTAGATAAAAAGCTTGGCAGCACTCTTGCAACTACAGACGTCTACTAATGCATGCAGGCTTTATTTATGGCGTTTTAAAAGGTACAAAATGGAAATTAATGGGAATAGGTAGGAAGGTGGGAAGCTTGCTCATTAGCCAGAATATATATTAGGTTAGCCTCACTCGTGCAGATCCCCAAAGGCACTAAATCTAGAGGCTTGCTATAAACAAACAAAGCAATAAACAATCCACACTAAAAATGGCACCTCTCAACTCCAACTAAATCGTGAAGGTCATAGATTTATTTTTCTCCCAACTATTATCACTATAATTTGAGAAGTGATTTAATGAGATTCAAACCAGATTTGCTGCTTTTTTTCCCTCCCTAACGCACATTATTACAACAGCAATGAGACAAGAATAATAGTGGTTCCTTTGATGTCTCTGGTGAAGAGATAATGTGCTGAAATCTGAGAATTATATGTTAGGTGTCATTTATGATTACATGGCAAGCCCACTACTCTTTGTTTTTATTGTTTGAACTTATGAATCAACCGAGCATGGAAATGTGTTTCTCATTATGCTGTTGTGGACACACAGAGAATTACTACTTAGAAGTGGTGAGCTGGAAATTCAGCAAATTGCTTGTTTGGATGCACATATTCTGCATAATGCATGGCGAGCATCTGTGTGTGTGTGTGTGTGTGTGTGTGTGTGTGTGTGTGTGTGTGTGTGTGTGCGTGCGTGACGGGCCAACACAGTTGATATTCGACATTGAGCAGAGTGGAAAGCTAACATGCAGCATGCTAACTGTCTCTTTATGAAAGGAGCAGTGGAGAATAGACAGAGGAGGCTCGTTGCAACATTAGCTCCTTGTGGAAGAGGAATATGGATGAAGGGAAAGATGGATGGAAGGAAAGACTCAGCGAGGGAGGGAGTGCAATCCAGAGCACTCTCCCTGCTCCTGCATACATCAGCAGCAGGAGGGCAGGGATGCGCGGAGGCCACAGCAAGCCAATTACCAAAACTCATTAAGTAACCTGCTAGTCGGCTTTGAACTGCAGCCCCCCCCCCCCTCTATATCGTTTGCTGTTCTGGAAATTCAGATAGTCGCTGCTTTCACTCTTATTTTTGTTCTTTCTTTAAAAGCATAAATGGCAAAACAGTAATCACATTTTCACATGCCTTTATTGGAATTACAAGCGCAACACAGAAGTGAAACAGCAGTGAAGATGATTGGTAGATTGGCGGCTTAAAGACATCCCGTGGACAAAGACAGCATTGCACTGGTTGCAAAGGAAGGAGAGAGTGTGCGTATGGGTAACACTAAAACATAGGAAATAATGCATCCCGACACAAACACAGGGGTGGGTTAGCAGTTGAGGGATAAATGAGTGCTGACAGGCTTGAGCTGTTCTCTCCACTGGAACAGAAAGTAGTGGGAAAGATGGCTGCGATGGGGATGAGGAAGAGGACAGTGAGGACAGAGAAGACGGAGCACAATGAGGGGGAGGATGATGATGATGATGGTGATGATGATGATGAGGAGAGAAATAAGGCTGAGAGCACCAAGGGCAGGTGGAGAACATGATCAAGGTCCAGTGGGTGGGGAATAGAAACATTTTGGGGGAAGGAGAGTGGGGTTAGGGCAGAGCAGAAAAGCACTGTTAGTCAGCGCTGCAGTGTCACGAAGAATTGTTGACTAACCTTGACTGCATTCATCTCCTAGCTCACACTGCCTCTCAACAAGTATTGACACAACGACAATCTGCAAGAGAAAAACTGAAGGGGAGGAACACACACACAGACACACACACACACACACACACACACACACAGAGACAGACACAGACGGAGGACAGGGGGATAAAAAAAAAAACATAAATGATGTGCAAATGGAACAAACAAGGTGATAACAGCTTGACAGTAAGAGGTGTATGCATGGGTAAAGACAGCAGCCATATTTGGCATCATGTTGAACACATGGTGAACGTAGCCACTGAAAGAAGGCGCACACAAAATAATAACACTCTTCACAGTGCAGTTAACATTTTCTATGAGGAGATTGTGAGCATTTATTCTAAGCCAGTATTCATTTCCCTCTTCTCAATAAACCTCCCTGGATACACACAGATCTCGGCATTCGTACCTGCTGTACACACTGTCAAACATACACACACACACACACACACGAACCTCCCCCATTATCCCATGAGCCCTCTCTTCTCTGCCTTGCTTGACAAGAGCTTGGAAATAAAAACATCACAGCTCTGCCTCGCAGCACCTGTTCAATAACATTGACATTTCACATTCAGCATCCGCACACCGGGAGATTCTCTGCATTTACTCTCTTTAACACCCAGAAACGCAACGTGCACGCGCACACACTATCAATTTGCTACATTTCAATGCGAGCACTGTAGACTGAGGAGGTGTATAATATGTGTGCATTTATGTCTTGCATGTGCCTGCAGTCGTATACAGGGTGCAACAATCCAAACTAATTGAAATCATCCTTTTCATTAAAACTGCTTATTGCAGTTAATTATCATCAATCAATTACTCAAGATATGCATGTGATTCAATGGTTTACCACTTATTGGTTGTCTGCAAAACCAAATTAATAGTACAGCCTATGTGGTTGTTTTATGTCATAATATTTAGCTCTGAATATTATGAGCATGAGAAAATTAAGGGTATCTTATAGACAAGATAAAATGATGAGCGACTAATGAATATGTAAGGCACCGCAGAGGAACATGTGTCGGATTTGTCTGAGCTATTTTTCTTATAAGGAGGTTGCGGCTGGTTTCCTAATCAATTATTTCTTCATGGCAAAACTGCTACAAAACAACATGCCATGATATTTGCCAGATGTACACAATAAAACTGTAACTTGTTATTATTCATTCCCTGCTTCTGATGCAATATGCCTCCTGAATTCAGCCCGCATTTTGAAGTGAAATGGTCTGTCCCCTTTTTGGATTTGGAGAGAACACCAGGTGTGCAGTGAATAAAATCAAGCATTTCTGTCCATGCAGTCTCAGCACTGTTCAACAGCACAGCAAGCAGAGTATACTGTCAAAAATACACGACAATCATCCAGAAAAGCACATAAAATGTATACTCACGCCGTGATCAAATTCAACCAAAGAGGATTTTGGGGTCATAGATATTTTATGTTAACGTTTGGCTCAATTTTCTCTCAGATGCACCGTGACGCTATAATAAATGTTTTCATGTGATAGTTGGCACTTGGGGAAAAGATGAAATTTGCAGTGGGCCACCTAGTGCCAGGGCTCAATGGTGTCACCAGGTGTGTCCTAACCTGGGTGGCTGAGCAGGGGCATCTGTTTGACGGCATTAGAGCCATCAAGAGCCTGCCATAACCACAGATTAAATGGCAGTAAATCTGAGGATTAGATCCGCATATGAATAGCTCACATTGATTTTCAAATCCCTTCAGTAACTCTGAAATTTCCACAGGGACAGACAATGTGGCCATCAAACACCCATACACAGGACTCATCTGTCTCCCAGTTGTTGTTTTAAATCAGTCTGTGACAAACCCATCTTCATTTTAATCTGCTCATATCTCGGCCTAGAAGCTGTATCCAAATAGCAAAAGGCATGCACCATCATATATCAAACTACCCATCCATCCAGTCTCTCCCACAAGTCACCGCAGAGCAACTGAAACTCGCTCAACAGGCCTAGAAATGTCCATTCCTATATTCTAGTGTGTGTGCTCATGTGAGAACAAAATCACTTCCATGCTCTGCGAGTCAAGGGTTATTATATGTGAACACTTTAGGGTGATGTGGATGATGACAAGGACAAACTGGCCTTTCCTTCTTCAGCTGCCTGGTCCCTTATGTGAATATGCATGCGCTCAAACACGCTCGGCCCCCAGAGAGACCTTTCTGACACGACAATCCCCAAATCTCGCGCTGAAACCTCAATCCCCTTCCGACCACCATGGCCCTCCGGAAGCTGGCTGACATCAAAGACGAGCGCTACACTTTCATGACTTCGGCCCGCCTCTCAGTCTGTCAGTGTCTCTGGCTGTCCACCACATGCACGTCAGAAAAGCCACTATTTTAACACCAGCCCCATGCTAACCACTTCAAACACCTCAATAACACAACACGGACAAACTAAAGATAGCTTTTGCCGCATCTTCACTATTTCCACAGTGTAAGAGATGGGTAATAAGTGTGTTATGATATTAGAAATGACTACATATTCTTTTAAATAGAAAACAAATACTGCAACTAGAAATTTTGTCCAAAACAAATTACTTTATAGCAACCCGATTCCCTCATTGATAAGTGCTGCATTGGTCATCTTAGCTGACCTTAATTGCCACATATTAAGTGATTACCTGGTGATTAGTGTGCATTGTGAGGAGGCTCCATTAACCTTTGAGTCCCAGTGTGGAGGCTGCAGTGTCTAGCCAAGTGGAATGCTCCCCTTACTACCTCAGAAAAAAAAGACTGTCTCTCTCTCTCTGTCTCTGTCTCTCTGTCTCACTCACCTCAGCAGAGAGAGCTACTGAGAGAGATATTGAGAAACTCAGTGTGACAGTAGAGCAGCTCCTGTTAGGTAAGCACATTGAGCCGTCAGGCCGGCACATTCATCAACACACAGCAGCACCAGCAGGCTTGCTGCCTCTCTGCCACGGTACTGTTTCTGTGATGAGGTGGGGAGGGAGGTAGAGTGACAGGGAGGCATTAGCAAAGCAGTTTTGGACCATTCACCCCAGAATTTGGCAGTGCAAATGTTCCTATGTATGGTTTGGGTGGTTTTTAACTCGCATTTTCAATGCACTAATAGATCGGCCATGGGATATCATTATCATACGTGCACTGTAATAGTCTGGATGCAGAGCGCGCCAAGATCAATGGACAGCAAAATCTGGATCAATTGATTAGCCCGACGCTGTGAAGCTGCTAAAGCATATTTTGCACACAGTCAATGTGTTGTTGAATAGGCTGTGAATGAATTGGGTCCTTGCCTGCTTTCAGAGTGCAGCATCCAGACACGGGGTTCTGTGAGTGGATCTGTGCCATATGAGAAGTGAGCCCAATTGGCAGGGCTGATGCGCTCATCTTAATGTCAACCAAACCCACTACCATTACACACAAAGCTCCAAATTAGGGCTAAAATGACTATTTAACGTTCCTGACAAAGTGAAAACAAATGAACACTTGTGTATCATTTCTATTATCCCTTTGTCATTGTGCAAAGTCACGCCGCCACAATGTTGAAGTGGTTTTGTTTGGAAAACAATGTCTCCAGCAACAAGCCTACGAGGAGAGAAAATGTGTTTTAACTTACGTGTTGTGCAAAGGCAGATTGGATTCAGATTTGGTTCAACATGCACAGCAAAGTATTTGAAGGCAATACATCCTTGTGTGGAAGATGGAAAAGTATCATAGTAAATAAGACGGCATGCATTTTGCATTAGGATTGCAGGACATAGTGATATCTAAATTTAGTAAGTGAGTAAATGCTGTAAATGCTTATTTACAGTATGACATTTTAAACTTTACCGTGCAAGTAACCATACATGGTAATTTTCCACACAAAGTATTTAAATGAGTGCCAAGTAAAGGGCCACTCATGAAGCATACAACTAAATTAGATTATATATTTGCAACAAAGCTAGTTTGACTTGACATCAATGGGGACACTTGCATAGGATTACATTTTTTTAATAAGGTCCTGAAAATCCAATCAATTACATAGTTATGAGTAAAGAGAAGACCTGGTCATCATCAAACTTTGTTGTTCGTAAATTTAACAATTAGTTGATTGATAAAAAAACTAAACTGTATTCATTTTCACAATAGATTTTTCACAAATGGGAAACAATTCTGGTTTCAGCTTTTCAATTGTGAGGGTTTTTTGTTTTCTTACTCTGCTATGACAATAAACTGAATATGTTTGGGTATTGGACTGTTGGTTGAACAAAGCAAGACGTTTGTAAATGTCCCAATAGGGTCTGGGAACTTGTTATTAGGCCTTTTTACCAATTTACTGACATTTTAAGTCAACAATTCACTTGAATTAAAAGCTCTCTAATAAAATGCATCTTGAAAGCATCACAAAGGTGTCATTTATTTTGAGGGCTATTGTATTGGATTGCATTATGTTTTACAAATATGTATTTATTATGTGCACCTTCTGAAGAGCGTTCATGTTTGGATCATAAGCGCTCTCATCGTTTCCTGAGACCGAATTGGTCTCAATCATGACTGTAATTTGAGAGCAGGCTGATTGTGTTAGGAGGTAGCTGATTACGCTGATGAGCAGAGAGCCACCGAATAGAATATAAGGAAGTGGGCCATCCACACTGAAAGAATAATGACATCAATGACAGGCAGGGTGATACAAGGTTGTGAAAGAGACACTTTTTTCTTTTTCTTTTTTTCCATCAACGATTGCCCCGTCACTGCTTGACAAATGCAAACTGGCCAGAAACAATCCCGTTTAAATTAATCTCTAGTCCAACCTTGAGATAACAGCATTGACAACCGTAACCCTTTTGCAATGCAGCAACACCATCTAAATCACATTTAAGTGAGGCCAATCTATCCTGAGGGTTAAATCTATTTGTGGCTTTCGGCAGTATGATGCAACATATTCCAGTATACAAAGGCTAATGCAGGTAAATCACACCTCGTGGAGCTGAATGCTTGACACTAAGCTTCCTGGCATACTAGCTAGCTCAAGTGGGCGAGAAATGAACCCTGTTATGTGTCCTGACACTGGGCCCTGCTCCCCAGCAAATAAAAACATGCCTCTCACTTACTGGCTGCCTGCGCCCACAGCCCCATACATCAGCATTATAAAGGAGCTCGGCAGCCTCAAGGTCAGCTCAATTTCCTCCTGCCGTTATGAAGTATCAGAATCACAGCGAGAGAGGGCACCCACACACATGTTAAGAAATGATTTAGGGAGCGAGGGAGGGGAGGGAAAGAAAGAAAAGGAGGGGCGGTGTGTGTGGAGTGTAAAGGAGAGGTGGTGTGCAATACAATAGGGAACTGTGACAAATCACCAGGAGAGAACCAACCTCTTCTACAGTAAAGATGTGCGAGTGCGGGCATTTGTGAGAAAATGTAGAGAGCATTAAGCCTACTTGCTCATTTCGCACGCCAAGAGAATATAGTAGTCTGTAGTATAAGTAATGGGACTGAACAGTTTTTGTTTAACAAGCCGATTCCACTTATGTAATCGCTCAAGTGTTAAGTCTGTGAAACTACAAAGCAATTAGGCCTACTGAATTATTGTTTCAGAAAACGTGAATACGATGTTTACCATTTACTGTAATTAAATTCTAAGCTGTTACATGGGCATGACAGCGACCTAATGCAAACTAAATGTCTTTTTTCCTTTTGAGATCTGGGCCCATTCATCACATGCCCAAGCAATTTGATAAATTACACAGAAGCATGAAAGCTGATCATTTGCGTGGCAGAGAGTTTGGTGTGTGTGTTGCCTCTGCCTGAGCCGGCAGTCATCCTTGGCTGCCTCCCTGGCTGAGGTTTGACATCTTCAGCTAAGAGCCTGGGGAAATAACAGCAAATTCACTTAATGGCACTACCTCATCTATTCCTCATACAAGGAGAGAAGCGAGAGAGAGAGAGAGAGAGTTCCTTGAGGTGTTACAAAATGGCTGTGTGCTCTCGGCTGTGCTGCCATCTCTCCCATCCAGGGGGGTGCAGGTGTGTGGGTGAACACAGACTGCATTGAGATCCATCACCGGTCGTGGTCAGCCACCAGCTGTAATTTGCAGTCAACTCTGACTCGTTGCAGAAAGCCAGCCTGCCTGTGCTGTAGCTACAAAGCTTTTTGTGACAGTGTAATCTGGTTCTGTGTGTGTGTGTGTGTGTGTGTGTGTGTGTGTGTGTGTGTGTGTGTGTGTGTGTGTGTGGCTGCGGGTAAGTGCATGCATGTTTTGTGCAAGTGTATGTCAGCATGTGAGTGTATGTTTGCGTGTGCGTGTCTGCAGGGAGAGTAACAGAGCCAGAGGTGTACTGGCCCCACTCCATCTTTGCGTGAGGTTTTGCAGAACAATCCAAAAGCAGCTAGGATGGAGCTGTGCTGGCTTGCACTTGGATAACATCTCAGTGAAACAGCAGGTATGCCATCAGTGCAGCCCGAATCCCCTTAGGGCTATTCTCAGAGCCTCTGACCCCAGCGTGGTCGGCAATACACCCAAAAAGCATGCCGCTGCTTCCTCTCGGCTGCACAACATTTCATTCCAGCAGCTCTGCTATTATTCGTTTTACTAAAAAAAAGACTCAACGGCTCAGTGGCTGCAGTTTTTCTATACTTTACCCAATGGAGACAATTAATTATAAATGACCATGTAGACATACTTTCCTAATCACCCTAACCTGAATACGATCACATTCAGAGAAAGCATACCCACATGGAGACATGCATTCCAATTGCGTTATTCAACAGCATTTAAGATACATGTAAACCCTAATGGAGTGTTGAATCACGGTGAGAGCTTTGACAGGATTTTCAAGAAATCTACCTCCTGATAAAACAGGCTCTACCATCTGACTCAGCTTTCATGTCGCTGCAAGATGAATAGTACAAAGCACAGTGTTATTCCAGAATCCACACAAAGGCTTTAGAAGAGATGCAACGTGACAGAGAGATGTGGGATGAAGCTGATTACGGGAAGGGAACTGATGTTGCAACATAATGTGGAGGAGGCGTCTAATGATATTTATTGGGCATGTAAATGAAATCAGTAACTTACATAAACAGCTAATACAACTACGTATTTAGAATAAGGTAAATTGTAAATTTGCTGCATGTAAATGTTGATCACATCCCCAGCTGCAACTGTATGCAATTATTTTCATTATCAATTAATATAATATGCAATATTCTTTCTCAATTATTCAATGGTAAAAATCACCACTTCCTAGAGCTCGAGGTGACAGTCGAATAGTTTTTAAATCTATCCAACAGTCAAAACCCAAAGATACTCAGTATATATGGTAAGACAAGGAGATGACACAAAATATTGCATTTAAGAAGCTGGAGCCATCAAATATTGAGCAAATTTGCTCAAACAATACTTATTGATTAATCAATTATCAAGCAGACCGTTATTATTTAAAATGAGACCAAGATGCTGTTTTGTCTAGCTGACATGTTATAATTAAGGAAAGTGTTGGGACATAAATTAAATGTGCAAGACACGACATTGAGAGCATTTCTTTTGCTTCTCAACGGCTCGCAACATGAAGAGGGCGAGAGGGCGAGACAGAGAAAGTGCTGACAGAGCTAACCGTGTTTACCTGAGGCGACGACTTGTCAGTCCAGCTGGCATTATAAACTGTAGCCGCTATATGAGAGCAGTGCAGAGCGGGGCACGCTCACATACGCTAAAAAGACGTGCAGCCGGCCCGGCCGTGTCAACAAAAGAAAAGCTCAGTCAACAACATTCTCAATCACTGCTCAGGTATTACTCCACTATATCTTGATATAACAAATATTTGTTGCTGCTATTTTAAATGTTCAGAATGTTAAATACAGCTCATTTAACGAGACAAAAGGGGACAACTCACTCTCCAAGTCCTGCAGCAACAAAACCTTGTCTGAACAAAAAGAATCCCACCATTCACAGTGCAAAGATCAATTGCTGTTTTACCACTGAGGCCCCACTGTGGTATTTGCATACATTTCCAGCAGTGGCGTCTGTTAATAGACCAGCTGATAACAGCTGAATAATATGTATCAGTGAGTGCAGTGGTGATGGAGCAGGGTGATGGATGCCTCCTGTGTGCTTTCCTCTTATATAAAGCTCTCACTCCTCTCCAATCTGAGTGAGTGGCTTCCCACTACTTGGCTCCCCACGGTTAGCTTGTCAGCAACCTCTCCATCTCTTTTCCCCGCACCTGTACCTGACACTGCGAGTGTTCTGTCACCCACCTCTCCTCACCCTCCTGGAGAAAATGTTCACCCCCACCCAGCTTGCTCCCAGCGGCCCCTGGGGCATGGGACAATTAAAAAACGAGGCAGGAGCTCAGTCGAGCTGTCATGCTGAGTCTCATATGGGACCTTGCTTGTAATGCTGCAGAGGAAGGGGGAGTTTGGTATTGGAGCCCAAAGAAAATAATACACCATGTCTGCTGTACTTGAGATCAACATTCACTGTAGTGCAAGGGGATGGCAGCATATCAACACACTGAAAGCAATGCAGTCAGGCTGGGGGGATATATTTGGCCTTACAGTATTCAGTCTATATTGTCTGACCACACACACACACAGCTACATTCTGGTGTCAGACAATTACAAGCTTGCCCTGACTGCCCTTGACTACACTCCCTCCACAATCCATGTCAAAACCCTCAGCACAGTTTTTTTCTTCCTTTTTTAGCCATTCTTGCTCCTCTCTTTCCTTCTTCTTCTTCTTTCACCTTTTTTTTTTACTCGTCTGTCTGAAATATTTAGCAGCCCCATCTAAATACACCTTCAGGCACAGAGTCAGAGTGTCTCCCTCCCCAGGTAAGTAGTAATGAGAAGGAGAGGGATAGGGAGACAGTGGAGGAAGGGCTGGTGTAATATCTCATCAACATTATGAAATCATTTCTCCCCTCGGCAGTCCCTGGGTGGTCTCGGGTTGTGTTATTTCGCAGTCAGGGTTCAGTGGCCTCAGCTCCTAAGGTTGAGTTTGGCCGCTTTGCAAGCCTAGTGCCGTGCTAAGCAGGTGTCAGGGGAGTTTCCCCTCAATTAAGCAAAGGTAAAGTAATGCCTCTCACCATGGCGGCACCATGAATACATTAGTCTTGCTGTCACCACAGGCTAGAGCATCGAGACGCATGAAGAAGACAGACAGCTGGTTTGCTTGAAACGCTGCTGAAGCCGATTAAGCAAACTAGCACGAGGATTGTTTTGTGTTGTAACTAAAGGCTTATTTTAGGCCTCTGATACTAAGTAGATGAAATGGCCTACAAGATATGATCTGAAAAACTTAATTTCTGTGGATGTATACATCAACATAATCAATTCTAATATATACCAAAACAGAAAACAGTGTAATAACATTTTGTTTTAGAGTTGCTAGGAGTTAGGCTAATGAGTTTGTATTAGCTGTCTGAGTGAATGACACTGGAGGACACAGAATCCTTGTTGTGTTAATTAAAGCTCAATGAAATGATGTCAATGAAAAATTAGCATGACCCACAGCCTCAGTGAGAGATACTGCCAGGAAAATAGATCTCTCTGTTAAGTCATTGTCAAGGCAAGACTTGGAGCGAAAGCACTTTTTAGAAACTGAAATCAATTATCTGATTAACTAGAAGTTGCAAACATCTGGGAAATCAGTGACACACAAGATGAGAATAAGCTAAGAATAAGCATATCTCACTATATCTCTATAAATATATATGATTCTATCATTTATACAATTTTACTTGTTCATTTGAAGAAAAAAATTCTAAGCAACACCACCAATTATATCAATTCACACCATCTCAGTAAACAAACAACAAAGAAAACAAAGCTTTCTTGACATTTTTTGCCAGCACACCACAATCAACTTATTTTACTCCATCTAACAAAACCAACTGAAAAAAGAGGATTATAAATACGTCAACAGTAGCAATAATGCCTTCTTTTGTCAGTCCTTATGTGCGAGTATTACAGTGTGCTGGACAGGCGTATTGAACAGGGCTGATTGATGGCTTGGATTGGCTTCACATAGACTGTCTGTCCACCTCTTTCCCTGATGAGACATGTCAATGTAAAGACACATGAATGCAGCAGCCTGTCCTCCATTTTCTTCTCCTCTCCTCCTCCTCCCTTGTCAGAGGCAGGGAGAATGACGCAGTAAATACAGATGCTGTGTGCACCGTAATTCTGGGGCCCACTGCCTTTTATCTACCATGACAGCCTCTGCTGCTGTCGAAATCAAACACCCAGGCGCGAGGAAAAAGCTAGTATTCCCTTTAATAAACTGATAGGCAGAGCAGACTGCGAGTAGAAAGGGAGGCACTCAGCTCTGCCTTACACTGGCCAGGCTTGGCTAAGCAGCAGCTGAGGGGAGAGGAGAGATAGAAACAGGGAGAGCACTCCTTCAGGCATTAGCTGGTATTATGCATCCAGCATTGTTGCACTTACCAAGAGCCAATTGGTCAGCGGGGAGTGTTGGGCACTCTGCAAAGATATGCACACTGAGATGAGGCCGAGTGAACGAGATGGTGGGCAGCGCAGTCAGCACCTGCTCCCGGACTCCAACACAGCCCCTCTGAGCTGCCAGGGTCAATTAATTACATCCATCTCTTAACGCTCTCCATTAGGATAAACAGGAAAAACATGAAGAGCAGCCTGACAACGTGGAAACTTCCAACCCCCGGCAACACGACTGACCAGCACCTCCATCTGCTGATAAATCAATCAGTCATCTACAGAAATGATTTTACGGAAACTAGGACAACATGATTTATCGGATTAATCTTTAAATGGATAACGAAAAATATGATTTAGTTGCGGCCTTGTTCAGCAATGCAACTACTGTAGAATATACATATCTAATCTCCCCAAATTCTCCCAGTGACTCATTGTGTGTGTGTGTGTGTGTGTGTGTGTGTGTGTGTGTGTGTGTGTGTGTGTGTGTGTGTGTGTGTGTGTGTGTCAGGAGGAAGAGGAGCTGCTGCTGCTTTGGAAATAGACAGCTTTTTGTTCTGACCCCACAGCTGTCACTAGTATAAGAGAGCCAGTTACTGGCAGCACACATAAGCATTTTACTTTCTCTCACACACACGCACACGTACACATTCACCCCTGACATGCAGAGGGGCTGGGACAAGAGGGTTGGGCTTTAGGTGCCAATCACTAAATACCTGGTCCGTGTTTAGGATCCCGCTCCACCACAACAACGCCCCTAACACCATTAACGTCCTTCCTTATAATCCAATTATAAGCCATGTGTGTCCACATCAATCAGCCATTTTCATTTGAGCCTGTGGTCTTCTTTATCACCATTACTGCTGCAGTAATTGAGGCAGCGCTATAGAGAGGCTGTGCAGTTTACCTCCATCTGGGAGGTCAAGAGGAATGCAATTGGTTGACAATGATTATGCTCTAGCTGATTAGGCTACGGGCTACTGCTGAATATTTAGCACTGATTAGACTAAGCCCTGTAGGGAGCCATGAGGCTCACAGACAAAAGGGACAAGCCATAGGGCAGGGAGAGAAGGCTAGCAATCAGCACCGGCTAGTTCAAACAGGCTATCACAGAGCTGTAATGGATGGATCAATCCGATTAGCAATATTGTTTCTATGAAGATAATATTGAGCAGTTCTTGGGAAGTGAAGAAAAACAGTTGTGAATAAAAATAATTAGGTCTAACCAATACCCCATCAAAATGTAACACTCCTTAGAAGTAAGAATTTCACTGGAGTATTTATTAAAACTGTGAAACTTGACTGCTAAACTCTTCAAACAATTATAGGAGGTAAAAAAATGCTACAAATATATTTATATGTTTGCCTGTATGGCAGGAAACAATCCATACAGCTCAGTGGGAGATGGAGCGATGGACACATTAATAAGTTATACACAAAATGGCTCCTCTAATCCCCTTGTGGAGATGCCAGCATTTTTTCCTCATCGGTGATTGTGATATTTACACAGAAACTGAAGTGCACTCCTGATTGAAATAGGAGGAGAGGGCGGAGGAGCAAATGGGGGGAAAATGTAAACGCAGAGAAAGACAAGCGCAGTGAAAGAGGGGAGAGAGAAGGAGAGATGACCAGGAGAAATGACAGCAGGGAGCGCAAAGGAGGGTGAGAGAGAAGGGAAAACAGATGGAGGAAGGCAAGGAGACGTGCACTTATTTGCAAAAGCTTTAACCGTCTTGATCCTCAATAAGGAGGTGAAACTGATTAGGTTTATATCAAACGGCTGCTTGTAACACGGTGCCTGTCGCTGAGAGCACAAATCACAGTCAAGTCAGGTTTTCCTCTTTTCCATTTGAAAGAGCCAGCTCTCTCCTCACTTGTCTCTCACTTCGTCCTTTATTCAACAACGCACAGCCTCCTGAAGCACCAGCTTGTCAGAGTGACAGATGCAGACACGACCACTGACCTAAATCACTCTTTTCCAGCACATTAACCCCCGTCTCCCTACACTTTTTTTACCAAAACACCAACACCGTCCTCACGACACACTGCACAATGCGAACGACCCAAGAACCCCACTCTGTTGTATTATCACCCTCCTCCCTGAATGAAGGCTATTCTTGAAAAGCTTAAACATGCAGGGGGGAAGAAAAGAAAAAACACCGTCAGGCTAAATAAATCACCGTCTGCTGTTCCCAGAGAGACATTTTTCTATCCAGCATAGTGACAAAAAAAAGATGTTGTGTTAAGGGGAGGACAAAAAAACAAACATGTTTGTCCACCTTCGAGCCAACGTGGAAACGATCAATAATGCTTTAATTACTCCAGCCCATGTTTATGAAATGCAATAATCATTCATTAAAAGATGCAGACAGCGGCACGCAGGCGGCCGGCCGATAGGCCGGGCATCAAGGCTGCGTGCAAGGGTAGGAGAAGGGAGGGGAGGACTGGCGTAAATGATTCATGGTTTGATATCTCTCCTGTATAATGGGCTCCTCCGGGGAGCTGCTGGGGCTCCACTGCAGCGACTGACTGCCTGGCTCGCTCCGACTCTGCCCCGGCTGCTGCTGCCACCGCTGCCTGCTACCCAAGATTAAAAAGCCTTGCCTCCCATGTAAAGTGGCCCACTGAAAACAGAGAGCAGGAACGTGCACATACACGCATAAAAGGAAGCGGCTTGATTCAATATCGTCTGACAAAGTATCTGGGGGCATACAGGGGGGGAGTAAAGGAGGGGAGAGGGGAAAATCTAAAAATCCTTCTAGGGAGAAAACATTGGCTGCAGAGATACTGGGGATACTTGTAACAACCCCCCTTTCATCCTCCTTCACCAGCCTATCAACCCCCCCTCATATATGGAAAGAGATAGGGGGAAAAATGAAGAGATTAAGGTTGTAACGTGTTGGGCTAATCATAACATAGACAGTTTAGTGCCATCTCGCATAATTAAATGCTTTGCACTAACCACCTAATGCATACTAATTTGGAACAATCCACTCCTAGAGTTGGCAGACCATGAAGCTCCCTGCAAAGGAGGTGCCTGTTTCCCTCTCTGCATGTGCTTGTGTGTATCACACTCTCTCTCTCTCACACACACACACACACACACACACACACACACACACACACACACACACACACACACACACACCAAGGAGCAAGGTGCTAAAAGGTCAGGCCGTGGACTTGAAAGAAAAGGTCAAGCATTATTACAACATGACTAAATAAACTGGCTGTGCACAGCCCTCAGGAAAGCAACTGTGAGTGCTCGAAGTCTCTACCAGTACCTGCATGCCGTGCTACCTGCTGTCTGGCTGGTTCAGATTCAGTTTCATCCCTTGTCTTTATCCACATATCCCTCCAGCTCTAAGACGGCTGACATGAGGACTGTCATATCCTGCCTAGATTTTTATCCCTGCTGGCTTTATTGCCCTCTTCCTCCTGAGTCACAGACACAGACATACAAGCAAGAGAGAAAGGGAAGCAGGGCTGCTGGAGCGTGCTTTAAAGCACATTAATATTAATTGCAGCAGTAGCTGGAGTGATAACATAGATAAGATGCCCCTGTGAGGGAGCTGGGCGAAGGCAGCAGCACCAGCTTTTTGTTTGCAGTACTACTCATCCGTTGGATGGCCATGGTGAGGCTGCAGAATGATGAGCATTTCATCTTTGAATCGCTTGTTTTATATTAGAGGGGGCCTAACCTCCCTGGCGAGGGGAATTTGTGTTTGTGAGTAGTTACTGTGTGTGCGTGTGTGTGTGTATGAGCATAGACGTGCACTGGGTGATAAAAACTAGGCAAGGTGAATTATTAGGCTAGATCAACAGCAGTAGACATGTGCTTCAAATAACACAGAGTGCTTAAGCGATCCGGCTTTTATCTCTCCTACTACTCCTGGCTTGGCTACCTTTTATGTCCTCCACACTGAACTCAATATTCTGTGAGCAATGAGCTCTGCTGAAGATGTAAATAACCTGCTGTACTGGAGAGAGAACCAGCTTTTTCAGTATCGTGGAGTAAAAATACAAATCGAGTTGAAGCCCGGGTGCTGTGGCCGATCTCCACCTCCAAGCTTTTTTTTTTGTTCTCCCGCTGCAGGAAGAGAAGGGACTGTAGGCATCAACAGATGACAGCTATATCTACAGTCCTCCATTTTTACCTCACCTTCTCTTTTCCCTCTCTTTTGTCAATTGCCATTGAGAACCTGACGCAGTCTTTACTGCCGCCTCACAGTAGTGCATTTTTGCTGTATGGTTTTGTGCTTCTCTCCCGATTTCCCTCAAGTCTCATCAATGCCCCATTACCAAGTCAAATCAGGTGGTGCTGCAGAGATTTGCTGAGAACCAGGGATGCAAGCACAGACACAGACACACACATCTCTCTCACACACACACACACACAAAAAGCCTGGGAGGTTTTCAACCAGCTCCACGGGATCAGGAACAGGGCGAGGAGGTGAACAGAGGAGAAATCACTGCTGGCTAAATGCTCACGAGGGGTTTATGGCTCCGAGGGGCAGAGAGGGAGACGAGGATGTGGTAATGCATCTCTCTGACACTCCTTTAAGCGGCTGACCGGATTGTAATCTCCTGGGTCCGCTAGTCAAATATTATTGTTTCTCATTTCACGAGTCACAAACAATTAAAACCCGCCTGATGATTTCCATGACCCATGAGCTCTGTTACTCCTACAACCAAAATGCACACTAATTAAAAAAATTAAAAATAAAACCCTTCTATGACCACCCTCCCCCCATACACCCACACATACAACTGAATTCCTAAGCCAAATTCCCAGAGAAAGTCACACGTATTTCTCACTTTCATCATCTTTATCTCTCTGCAACAGCAAATACAAGGTGGACGAGCCCTGTGTAATGTAAGCAGCTGCTTACAGAGAAGTGAAAGGGAGGAGGGACGGGGGGTAAAGACGACATGTCCTTTTAGTTTTCTCCGCCTGTTGTCATTCTTTTCACAGCAGCAGCTGCACAGGCAAGACAAAAAAAACTCTGGGAAGAGGGAAAGAGAAAAAAGAAATGAAGCAGCACTGAGCTTTTTTTTGTTGAGATTTTCACAAGCCTGCCGTTGATTAGAGGAAAAGACTGAGTGCTAAATACAGAGGGAAACAAGGAGCAGAGAGGAGAGACTACTGGTTCTCCAAGGAGAGGTGAGGGCTGCCAGAGGTGGTGGTGAATCTCATCCCTGTGACAAAGTTGTCGCACCAAGGAGGGAAATTTAAACTCCTGCAGTCAGGAGAATTTATTTTGGCTTTCATTACACCGAGTGCATCTGAATGCATGTGCACACACGCCACCTTACTCTGCTTTCTACATCTAGGTTTTGCGGCGAGCGCTGGCTTTGTGCCGAGCAGATCATTTGATTTGTACCAAGAATAAAGGAAGAGACTGAAGCTCTGACAGCGCTCTCCTCACGCTCAATCACAGTCACGAAATCGGTGCACAAACAAAACATCCCCATCCTTGATGAGAGATTCATGCAATAGTGCCGCACTATCTCGCCTGCCAATCGTGTCGTTGAAAATAAACCGGAGCAAATCGAGATGGAACACTGCTCACTAGAGACCCTTCCACAAGCACTTAATCAAGTCGTCATCAGTAGCACCCCACTAATGTATAACTGAGGAGGCAAATAAATATATATTTGGGGGGCTAGACTGGAAGAAGCTCATCTGTACAGAGAACCAGGCCTCAGCAACGCTATGCCAAATAGCATTTTCTTCATTTGAGAAGGCGTTGAAATGGGGAGAGGAGGAGGAAGAGGAGGAGGAGGATTTGGCTTCCTAGTGCGCCGCTATACCCCAGCTCGGCTAAGTGACAGTGATTCCTACAGTGAGTCGATTTGCTGCTTTTGAGTGCCTGAAAACTTGTCTGGCAGAGTGCTCGCAAGGGAAAGAGATATATGGGAGAATGGGGGGACCGAGCCTCACCTCTCTCGGTGTCTTCTATTTGTTTGTTCATCCCTGGAGGCCTTTGGGCTGCTTGGTACAACAAAGAGGGGGAGAAGCGACAGAGAGCTCTGCGGGCATCCGCAGACAAAGCAAAAGCAGAAAGGACAAGTTTACAGGTAAATAGTGAGAAGCAGCTGGCTGGGAGCTGAGGACAACTCAGGTTTCAAACAATCAATCGACACTCACTCCACAACAACAAAGACAGGGCTTATTGCTCAGTATTCACTTCACTGAGCAGATCTTATTTTCTATTAAAGCTACTTTGCAGACCTGTGCATTTTAAGAGCTTTGGTTAACACCAAAGCAGTAATACATTATCAACCTGACCATGACATGTTCAAAGACTTGCGGTGTTTCTGCAAAGACACATTTACATTCAAATATCAAGTGTGCAAAGCGAGATTTAACTGACTTTCAACTCCACAAATGATCACACAATGCTGCTGGAATATGGGCGGCTGATGACAGGAGGAATTTACCACATCGCTGATTTGAAAAGGAGCACTTGAAGATGACACAGAAAGACAACTTTATTGTCATCTTAAAAAGGATCTATGAAATCAATGGGAGATCAATGCCGTCGCTCCCACTCTCTCGCAGCACTTTACATAAGCAGCAATAATCATCACAGAGGCCATCATCTCGCTCACCGATTTCCTATGCAGGACTCCCAGACACCTCCAGGCAACAAAGCTTCTCTCACTCCATCAGTGCAACAGTCACATCCATAACTTCACTCACAAGGAAGGAGGAAGAGGAGGAAGAGCAGCTGAGGGGGAGAAAATACCTCAGGCGAGCCAGAGCCAGATAGAGAGGGCAGGAAGGAAGGAAGAGAGAGAGACAGAGAGAGACAGAGAGAGACAGAGAGAGAGAGGTTGCGGGCGGCTAGCAGAGCGTCTTCATTAGAGGAGAGAAGCTAACTCTGGCACCGACTAGCCGAGCGCCGGAGTAAGAGCTGCTCATCCTCTCAGTTAATTAGGATTTCTGCTGCTTCATTTTGGGGCGAGGGACAGGATGTTGGAGGCTTGATTGCCTTTTATTTCCCAGCCTAACGGCTCGGCTGCCTCTGCCGCTTTATTAACAAGAGATCTTGCAGATTTACAGCTTCGCAGCAAACATCAATTTCAATAATTACAAGAAAACTGTTAGCGGGGACACAATGAAAAAGCTCACACACACGCTTCCTTTTTCTCTCCGACGCCCCTCCCCTCTTTCACAGGATCTAATTTCCATAGATGTGCCCTTTTCATGATTGCGTATTATAAAAAAACGTTAAAACACACACTGATTTTCCTCAGTCACACTTCAAACGCTTTACAACCCACCCTGGCCTGAAGGGCAAAGCAAATACTGTGAATGTCACATTTACATTCAAACCTTAGCGTTCGTGTCATCACTAAACAAAACGAAAGGCAATTTCTCTGCGGAGCAATTACAGCTGGCTAAATGTGGTACTGGTCAGAATAAGAGCAAAATACCTCCTTGAAAAATCATCATGTGAATTAATGGGATAAAACATCTTTGGAAATGTATGGGATTACAAGCGTAAGTCCTCTTTTTAGCTTCATCTTTATACATTGGCATTATGCCTAGAATTAGAGATTTTACCACTTGACAAAGTGCATGTGTGAGACGAAACTGAGTGCTGCTCTCCGACAAAAACAATTGGGAAAAGAAATAATAGAAACCATACTTTAAAGGCGCTAACATCAGATTCAGAACAGAGAACCAGAGATTTCATTTGAATAAAATCAATAATTGTGTTGACTGGCTGTGTTTTGCCTTCCTGTCGTCTCATCTTGCTCGCTAATGTTTCTTTCATGAGCCAACCCACTGCTGGTGACATTATAGCTACAGCACTTCCACAAGTCCCCAATGGATCAGGGAAAATGGTTGGCGTAAAACACAATTAGTATGGTCCATATGGCTGCTGGTGGAGGAGGAGCAGGAGAGGTCCCATGTGGTCCTTATAGAGGCTCGCTCTTTTGTTACCTTTAAGATCAAACTGTTGTCATAATAATGGGGCCATTTCGATTCTGCTGCTTGGTTTTCGTGAAGCAGCACTACTTCAACAGATCCTCACATTGTGGAATCACTCTTGGCAAATAAATTGACCAACCTTGGCTCATAGCCTTAATCAATGGCTCTTTCATCATGATTAATAGCTCATGTTGAATAATGGGGAAATTTAATGTGAGAGGAGCGTTACTTCCTCATTTCAGCGCTCAACCCTATCGTTTGGCTAGAAACCCTCTTTTTGGCCAATGGAATGTGCTGATAAGAGAGCGATGTGTTCGACCTATGTAAACTGAGCACAGAGAAAATGATTTACTGTGCTTTAGGCGCGTCTCATTCACTGATAGCTCTGTATGCCCTGCCTGACAAGCATTTTCTTGCCTGAGAAACGCAGACACCTTTTACTGAGTAGAAGCGAACAACAACAGCTTGAGGCAACAGATTTATTACAAATTGATCTATTAGATAGCACTGCTGTGCTTCGCTGTTTTCTCCCCCCCCCTCCCTCCTCCCCTCCCTCTCTCTGTCTCTGTCTCTGACAGCCTTCCCCTGATGGTAGCTAGAGTGTATAAGAGTTGAAGTGCTACAGTGGCAAATCTAAACCCAATCCTCAGAACTCATTTTCACTGTGCCGGCTGCAGGAACTGGGGTACACACAGAGACAAGATGTCCATCCTTAAATCTATGGTCGATTCAGCCGCAAGTCCCAGCACCTAAACTGAAGGCTCAGCAGGCTCAATAGGTGCGCCTCACCTGCAAGGGCAAGCAAGGACACAGTTTACTGGAGGCACCTCGTGAACAGGAGAGTGCCACAATGTCATCGGGGTCACTTCCTTACAGCTGCATGAACCCTGAGCTCGCCACTGGCTTGTGTGCCGTCTCTATTAAAACATCAGTCACAGGTCTGGGCTCTGCAAACAAACTGTGCTTCATGTGCAGTCACCACATCAGTGCAATACCCGTATTAGTCACAGAGGCCAAAGAGCACAACCAGCACGCTGTAAAAAGATGTATGTATGATTCGTCTCATCCACAGTGTTGAAAATCAATGTCCTACATACCCATACAGAGAAAAATACATCACAAGCCATTACAGACACTTTAATTAAAGACAAATATATATGTGTGTCTGGACAATAGACAGCTGGTATTGACACATCCATCTATAAAACAATCAATTAAATAAACTGCATCATTTAGACTTGCTAATCAAGGTGGCTCTCTGATTATTACAACAAAGTGACTACCTTAATCACTGTGCCAGGAAATACAATAGACCTTTACACTTCTTAACATTTTGTCTCAGGTACAACACTATGGAGCTCAGCTTGCATTATTTATCCATTATTAGCCAAGCTCAGGAATGAAATATCTTAACATTGCTGTGTATAATACAGTCCAAGGCACAATGCAGAATATGACGTGCACCCACATGCTTACGGTTCAGCTAAAACAGCAGAGGGTTTGTCAGGTTGTGTAGCCTATTTAACAACACAAAGCTGTGCAGAGAAACACTACCGTCAATAGGAACAATACGCGCTGATAGAAAGCCGCACAGACTCTATTGTGCTCCTTGCCTTTAATCACCTCCATCTTTCATCTGTGCTATAGAAGAAAGAAGAGCGCAGGGAGAAAAGAGCTATTGGCTTCCTGGATAGTTCATGTTTGTGTCGCTGAAAACAGGGCATCATCTAAAGATGTTGAAATATTCTAGGGAGAGAGTATATGTCTATATAAACATCTTCAGGCAGGCAGCTGCAGGGGGTGTGCACAGTAAAACACTGGTATGCATTGTTTGTGTTTCTGCACCACTAGCGCCATGCCGTGTCATTACATGAGGCAATCTATTACCTAATCAGCACTGACACACACAGCGGCAAAGCACTCCTACTCCTCCTCATCTCTCTCTCCCCCTTTCTCTCCCTCTCCTCAGGGGCCAGCCAGCTGATCCTACACCATTTCATTTTCCTCCTTTACTGAGATGGCAAATGGCTGACTGTTATTTTTGAACACTTTCAATTCATGCTTTTTGGCACTGTAATTGACTAAGTGCTATTATAAGCCCATCTTGCCCAAATGCTGAAAAGAATATGCTTTCATCTGATATGGTGTGTTCTAATATATTATTAGTGAGACGCATGGGACATCTAACAATGTGTCAGACTCCCGGATATTGGAGACAAAAGATAATCAGCTTTGCAGTCAATTTCATCACAACTTCTAAATGTATTCATTGCTCTATGTTTGCTGTTCACAACGCTTACTAACGTTAGCACAGCCTCCAATTCTAGTTTCCACACACTCCACTGTACAACCCCTCATGTACGTAAATCACAGAAGACTGAAATGTGATGAGTTGCGACACTCTGCAGTTTCAGAGCCACATACAAAATTTAACAAGGAAAATATGCAGATTTATTTTGCTGTACCTAGGACCTGCCAAGAGGCTGGCAACAACACAAAAACACAATGTGCCTAATCAGTCAAGATGTGAATCCTTCCCAAGCCGGCCCAATAAGACACAGGCGGCATTTGCAGGATGAAGAAAGACCGACTTCACCATGGCTGAGCTCACAGAAAAAGCAGATTTGATCACATCTAGTACATCAAATACCACCAGCAGTATGTAGCAAGACAGCTCGCAATTGTTAACACGGATAGCGTTTGCCGATACTATCTCCTTGGCACAATTGTGGAGCGGCAGAGCTAGGCCTGAATCAAACAAAGATGAGATATGATGCAGCATGCTTGGATCTCCTCTTATGAGAGGTGAAGGGAAGCTGTCAAAGAACACAAAACACATCCAGCATCTTGCCTCCTCTGACTTGCTGGGATAAGCCAGGAGGAGGAGGAGGAGGAAGGGGTTTGCTTGCCTCATTTCTGCCAGTGTGCCCTGTGCGTGTCAGTCCAATATCTTAAAACAACACATGCAAGGCTTTGCTACAGCCAATTACCCAGCTCTTGGCACGGGAACTGAAAAACATCTTCGGAGAACAATAAAGGGAGCTTGGCTTGTTGTGCGTGCTGTCAGTAAGTGCTGACAGATTGTTATTTTTAATGAATATACAGCACTTGAATGGCCCATCAAGAGGTCTTTGAGCGAACATTGCTCCTTTGTTCAGAGCATTAATTTTCTATGTAATAGCCAGATATCTTGCAATGGAACTGATATCTGTAAAGGAAAAAGCCAAATCAGTGTATCCACTTGCTTCCCTATTATGTTGTCTTTGCAGACGCTATGCCTGGTCACTAGAATCTAAATACAAGGCAACACACTTTCTTAACTACAAATCTGAAGATGCTCGATTATATATAATATCCTGTTTTGGCT
Source organism: Taurulus bubalis (assembly GCF_910589615.1). Taxonomy (NCBI): domain Eukaryota; kingdom Metazoa; phylum Chordata; class Actinopteri; order Perciformes; family Cottidae; genus Taurulus; species Taurulus bubalis. The sequence continues at coordinate 16,213,055 of NC_136599.1, read as the reverse complement.
CTGTCAAGCAGACATTTCACTGCTTTCCTGCCAACATCATTTCATACTGAATATAACATTCTTGAGCAAAAGTCACAATAAATCCACCTAATCACCTTTATTTGAAACAGAATAGCCCCGCAGAGAGTAAAAGGCCCCTTTTCAAAAACAGGCTTGCCACACCGATGACAGGTTATAGCACTATCTCGTACTGCAACACAATGCCACAATGCCTCAGTATACAGCATTTGAAGTAGTTCGGAGACTAGACCGAGGCATTATTATGGGGAATCATCTTTCATGACAATTCATGGCAAAGTAAAGATCCAGTGACAGCATCTTGGTGAATCACAGCAAGATGCCATTTGAGCGCAGCATGTAAACAGTGAATTCCCGAACATGTGTATTGACAAATCATCCGACAAAGAGGTGTCAGAGTGCAGTGAAAAGGGATTTTCCTTCACATTATCTGGCCCTCCATTTGCCAAATAATATTACTCATAGAGAGCCGCCATAACTCAAACACACATTAGTCAATAAGGGGAAATAGCGGGGTTATTACACTTCTCTTATCATTATTCTGCTGCTATACGGCCACCCAGCTAGATTAACATTCGATAGATGGGGTGTGTCATTGAATATGTGAGTCAAAGTAATTTTACCCACTGCTGCTCTTGAGATCCCATTCAAATTGAAACACTATAAAACACCCTGACCGCTTCTGACCCCTGAACTACAAGATAACCAGATAATGCGGATTTAAAAAAGGACTTTACACAGTCATATGCAAAAAAAAAATATACCACAAACGTTACATTTTAAGCTTTTTTAAATGATCCTCTTGGCTGAACTTGAAAGTGTATTCCTCTTCCTACAAAAATTATAAACCAAACATCTAGGTGCTTTTCTGTCAGCGTTGTGCTAAAGTAGTAATCAACGTATAGCCTATAATGGCAGACCTCTGTAACCTAACCCAGCAAGTTTACAGTCTAAGTGGTAGTTTAAGAAAATCTAAAATCACTACCAGTAAGCATCTGGCAGCAGGAAAAGCCCACAAAAAACATCAGATGTGCCATATGCACAACGTATGGAGCTAATAAGGTGTATGAAGGAGCCGCTTTCGTCACAACTGCAATGACTTGACACAGGATGTCCAGCAAAAATTAAAGCGGATTGAATACATTTTGGTTCAACAGTTGTATTTGTTCAACGTAAGAAAGAAATATAACCTGTTGTTATTCTTTTATCAACACATTGTGTAAAAATAAGCAGTATTCCTGTCAAAAACATGCCTGACCATATGGGTGTATGCGTATGTTTGTTTACCTAACCCTTTACTGCTAAACAATAGTGTGTACAACAGACATTACATGATGCGTTTATGAACCGTTCTCAGTTCAGTGACCTCTCTATTACACAGTCATGTCATTATCAGGAGGCCTGAGCAGGTGGCAATGACTGGATAGCTAAAGTTGTGGTGCAGTTGACTGCAAAATAACAAAACCTGTCTGTGTTAGGTTGCTTACAGTCAATAAACATAATGTGGTTTTGAGCACGTTTATGTTTCACAATGCCGTGCTATCAGGTTATCAAATAATGTATTAAAGATTTTCTTATAATCAGCCTAATGTTGTGGCACTTTGACAAGTAAGGAAATGCAGGCTTTGATGTAAACACTAAATTACATTCTTTCAACTAAAAGACTGAAAATAGCTTGGCATTTATGGAGCAAATAATATGTTTCACGCCTTTGATCATTGTGAACGGTGCATATTCATTAGGTATGGTGAAGTCTACAATTGTGCAGGGCTATGGCGCCTGTAAGGCACAAGTCACAAGTCAGGAGTGAGTCATAAGCCCTCAATAAATATAAATCACTGGCTATTAATGGCTCTGCCTCAAGTTACAAATATTAACATGAATAGAAACCATCTTTGGAATCTTGTTTATAGGACAGATTATGCATGGTGTGTATGACTGGAGTGTATGTGCCAACTATTTTCAAACTTACAATTCATAATAACTTGGACTAACCTCACGCAAAAAACTCACTGATAAAAGCATAGCCCAGGCAAATATCACCATCCCTGTACCCTTAATGGTCTCTAATGTTACTACTCAGACGTTTTGAACTACTCAGCCTACCAGAGGTGGAAAGTGTCTGCTGAATCTATTTGTTGACAAATCTCTCCTATGAAGATGTCACAAGCCTTGCATCTTTGTTTCCAAAAGTCAGCATGAGAGTGTCGTTATCCAGTGATAGCTTTATTTTAAAACCACCCCAGACCAAGCTCGTAAATAACCACAAACAACGACCTAGATAACAATAATTGAGAACATAAGTCAGCCACACAAAGACAGCAAGTTAGCTTCTCCAGCTAACGTATCCAAAAGCTAATGACAATAGCTGAAACGGGCTCAGGCTACTCCCTGGTACAGAGCTACTAGTGGGGAATTCAAAACGGGAAAACGTTTGCTGTGAGGTAACGAAGTGCACATTTAACCCACAGTGCGTTTAATAAAACAAAGTCATGTTCTGTGTGTTGTGCACTGTGCTAACCGGTGTCAACGAGCTGTTGGTATCCAGACATTACTCTGCTCCTGGCTGGCATTCCCAATCAGTGCTCGTCAGTGCGCTAGCCGCTAACGTCGGTTCGTGGTAACCAGCAGCAACAGTAACCGGGGCAAACAAGTGCACCAGCTAACGAGCTAGCTCATGCTAATGGGCAAATTAGCCAAATAGCTAGCAAGCGAGGGTTAACAGCTCAACGTCCACTAACTGCTCCTTTATGTGTGTCAGTTCTTGCTCGTTTGGCTGGTGGACCTTACAGGCAAAGAAGACGGCTGGTTGAAGCTCAGAGCACTTACCTTAAAGGGCTTGATCTACAACATCTGTGGTGTGTTTGATGAGAGACTGCAACAACAAACAATAGCAGCAGCAGCAGCGGCAGCGGCAGCAGCAGCGGGGGCAATTAGCCAACGTTAGTTAGCCAAGTGTCGCCACTAACGTTGCACAGAGTAGCACAGCAGCTGCAGTGCCACCTGTATATCTTCTCTCATGCACGTTGGCTGCAACGGAACCGACCACGTTTGATGTAATGCTGTCATAAATGATGGACTTGAGAATAAAGAGGGAGTAATCGTTGCTCGGAATGCTCTGACTAGTGTGTGTGAGGGGCACTCAGCATGACAGCATCCTTCTTCATCTTGGGGTGAGAACAGTTGGGGGGTTCTCAAAGTTCAACCGGTGAAATATCGTCACCCACTGGCCAAAACGGGGAACATCCACACGGAGAGGGAGAGGGTGGCGGCGTGGGAGTCCTCGGGGTGTCTATTCTGTAGCAACACTTGGTCTATCTTCATCCTTATAAACCTGTGATACTGCCAGACTATATTTAGACTGTCAGTGAGCCAAGAAGAATAGAATACAATCGAATAGAATCTCTCTCGGGAGATTTGAGTGGACTGCCTTATTGAATATACAGTAAATATACAGAATGTGTTACCTTTTACGGTATGCAGTAAACAAATAACATAATTAGTGGGAACAATATGACACAATTGAAAAATATCTCATTCCTTCATATGGAATTAAATGCACCTGGACATCAGATTTTAACACCTGGCACAAGACAACGCTGCAAAATTGAAATAAGGGTGTAATAACACAATTGTATGAACAACAATATGATGATAACAGAATACAATTGAATAGATTATAATCTCTATTGGGAGATTTCAGTTAATTGTAGTATTGAATATACAGAAAATTGCATATATTTACATGAAAAGGTCTACTGTAAACAAATAACAGAGTTGGAAGACAACAATATGACACACTACTTTATCACAAAATAGATTAGAATAGATCGAGTTTAATGCCTTATACTATAGAGCAATAACAATGCAATAGGAAATAAGGTTAGACTGTTAAATAATAACATATTAAAAGAAAACAAAATGGAAATACTAGAATAAATAAAAATATAATAATAAAAGAGAATTCATTGTATAAGTTGTGTATATTTTTGTATCACACATGAGATGAAATAGTTGCAAATGTAAATCTTATCACAGAATAGATTAGAATAGAATAGTTTTATGAAAAGCAGCAGCAACCTACTTGCAGGACTGTTCATTCAAACAAATGTGTTATAACAGCAGAAACAGTCGTGCTCTTCACTGGCAATTGGGTGCTGGCCTTTATTTTTTAAATTGTTTATGAAAAATTGTCCACGTTTGAATAATTCCAACGCCTTCTAATAGACGATAACGTATTGTATTGGCATACAGGGATTAGACATTATCTTCTTTATTAATTTGTTTGTTTTGTGGCCAATTAAGCTGCAATTGAAGATAGCAGCACTTATATTCCTGACAAAAGACACAATATGTGTTTTTTCAACTGAAACTGTTGCATTTTGTAAATGTCTTATCTCGTCATTTGTGTTTTTAGGACAAATCTCTTTTGGTTGAAAAGATTTAGTTTAATAGGCCTTTTTGACACAGCAAAAAGGATAGATTGTATAGTTTAGTTAAATGGTTTTATTGTTTTCCTCTTTGGTACGTGGAGGCCTCATTTCAGCACCAGGAGCTGTCTTTTAGTATGGCCTGATCAGTAGTCAAATAAGTATCTGTTTGCTGATTCTAGGTGGCAAACTGGTGTCACCTTGACTGGCTTTATATTTATATTTCTAACATTCCAATATGTTTTGATGGAGCCCGATAAAATCATATTTAAATATCATTTTGGTAGCCTGTCTTCTTTTTTATTGTCTGCAAGGAGCAAGTCAGTGAAGTATACTGCATAGATCTGACCACTAGATGGCGCAGGTATCAAGGAATCAAAATCAAGCATTGCAGTTTCATAGAAAGTCATGTATTTAAGGCTGTGATATCAATTAAGTAACAAGATTTACTTTCTTGCTCTTTTTTTAACTTTCTGTAAAAACATAATTATTGGTCTATTGAAGTGAGAGGAGGTGTTGCTCTGGGAAATCTGCAGCAGATGATCGTCACAGGATACTTATAGACTGTTACATATGCTTGTTAGTTTCTTTGTACTAGTGATTTGTAATACATCTCCATGGTGATGACTAAACAATGGAGGCAGGTTCAGACAGGGCTCACAAAGTGAATTGGTGTGGCACAGACCCAGCTGGAAATCCCCCCTGGTACCATACCACTGGTGAATAGATCCTCATTTATCTTGGCAAGGATCAGTACAAAAAGAGCTTGCGGAGAGCTTCTGGATTCTTTTACCTAGGGGGACAGAAATGGCGTCCCCAAGCACCGAGCTCATGTTTCTGCCTCTCTGTGGCACTCAGATTACATCACACACACACACACACTGACAAGAGCAATTACTGAGAAGGCCCTTTACTCCAGATCATTTGCTCTGGAAGAAAGCTCTGAATCCTCTGTTGTCTTTTTTTTAAATATTTATCTTGTTTATTGTATACAATATGTATATATGTACAATGAGAGCTATGTAAAACTGGAGTCAAATTCATGTATGTGTAGACACACATGGCAAATAAAGCCGATTCTGATTTGTGATTATGACCTTGTTTAAATTGATAGCAATATAACTTGTGTCGGGATAATAATCTCTCCTTGAACGCAGTCAAGACTAAGGAGATGATTATTGAACCAAGGAGGAAGAGGGTGCAGCACGCACCACTTCACATAGGTGGGACAGAGGTGGAAAGGGTGAAAACCTTTAAATTCCTCAGAACACAGCCAGGACCTCACCTTGTCTCATAACACACCGCAGAACATCAAAAAGGCCCAGCAGCGACTGTATTTCTTAAGAAGGATGAGGAAATTTGGCATGCCACCCAAGATTCTCAGCAACTTCTACCGATGTGCGGTCGAGAGCGTCCTTACCAACTCAATCACAGTATGGTATGGAAACTGCACTGCCCAGGAAGGCACTCCAGCGTGTGATAAAAACTGCACAGTACATCTCAGTAGCTTCCCCTCTCTTCAAGACATTTACTCCAGAGTAACCAGGAGAACACACCTGTGTCTGAAGTCCAGAACCACGAGACTGACAAACAGTTTCTACCCGCAGGCCATCAAGCTGGTGAATCACCCACCCACTTTGTTTTGTGCAATACTGTCTCAATATTTTATTGAGACAGTATTTTATTTTTTCCTTAAGTTTATTTAACTTTTTTTCCTTAAAGTTTATTGTAATTCTGTGTTAGGAGGACCCAGCAACATAAGCTTTTCATTGTACAGAATAACTGCCTGTTATCTGTGCACATGACAATAAACATTTCGTGAATCGGTAGTCATCATTATCTATGAAGCTCTGCAGCAGTCCCAGGATTTCAGATAACACCTGAACATGTGGATGAGTTAGAAATCACCAAAATGTTTCAACCTATGTTGTTTATTACATATTTCTGCCAACACTTACAGCAACACAAGACCTTGTCAGATGCGACACATTGCACATATGGTACTGTTGCCACTGCTCGAGGCAGAGCCGTACTACAGTTACAGTAGCTCAAACACTCAGTAAAGGACACAAAAATCACTACAACTCACAAGAAGCTGAACAAAACCTTCACCCAGTTACACAGACAAACATAGGGACCAACACTATTCAGGAGCTAAAGCATAGTTTGAGGATGAGCTGAGCTGTGGTTGTACTAGGATGTACTGTGTAGCTTCTCCACGCCACAGACCAGACTTGGACCTTGGATTTCAGCAGTAATCTCTCCATCTTCTCTCCAGACAGGGCAGGCAACCTAGTGTGGCGTATACAGGGATTATTTATGAGCAGTGAACACACGGAAGCCCATGGAGGTAGGCCAGCTCAGATGGGGTGCCTGAAGTTCTGGCCGGCAAAACGGGCCTTGTCGCCGAGCTCCTCTTCAATCCTAGGATAGAGTGATGACAGTTTGTTAAAGTGGATGGATTGATAGTCGGAGAAAATGTGCAACGTAGTGCCTCTAAGGAGCGTGGAGCCCATAACTCATACTGTTAATAAAGTTCAGTTTAACTAGAGGCGAACGTTTTTGGACCGGACTCACCTGAGCAGCTGGTTGTACTTGGCCAAGCGCTCAGATCGGCAAGGTGCACCCGTCTTGATCTGGAAAAGGAATTACATGAAATGTAAAACTCAGTCTGTAACGTTAAAGCTACACCTATTGTACAGTTTGAATAGTCAGCTTTAAAAAAACTCAACAGTAGAGATGCTACGCCAATTAATGTCACGATTAGAAGCTGAGGTTTTACCTGTCCGGTGCAGAGACCGACCACCAGGTCAGCGATGAAGGTGTCCTCTGTCTCTCCAGAGCGATGGCTGACCATCACACCCCAGCCGTTGCTCTGGGCCATCTTGCAGCTAAAAAGAAAAGACACATATTTTAGCCAAGTTAGCCAGCTTACACCTTATTTACTTTCTTTGATTTTGGTGAAGAAGTTTGATCACACGGTTGTCGACACTCACGCCTGCAGGGACTCTGTGACGGAGCCGATCTGGTTGACTTTAAGCAGCAGGCAGTTGCAGGACTTTTCAGCCACACCCTTGGCGATACGTTTGGGGTTGGTGACTGTGAGGTCATCACCCACCACCTGGATGTCGGTGCTGGCCGTGAATTTTGCCCACGCCTCCCAGTCATCCTGGTCAAAGGGGTCCTCAATGGACACCACTGTTAGGATAGCAAGTAGGTGAGGGTAATGTTACGACCATTCATAAATCCAACACGTCAGCATTGAGAAAGTAGCAATAGCTATCATCTACAATCCCCTTAAACCTGCAGTAGTTGATGCTATTGACCACTTAGTGGCAGCAGAAACACACTGCTAAATGCTCAATTATGTTCACTAGCTAGCTTCTAACTTTGACAGAAGTGAACAGTGGTGTTCTTTAGGAGTTTTTGCTGAAAACAGCTGGCAATGAGTGAACCAAAACAGAAACATGTGCAGACACAAAATGCATATCGACAAACTGGTCTATTATTCTCTATTGCATTGACTTAGATGATGTTTGTAGATGCGCTCACATTATTTGGTTCACTTGTGCTTAGAATTATCTTGTTGTATTAAATCCCTATAATACCCTTAAAACGTTGCATCTTTGAGAGCACTGAGCAGCAAGAGTTTTGTGGCTGTAAATAAGAGGATATGTGTTAAAAACCCACCGGGGTAATCTTTGACAAAGCTCCTGTAGAGGTCAGCCAACTTGTCAGGGGAGATGTAGCGGCTGGGGTCGTCAGGAGACTTGAAGTCCAGGTCGTACTTGCCAGCCTTGTAAAACTCAGAGGCAGCCACATCCATGCCAATCACGATCTTGTCGGTGTAGCCGGCCTTGGCGATGGCATTCTTCAGCAGGTCCAGAGCTGGGACAAAAACAACATACTATGGTTAAAAAAAATGTGACCAGAGAAAATCTAAACACTAATTTTTCACAAATGAGTCACCACTGAAGACTCTGCTCCAGTGGGGCATTTGCCATATCAGCACCTCAACCTGACACTGGAGTCAGAGGCTGGCAGCCCGAGTTGAGGCCTTAATTTAGAAACCTCCTGTCGACCTAAGAGTGACATGATAAGTGAAGTATTCCTTGAGGTCTAAGAATGGATTACTTTCAAGACACTCCCTTTTGAGTGGTGACACTAACAACTTTCTATGATCAACTCGCTCCTCAAAAATGAAAACAACCCTACAGTAGTGTCCAAAAATAACTAATAATGTATTCAGCTGGATATGAACTCTGTTTGCTTGTATTGAAACACTTATTGTTAAACAGTGGTTATGGCTCTGATTTCATGTTTCCTCTCACCTTCCTTGTTCTCCAGGATGTTGGGGGCGAAGCCTCCCTCGTCACCTACATTAGTGGCGTCTTGGCCGTATTTCTCCTTGATGACATTCTTCAGGTTGTGGTAGACCTCGGCACCAATACGCATGGCCTCCTTAAAGCTGCTGGCTCCCACAGGCAGGATCATGAACTCCTGCATGGCCAGCTTGTTGCCTGCATGGGAGCCGCCGTTGATGACATTGAAAGCCTGATCGGAGGCAGAGAGAATTGGCTTTTAGCTTAATGGAGTCACGACTGAATTTATCATTCTCTGGATCAATCATTAACGCTGCATGTCTTTCAGGTTTATTGGCATTAAGAGCCTTGACAAAGTCTGGGGAACACAACGTAGGTGATTGAACTACAATACTCACAGGGACAGGGAGGATGACTTCAGGGTTTCCAGCCAGGTCAGCGATGTGGCGGTAGAGGGGAACGCCCTTCTCTGCTGCACCAGCCTTGCACACAGCCAGGGAGACGCCCAGGATGGCATTAGCACCAAACTTAGCTGAGGGAGAGAAGACACAAATACCTCAATATATTGTCTGTAGAATACGTGTGCAAATATGGAACAGTCGTTTTCTGTAATCTAAATACTTCAGTGAATATTTTCTGGGCTAATTAGGCAAAAATCAGTAATGCATGACCTTGAGATAATTGTGTGTGAATCGACTTTTCTGTTGCAACGTACAAGTGCCTATTGATGTTTCTGTGTCACTCTTTGTTCATTCCTTCCTACAATATGGTAGTCAGCAGTCACTAAAGATATGGCACCTTCATGAGCAAGTTTATATCTTAAATCTATAAAATGATGTTATTGTAAATGTAAATTATGGGTACAATATAGTTTTCACACAGAATTCAGAAACTTAAGTAGAATGGCAGAGGGTGCAAATTGTGCTCTATAGAATGCGTGAGGGGGATTTCTCAAAACTATCTCAATATGGATAAAATCCTCTTTTACGAATATGACATTACATATCACAATATCAACATATATAAAGATATAGAACATTTCTGGAAAGTCTATAGATAAACTGTTTATGGATTAAATAACCAGAAGGTATTTTCATTTTGCCAAACCCTTTAGTAGTAGATAGATCTTTACAAATCCAAGCTCACAAAACTCTGCACCGACATAGTCAAGCCAGTTTTAGAACATGAAGTATCATCTTACACTTGTTTTCTGTGCCGTCCATGTCCAGCATCAGCTGGTCGATCTTGCCCTGATCTTTAACGTCCACATCCTGGAATAGACCAAACATGACAAATTATATTGTATGTTTGGAAATAAAGATTAACAAGGTTTATTTCCGACTCGTTAATTTAAAAGAACAAACTGAAATAATGATAGAATAATCACAGCATCTCAGAATTATATCACCGAAGCTCCGCTATTGCAATGGTTTATAGAACATTTTTGATATATCATTTTTATGAATGCAAACAACAACAACAAAAAATGAGGCCAATGTTAAATAGGAACAACAAACAACTGCAAAATCGTACAATTAGTACTTTGGAAACCGTCAGTATGCCAATGTTACTAATATTTTAGTATAATTATTACCATAATACGCATTAATAATTCATTCAACACAGTGATGCATTCATTTGAGGGCTTTGACACTAACACACAGTTATTAGTCAAACAATAAATGGTCCTACCTTGCTAACCAGTGCAGGTGCAATTTTTTTATTGATATTCTCAACAGCTTTTGAGACACCTGCAAGGGACAAGCAGACCATAACTGACCCAGACAGCAGAAGACCATGCAGAGCAGGCGAGACAGATGACCACAGTGCCTCTCATCCAATCTCAAGTGCAAGTAATTCTGACAGAAGTAAATTATTATTTAGGCATCAATGATTGTATTTTTTTATTATCTTTTTTTCATTTTAGATCTGTGAACATCTGTTTTCGCGCCCGTCGAGGTTAGTTTCCAAAAGGCAAAGCCATTCTTCATACTGCTATGCAGACCGATGTGTAAGCGTCGTCCTGTTATTTCACACTTTATTTACCTGGTTACACAATGCTGGGGCCAAGAACTCATTTACATATTTAACTGCTCTTTTGACTCCTAACAGGAGGAAGAGAGATGGAGGAAACAGAAATGAAGAAGGAAGCAACGAGGACAGACAACAGAATGTATAGTGGTGTTGAAATGACGCGAGATAGCAACAGAATAGAGGTAACCAGAGAGTTTAGAGAGAGAATCAGTAGAGACGGCTTACCTTTGCCCATGTAGCGAGTCTTGTCATTGTCACGGAGTTCCAGAGCCTCGTAGATGCCTGTGGAGGCACCACTGGGCACGGCAGCTCTGAAAAGACCTTGGAGACACAGAGGACATTTTGTTACAATCATAGCTTAAAATGCTAAGTCATGTCCAACAAGACGGCAATAGTCTGAATAAACTTAATTTTCCCTGTCAACCATGACTGCAAACTATGTGATATTTTTGACTGGGTAGACAGAAACATGTCTGATGGAGCATTAAGAGCAGGAGCGGCTGCTTGTTATTCAAGGAGCAAAAGGCAAATAAAAGACATTAGGGGAAGCAATCCAATCATCTAAACACATTTCCAATGTCTGTCGTTTTTCTGGCCACAGAGAGAACCAAAGCATGTGTGGAGGCAGTTGTATTGGTTGTGCGGCAGACGGCTGTGATGTAACAGGGAAAGACCGGGCATGTTCAGTGCATCTGTGGAGGGATGCGAAGCCACGCCCACACATAAAGAGGACATTTTGGATTCAACCAAGTGAGGAGAAATTGGGGATGAGCAAAAGTCTATTCAGTTTGCTCTGTGGATCGCCAAGCAGGGTGTGAGTCTGAGGGGATTTAGGGCTTAGGACAGGAGGCTTAGGCCATGAGTTCAGGCTTAGCAAATCATCTGCATCAAGAGATCACCTGGCTGCAGCAGGGGAGCTGGCAATATCCCCCAGGCTACAAACTGAGATGTCGTACCATCATATCATATTTTATCTGGATGAGAACCATGACCCAAATATAATAAAAACTACAGGATATAACAATAACAAGGATTGTATACGTCTCTATCATTACCAGAGTTACTGGACCTACAATATTCTAACGACAATCAGAGGAAGTTCTCTAGTTTGACCGTCTGTGACCGAGCAGCAAGCTGGTTACATAACACACCAACAGTAAAGACAAACTCTGGGTGCAGCACACTCGCTTTGGTATGTGCCGTTAATGATGCCAAAACATGCCCGGCAGACTTAAAAAGGAATCTTGTCAAGAAAAATAAATGAAGGTGCTATTTACAGTAAACTGGAGCGCTCAGCAAACATCCCAAACTAATGAAAAACAAGAGGGCTGCAGAATAAAACAGTTGATTTCCAGCCAATGCATTCAAGGCAGTTGTCGCCTGTTCCACTCTCTTCCATGTCAATGGTCATTCAGGTTGCTTCATTAAAATTCTCAGGGCATTTCATTTGGTTGAGCTGGTCTTTTGTTATAGCTTCCAGAACAGAACAGCTCGCCGGAAAACTAACTAATGGTCAGGCCATTAGGTAATTTAATGAATTGATCGAAACTGGAGGCAGACGTGTCAAACATCGCAGAGTTTAGATGTTTTATGCTCAGCAGCTTTATCATGTAATCAGGGATACAATTCGGTAAAGAGAAGCATCCTGTAGATGTATACAATATCACTGTATCAAGGATTCAACTCAACTCATGGGTTAGCTAGAAGTACATACTGTATGAGCTATCTGTGCTCCCGAACAGGAACCATTACAGTAACAGAGGGCTTGAAGGGCAGCGAGATGCATTACAGGAGCTATTTTCACACATTCACCAGGCAGGCAACCCTGCAGGGCAACACACTGACTTCACCATCCTAATCCACAACTGGACCAGCTTTCACTAGCTAGATAATTGGGCAATACACAAAATAAGTATACAACTTGGCTTCCAATATGATGTCCTTACAGCAGCGTTCCACATACTGGAAAATAATTTCATGTTTAGGATCATTTTAAATAACTGGTTAAACAAACGTGTAGAAGTTAAACAAGCACAAGTTTGATCTAGTTTTGCCAAACTTGACCACCTTTCTATAAACTCAATAAGTACATGAATACATATAATTATACAGTACCTTTCTTGGTGTACAGATCAACCTCCACAGTGGGGTTGCCACGGGAGTCAAAAATCTCACGAGCGTGAATCTTGAGGATGGACATGGTTCTGGATCTGCAGATGAAACGAGAGGGAGAAGATCAATATATTGCTGCTCCACAGGCTGAGAGATGGTTACACTGTCACGTACTGAATTAAAGATTCCAGTCAAAACAGTGAGTTGGCAATTATTGAAATGCTCAATGACATAAGCAGGACGAACAGTAATCTAATTTAAAGCTCAAGTCTGGAGACAGAACAATATCTAATGAATTATCCAACTAAACATGTGTGAAGTGACCACCTGAACCAACTGATGTAGGCGGGCCAGGAAAGAAAATATATTAGTCACAGGAAGGTGTGGCTTATGCAGCAAAAAGAAAAAAGAAATCTCTGCAAGTCTTTTCAGTTTACTTAATATAGCAGATTACAAAACCGCATTGCAAAACAGAGTTGAGAGCACTGCTCTCAAACAGGGACCTTGTGATAACAGTCGTGAAAGGTCAGTGTAAGTTACACTGTAACGAACAGTCGGTGAATGACTTGGCACAATCAAGGTTCAAGGTTTTTTTATTTGCCACAATACACATTTGGCTTCTTTTGGTCCAAGTTGTTCTGTACTGATAGGAGTTAAAAGGCCTGCTTAGTGGCGTAATCTCGCAGAGCCTTCGTTATCTTTCCAAAGTCCAGAAGTGGAGGACAGAGAAACTTTCTCTACCTCCCCTGAATGCATGAATGAACTTTGAGTACAGCCTCCAGAGTTGAACTAGAGCGTGTCTACAGCAGAATCAATGGAAAATCCTCTGTGTAAAAAGTCTGTGTAGAACCTAGCCTTTGGCTTCAGCCAAAAAGAAAAAAAAAAAAAAAAAAAAAAAAAAATCACACAAACTGACCTCTTTCTTAAACTAAATGGAAATATGTTATAGTTTACTGGGGCTGAGTAACACTAATAGTCCCTGGTTTAAATAAAATAATTTAACCAAGTTCAGGCTGTGAATTGTGTTGCGTTCAACCGGACTTAGAAAAACGTATCAAAAAAAGGTCAAGAATGGTATTGGACCCAACACTCAGAAGTTTCATCTGGTAACCTCAACTAAACTTCATCACCTTTACCGAATTGGTACAGAAACACCAACATAAGAGCAGAATATGTAATGAGATGAAACGATTAGAACCCATTAACCAACAACTATAATCCATTAATTGTTTAGACATTTTTCATGCAAAAATGGCTAAACAATGTTGAACTTCCAGAGATTGTGAGGATACATACCCTTACTTAATGAGATCATAAACTAAATATCTTTGAGCTTTGGACTGGTTGTTGAACAAAATAAGCTATTGAAGAACTGGAATGTATAATTTTCTGTATTTTCTGACATCTTAAAGGCGATTAATTGATTCATGGGTAAATTAGTCGGCAGATTGCTAAATAATGAAAATTATTGTTATTGGTTGTAAGTAGTATATACCCTTTAGTTCTGTTATAGATGTTTCACATGCAGGATTAGGTAAATGCATATTGCTTTTCTTATTTTTGCTCCCAGATTATTGCAAAAGTGGAGAGCAAGGAGCTCAACTGGCTGCACAAAATGGCACCCAAAGAAAAATAAATAATTGAGATTTGATACCCGATACGGTTGTACATTTGGCTTAATCCTCATTCAGACTACATTGGGATCTGACAGCCAGCCATAACGGAGTATTAAATTGTTAATAATCAGTTTAGTATGTTTTCAAAACTGCAGTAATAAAGTACTAAACAATCTATCTAACTAAAGGGACTTGTTAAAAGTATCTTCTTGGAGTCTGCAAAGTAGAGAAAAGACACAGAGACAAACTGAGTGGAATTTTACAACACAGTATTTTTCCTACAAACGGGGACACACCCCCACGGCTGCTGCAACGGGGAGCAACTGGTAGCGCCCTGCATGATCCGGCATGTGTAGCACACGACAGCCTCACGTCCTTCAAGTCCCTGAACTAAAAAGACTCGAGTGGTTCTTTAACACAGGGACTTGCAACTTGACGCCCTTTCCCCCCACACACCCTGCAGCTCTAAATGGAGTGACATGTCGCCAGCTGACGGTCTGGTTTTAAAAATAGACGGTGGGCTACAAACTACTCCATCCTGCAAGCCACGAAACCAACAACTGGGGAATTAACCGAGGCGTATATTCAACGATAATAAAGACGGTGTCAGCTCACACAAGGACGAGCCTTTGAGGTTACCGTCGAGGATAAGGAACAGCATTTACACATTTAAAAAACGAATCAAAGTGATTTATAACAACGCACTGTCTGAGAACAAGCTCTTTAAATCGCAAAATATGTTTGTCTTCACAAAAACGAGCCAAATAAAAAGGAGAAATAACGATATCAAAGTTACCTTTTCCGGGCCTAACTGTGTGCAAGGACGGTGCTGTCTCTCTCTCTCGCGCAGGCAGGCAAGAGAAGGCGCTCGTGACGCTCCGTGCTCTGTCATAAGTGGACGGAACCAGGAAGTAGCCGGCAGCGGAGCCACGCCATTGGCTGACACCGAGTCACGTGGCAGACCAGCGCGAGAAGGGATGCACGTTCACCAATATCTCATCCGGACAGACTTCACATCCCAAAGTGAGCACGAGAGGAATGCGGATGTTGTAAATCTTTGCAGAGCATCGCTTTTGATCATCACAAAATATACAAACATATGGAGATAAATAATGTTTTATTTGAGGTGAACTGTGGGAAATGTAGTATTTGTTTTCGCGTAAGGAAGAAAAGAGGCAGTATGCGGAAAGATGACGCATTTTGCGTACGTGCAGAGAAGCAGGCAGGGATCTCCGATGCAGTGGTTCGTCGTTGGTCACATGTCACTTGCGGTCACGTTTTTTGGCATTGACGTTTCTTTTCCCATTACGAATATTATGAAAAGGGGGTGTGCTTTCCTCATTCGATCAAACGATGAAACAATCACATGATGTGGTGGTTTACGGGTCAAAAGATGTCTAGACATTTAGAGTCAAACTGATTGAAAGATTAACTACAAGGTCTGTTTTTGTTTCAACGGCCTTTTAATAATCATACATAGCATGTCGTCTTTTACAGGACCTGTTGCGTTACAGTCAACTAAATGCTGTTGAAACACTAATGATTATGGGCTATACAACCTGTTTTTGGGCTTACATAGCCCATGCAAATGCATCCCAGATTCAGTCAAAATATAGATATTCAGATCTGCAGATCACCAGATAGTGATTAATTGAACAATTGTTGAAAGTCGTTGGGATCTGCCCATTTAAAAATATTACTGCTGAATATAAACATTTTATTTGTCAGTATTATTGTTAGTATTGGAACATTAATTAGCCTCATTGACACACAAAGGTTATTATGTATTTATTTTATGTATGAACATGGAAGTACTTGCATTTCTAGTATTATTTGCCCAATTTTAGTATTTCAAGAGTGAATGCACTGCTAGTGCATGTAGACATTGCAGTAATGAATCTCAAGTGAATAATGGGTTTCCCCTCCACGCATGTGTCTCATCTCTACAGGACACGGGGTTCATGCAGCTGCGCAGTGCAGTGGATGCAGCATCCGCGACAGATCGGCGCTGCCGGGCCTTCACTGTGATGAAAGCCTTCTGCAGTGACCTTGAGACTCTTGTCAGTGTTAAATCCAACTGCGCCATCTGCTGCCCACATGCTCTCATTAAAATGTCAACAAGTACTTCCAGAAGACATGTGCAAGTTTGAAAGTTTAAATGAATTATAGATATACTGTAAGAGACATAATAGACTTTAATAAGAAATGTTTAGTGATTTATAGAAGTGTGTTGAAATGCTCCTTCTAAGTTACGTTACTGACTAATTCAGAGCCTATATATCCCTCAGTTGAGGTTAATCAGTCTGCGGAGCAAGACAGTTTTTTGAGTGTTGTGCTAAGTTGAGCACTGAATGATTCTTGTATCTTTATTTTGTTAAGTAAACCTTTTAAAATGGAGTTACTGCCTCTGAAGATTCATTACGCGTCAAGCTCATTGCCCATACACAGACTGTAACAGTAGTGGTAATAGGGATTACCGGGCGGAGACAAGATTGCCGCTACATATACGATAGAGGAATCTATTGATGCAGTATTCCAGTGCCCCCCTATTAAAATGTATGTTTATTTAAAACATCAACTAAAAGTTGCAATAGAACATGATACAAATTACAAGTAAAAGTCCTGCATTGAAAATCAAAGTACAGAAGGATAGCATCATGTACTCCGCATGCAGGAGGGTCCCTTTCAGTGTTATTCATAGTGGATCATTATTAGTGATTTATTAATAAGGATTTATTTTTAGTAATGGCCTTCTTTTTTCCCAGCAGACATTATGACTTGTCATAGTAGGAAACGCACAGAATACCAATAATAACATTATTGCTAAATTGTATTCAGGTTTCCCAGTAAGCCATCACAGTGTGACAGTGAGCCAGTATGCAAATACCAGTACCCTGAACTGAAGCAGCTGAATGGAATTCAGCCATTATGGATTTTTTTTTTCCACCTGTGTTTTCCCTACAGTCAAAATGTCTTCTGTGAAAAAGGCCAGTGCTTGAAGAAAAAAGTGCCAGTTCTCTAAAAACCTACATTTTCTTACACTTCTCACATGCTTTATACCCTTATAGCTCTTTCCACGTCTCCTGGCTCTTTCTACTGGCTGTTAAATAATAATATGATTAATAATAACTTTGTTTATATAGCACCTTTAAAAACAGGGTGTACAAAGTGCTTTGACAGACAAGGCAGCAAAAGCAAGGCAATACAAGAACAGAAAGCTCAACAGTGAACAAGACTAAACAAACTAAGGTAGAGTTAACCCCTGATAAAACAGTACAACAGATGAAGTGATAAAACCAATCGATACAATACAAATAAAATAAGAAATAAAATAAATAAGATGGAAAATTGTCACACAAATAAACAACACAGAACCATGATACCATGAGTATTAATAACTTACTAACCTTTATTAGAAAGTGAGAACGAAAGAGTTAGACAAGAAGACTGATTAACACCCTCTTGGTTAGCTTAGCTTAGCACAAAGACTGAACACAGAGGGGAACAGTTAGCCTGGCTCAGCCCAAATGTAGAGCATTTTATTTGGCAAACATTTATATTTACAACACATATATGCATATTTCCCAAAATGTCACACGTTAAGTGATACATTTATCTTTGCTGAATTGTGCCTTCAGCATGTCAGCTGGTGGTTTCTGCCACCCGTGTGAAAGGCTATTTCTAGTCCTAACGTACCATCTACTTGTGAAAGCGTTGCCGGCAGCAGCACTGTCACTCTGCTAATCTGTTGGTCAACATTAGAAAGCTGCACCAGGATAAGAGGAAGGATAACAGAGTTACTGTAGCATATCGCTGTCAGTCAATTTAAAGTATTTTCCCATAACCGAAGCACCAGTCCTTATCCCTTTCTGGTGTCAGGCAGGCTGTGGAGGGAAAGAAGCCCAGCCAGAGCGAAAGCTGCTTTGCTGATTTGCTCGGCTCACTTTGCTGCATATTTTTTTGAGAATTTGGCTGAATATGAGCTCCTTCATCTATGCCCTCTGGCTCCAACAAATCTTCAGCTCAGGAGTTTACACCTGCGGTGGTATTGTCAGAAAATATGACATGCATATATTTCCACTGACTATGTGAAAGTCAATCATGTGGTTGTTTAATATTTAGACCATTCACATCAGCCTGCAAGCTTTATTTTCCAGAGAATTATACAGTTTGTACTTAAAAAAGGTCACTGCCACTGTGAAGCTGTAAGACTAATTTGCTCCAGTGGAGCTTCTCTGTGATTCAGTGTTTGTACTGGGCAGCTTCCAGCTGTGAATGTGTGCAAACAGAACGAGCAGGGCGTTCCTGGATAGAGACGTCATGCTCAATGGGCCATGCTTAAAAAAAAAAGGCAAATACAGACCTAAGCCCCATCAATTCAATTCTATCTAATCAATAGTCTTCAAGTCTTAATCCAGACGGCTCAACCAGCAACCACTATGTTTTCATACACATGTAAAATAACTTGAGTTAACATCAATAAGATAACACAACTTCCCCAGTTGTCGGAGTCATTTTGGTGATAGTTAATGTCTGCAAAACAATTCCAAGAAAATTCTTAATATCGCCACAGACAGAAGAAACATGACAACGTTAATTGTTTATCACTTAAATCAAGCGATATTACGCACAGTTTCAGATGCACCTTTGAAGCCATATGACTGTCATACAAGATGCACACTGTATTCATGTAAATACAATCACTCTAGGTCCTTTTGTTGCAAGGAAAGATGTGGCAACACCTTGCAGGGAAATTGTGTCAAAGCAGCAGAGAATTACAAAAAAACGTCTGAATAATATTATGTGTACGATATAGTGACATCAGATTTGAACTTGGAAAGATAAATAACAGCATTAACAGCATAAACATTTACGATAATATACAAAATACAAACATTTCACTTAAATACGTTTTTTTGTCTCAAGACAAGTTGTTAACGACAAAACAAAAAAAAAGATATGTCTTGCAGATGAAAGAAATGACTACAGCCAACATTGACTTTGAGCTGTTAAAAGTTGGTGTAAATGCAAATAAGCATGACATATTTATATAATAAGCACAGACATATTTTCTTTAGATGTGATATTTATTGTATTCAATGATTTTATGTTTTCTGTTCTATTGATCTTTTTTTTTTAAATACTCACTGATTTAATCATCACAGTCGACACAGTTTCCTCCGATCTCCCTGTTGAGTGTCAAACTGTGACTTCTTCTCATGGTTAATGGAAGTACCCACCTTCAGTCATATGGATTTAATTGGACTGTTCATCGTATTGCCATCACACATCATCAAAACTAAGTTATTGAGTAATGGGTTCTTGTTTCAGGTTAATGGGAGAAATTGAAAAAAAGTGTCCTTCAGTGTAATAAATTTTCATCTGACTCACAAAAATGCAAGAGGCCACTTTAAAGGTCACATTCAGGATCCCTGATGAGGTGTTGTATCTACTGGAGGGAGTTTGAGTGCTCACCTTTTGTAAATGTGATCCCGTACGTGAGCAGTACAAAGAACAATCTAGTTGTATTAACTTTCTGGACACAGAATGTAGCTTTTGTTTTGTTTATTTCTGAAATGGTTTTGTCTCCTTTTCACCAAGACCAGCACAAGACATTGTACATACAACCTGCAGCTAAATGATATATGTCAAGCTCACCATATGTGGGCTTTAAATTACTAGGCTTTCTCTCCAGTACAATCACACCATTTATGACACCAAGACCGTAAAAACTGTTATTGTCCTCAAGGCCAAGATACACCTAGTGATTTACTGAGAAAGAGGACAGCTTCGGTTCATTTGTAAGTGATGGTGTATGCAAGTTGAGTGCCGAGGGGACATCAAACCTGTGGTTTCTTAATGATCTTAAACTTTGTTTGTGTTGAAAGCGCTCTCCTCTCACCTCACCCATAATGGCCATCTGGGCTGGTTTAACATGGTTTTTAATCAGCCTGTGTGTCAATAGACAAACAGGAAAACAACTGGCATCAATCTAATGCAGGCCGCCAAGAGGCCGTAACTCCAGTCCAGAGGGAAAGGATGTGAGTGGAACAATGAGAGTCCTCATTCAAGGTGAGTCTTTTGATCATTTGTAATTCAATCAGAAAGTGAATGAGCATTTCCCACATGTTTAACTATTCCTTTAATATCCGGAACGAGATCACGCCTCTGAAGATAAAAACAAAAAACAGTTTCTCTTGTTTGTATCCCTTTGCTTTTCCTTTTCAAACTGCAAACCTCAGAGTTGAACAGCTATGGCATGTAAGTCGGAGAGGTATTGAACATGTTGCAACTTGTATGCATGAACAGATGATACATACATACCCTATTACTAAACATCCGCTCTCATGTTCTTGTTTTTTTTATCAGAACGACTTGCAACTTAAGGACAAAGTGACAGGAATAAGCTTGCATCATGGTTTCCTGAAGTGAAAAGTTGGTCAGCAGAAAGCTTTTAAGAAAGTGATAAAGTTATTTTTAAACAAAAGTAAAATGAAGATATGAAAATATGTTAGATGCTGAACAACATAGACTAAAGTAAAATATGAGACTATAACATTTGTCCTCAAAGACAAAAGTTATTGATTTATTTGGGGTATTAATGTTAGTGAATCTGTAATATGAGTAGAATAAGCTGCAGATAATGAACAGTTGTTTCACACTGAGGAATACAATTTGAACTAAGACCTTCATTATTAACATACAGATGAGACAGTCACTGTTGGGCTGCTGGGCAGAGCTCTGGGCGTACCAACACCTCCCTCCACGCGCAGTTTAAATGAAGAGAGAAGCCCTCTGAGATGCCAGAGTCCTGCGTGAAGGATCAGAAGCGCTGCGATGGACTTCTTCTCCCTGTTGGTCTCCGCTGTTTTGATCTCCGCTGTCAATGCCGAGATTCCCCATGATGGTATCCACTGGACATACACAGGTAAGCGGGTCTTAATATAAAAATGTTGTGTTATAATTTTATTTTTTTATCATTTAATTTGTTGCGCCTAAAAACCCAAAGTGGCAGAGAGTAGACGTAAAGGTGTTCGGTGCGTGTGAAGGCACGTGACAACCTGTCCTGTGAGTATTTTTTGGTGCCAAGTTGTTTCTTCTCTTCAACTTTAACTCGAGGCACTTGGCCGCTGGTTGACGCGCGCTGGATTGGCCAAATACCTTTCACCCACTGTCAGGCTACATCAAGGCACATGCTGAGGTTTTTACAGCGTGGCAGTAGACTATACTAAATAAGTAGGGAGTGAATACTAATGGCAAATGCACAATATATCCAGTTGAACCAGTCCTGTGCGTGCGTGTACAGACAACGACACTGGAACAGGTTCGACGCACGAACAGTGTGACAGCTGTCTCCCTAAATTCATCTGTCTGGATGATGTGATAATACTTTTGGGGGCTTGCTTTTCTTCCCACAGAGGGAGGTTTGGACCAGATGCACTGGTCGACCAAGTACCCTGAATGTGGCGGTAAGAAGCAGTCTCCAATAGACATCCAGCGGCGCAGCGTGAGGCACAACCCAGACATGCTGCATCTGGAGCTCAACGGATATGATGCTCAGAAAGGGAATTTTCTCATGTCCAATAACGGGCACACCGGTAAGAAAATATGTGTACATGACTCAAACTCAATATGAACTACAACTCAATATGAACTGCAACTAATATTAATGAATATTTATGAACTATAAACAAAATGTTATTGCTGACCATTTTAATGTCAAGAAATTAAAATGTTTGAAATATAGTTTAAGTTTCAGTTTGACACTGAATTAGCACATTATCAAAATATTTCTCAAATTGTGCAACCCATTACGGTGAATATATGAGTCAGTCTGCACATATTTCACTGTGAGAGGCACGCTCCATTCACTGTGGTGCATTACAGAACTCAAACAAATCAATGGTCGGTTGGAAAGAAGGAAACATATTTACAAATGGGAAACACCATAACAGTTATGTACAGTATTTGTGATTTGTAAACTACCTTTTGTGTTTTTTTTATTTAAAAAACAAACATAATCTGAATATCTTTATGTCTCCATCAGTTCAAATTGACCTGCCTCCCACTATGGCGATCACTAAGGGTCTCCCAGGGAAATACACAGCTGTCCAGATGCACCTGCACTGGGGCGGATCGGACCTTGAGGCCAGTGGAGCAGAGCACACCCTTGACGGCACCCGTTACATGGCAGAGGTTGGCTTAAAGAAAAGTTTAAAAATGAACGTTTGACTTGATGGACAAAAAGAGGTAGAAAGTATGCTACACACGCTGGTGCGCCACTGCAGTGGTGACGGGCCTTTAATAAACAAACATCAAATATTCAAGAAAGCCTTCAGTTTAATAAACAGTTTCTAAACAGACCTGTGCAGCTATGAAATTCACAAGTGAACAAGAGTTACAACAAAGCATGGAAACTGCATTTGTACATACATCATTACACTGCCTCTTCACCCCAGTCTGTAGAACAATTCATTATCATAACAGATCATCAACGTATGTAATTATCTGACCTCTTATCTGAGCCTGAGCTAATTAATTTGACAGAGATCTTTGTTTCCTTCTAAATATGACTCTGTATATAATCAATATCTTTGTTGCCTCATTAATTTGCTTGTTTTTTACTTAAAATTATAACACTAGAGATTTTTCCATTTGCAAAGCAGGTGATTGGTCATATTTTGGCACATAAACTGTTCTGCATTTCCATCTTGTCTTTCAGCTCCATGTTGTCCACTACAATTCTGACAAGTACAAGAGCTTTACTGAAGCCAGAGATAAGACGGACGGGCTGGCAGTACTCGCCTTTTTCTATGATGTACGTAAGCCACAAATACTTTTGTTCCCTTTCCTCTATTATCTGCTTTGTCTGACCACAAAGGTGTGGATGCCACCACTACTTATGATACATTATCTTCAGTTCAGCTATAGGAAGCTTACAAAAAAAGTATTGTTTTGTGAAAAATGATGATGTCCTTTGAAGTGTATGATACTTTGATTCAGTCATCCTGCTGGGTTAAAGGCTCTATTCAGTGTTAATATACATGTAGACGTATTGAATGAGTTTCAACATGTCGGCATGAGCTTGTCTGCAGAGGAATGCTCTGAGCGGCTCTCAGAGGTCATCGCTGCAGCAACACCACCGCTGGCATCCCCCTTGATAGCAGCAGAGAGTGTCTGAGACTTAGTGCTATTTGGACAAACTCATTTGTCAACAAATGATTCAGATTCACTGATGTGGAAGTTTGAAAGGGGATTCCAGTCAATTACATCTGGGAATGTCCCTCAAAAGAAGTCAAAATAGGCAACAAAGCACCAGCGGTCAGACGATGAGATGGGATGTAATGTATTGAAACATGGTGGAAGAGCAACATTATTAAGGAGGCGTACGTTATGAAAACATCCATCACAGTTTACAGACCGACATTCTGGTTTAACTTTGACCTTTTGTATCCAACACACTGTTTGCCTCTGCAATGAGGGATCATTATGGACCTTTTATGGTACCTCAAAACTTTTGCCTCTGGAAACTGTCCAATGTTTCTTGCCCTTTCCGACTTGTGCAATATTGCTGCATTCCCAGATCTTACAAATGACTTTTGTGTATACAGTATTATCAAAATATATATACAATGGCCAAACCAACGAAAACAACAAGCCACAAGTTCTAATAAACCAAAACAATCTTACCTCCTGTGCCTTTACACACACACACACACACACACACACACACACACACACACACACACACACACACACACACACACACACACACACACACACACATTTTTTGTTTAAGCTTCAGCTTTGGTTTATTTTCAGGACGGGCATTTTGAGAACACCTACTACAGTGATTTCATCTCCAATCTGGCCAAAATCAAATATGCAGGTGAGTTACTGCACACGTGAATTAACCAACCTTTGATGTTTGAGGTCTAATGTGATTTCAACGTGATCCTGACAGGTCAGTCCATGAACATATCGAGCATTGATGTGCGCTCCATGCTCCCCGAGAACATCAACCATTTCTTCCGATACCAGGGCTCCCTCACCACGCCGCCCTGCTACGAGAGCATCCTCTGGACTGTGTTTGATACTCCCATCACTCTCTCACACAATCAGGTACAGCCAGCAGGAAGCCCTTTCTTTGAAAAAAAAACTATGTGTTTGTATTATTACAGCTGACAAAAAAAGATAAAACATTAGACTATTTTGCTTGATATGGAACTAGACTTTCGCCATTTGAAGGAAATGTGCTTATTTTTTAACATTATGTGGTGCAAAGTCATAGTTTACTCTTCTTATCTGCTGTGTTCAGATCAGGAAACTGGAGAGTACACTGATGGACATGAACAACCAGACCCTGTGGAATGACTACCGCATCGCTCAGCCTCTCAACAGCCGCGTTGTGGAGTCTTCTTTCTTGCCACGCCTCGGGAAAGGAAGTATGTAGCTTGTTACGTCGGTGTGATTCCACAGTAGGGTGATATCATGTATTCCTCAGAATTGACTTGGGCAAGACTAAAGCCTGAGTCAGATCCTGCTCATTTTTCATTCAACTCTTTCTTTTCAGCATTTTGTCGGCAAGATGAGATTGAATCCAGGCTTCTGAAGATCGAGGGTCTGATAACGTCTCTTGGAAAGCATATGCATTTAGGTGAGTCGTGCAAACTGGTAAAGATGGCGAGATCTAAATGAAAGTGCCTGTACTTACTTTTTCAAACTATGCTTTTAAGGTGGACTTCGTAACTCAAGGCCTACCAGATATGGTGAGTCCCTCAGTTTCATTTTCATTTTAGATCCACCTGTGATTTCTGACTGTGGATGATTAAAAAGGTAAATGTCTGATTCAACATTTTTTTTTCATGTCTTCATCAGAACCTCGCGCTCTGTTTCCTTTGGTGCTGGACTTCCACGAGAAAAACTCTGGAAGTTATGCTTTGGCCCGCATCGGCCATCCCATGGAGCTGGACTCCTTCACCGTCTGCATGCATGTCCTGCCTCTGCAGCAGGGGGTCCACACCGTCATCTCCTACTCCAGTAACGGCAACGACAATGAGCTGATGATCTCCATCGCCGAGGACAGAGATACGAGAGAGGTCGGCCTCTGGATCGGCAATGAGTTCGTCAACCTGCCGCACAACTTCAAGTTCCACGACTGGGCCAACTTCTGCATCACCTGGTCGGCCCACACCGGCGGCGCAGACCTGTGGATCAACGGCATGGTGGGCGAGCAGCGGTATCTGAAAAGCGGTTACACAATCAGCCCTGGTGGTGTGTTCATCGTGGGAAAAGATCAGGATGGATTGCTGGGCATCTCCAATGGAGACGCCTTCGTGGGTAAGATGACGGATGTCAACGTGTGGGACTATGTGCTGTCCACATCAGATATCCGCGACCAGATGTCATGTGAGAGAAACAGCACCGTGGTGGGAAATGTGTTCAGCTGGGGAACAACCAAACTCAGTCTGTTTGGAGGGGTGCAGCTGGACAGCCAGTACAGATGCTCCTGAATGGACTCAGTTGCTTATGTTTGCATGTTTTTTTTAAATCTTATACAATAAAACAACATATTACTGCTGATGGTGGGAAATTTCAAATGTCTTTGATGAAGGAGACAACATCTTTCAGTCACCTGTACAATATGTAATACAAACTGTATCTTATAGCTTCAGCCATGTATTCATTATTTTCTGTTCAATAAAGGTTTACAAGTGACTTGTTGGTTTGTTTAATGATGCAAGGACCCATTTACAACTCTATGAGGCTGCATTTAGTGCACACATCAAGTTAAGATCTTATACACAGACAAACAATGCACAAAGCGATTATGTAAAGTGTCCCTGTGAAATAGAAAATAGAGGCTAAATTAAGACACTTCCAGTCCATTACAATCCTCCCTAGAGTGAAGACTTCCTCTCCTCTGAATGCTCTCATTTATCTTCAGAAGGCCGTGACCTTTCCTGCATCCTCCAGGCTTTCTTTGCTCTCTTTCAGCGGCAGATCCCCATCACCCAGTTTGATCTCCACTTTGTTCCTCTTGGCGAACATCTGGCATATCTCCAGGAAAGTTTTGTTCTTGGTCTCAGGGACCACCAGCCAGATGTAGATCAGCGTGACCAAACAGATGAAGGAAAAAATTAAAAAGCTGTAGGAGCCCAGACCTCTCTGAGGGGAGAAGGAGAGAGAAAGAAAGAGAGAAAGAGAGAGAGAGAGAGAGAGAGAAAAGGAAATGTGATCAGTGTGTCCTCAAGATGAAACGTTGTAAATAGGAACAGTTGGTTGGACATAAACAGCATCCAAGGTGAGGGGAAGTGTGATTTGCACGCTACTTTTGTTGGAATGTTCTTTTTTGGTTTCAGTAATTCAAACAAATTCCTTCGTTTTTTGTTGTTGTGGTTTGAAGATGAAGTCTTGATATGAAGTAAACATACCACAAGCATAATGGTGTTGTTTATCTCTGAGATTTCGCCACTCAGTCCTTTGGAGGTCTGATGAAAATGCTCCTAATAAACAGGGATGAATGCTACTTCTTCTAAAAGAACATCACACTTCAGTATTAAATGATTGGCCTGTCAACTTTATGTCACAAAATCATACTTGTACATCTAAGGGTTAACATGAGATTTGAGGTGAGTCGAGAAACTTCACAAGATAAATGTGAAAACAGCCTTCTAGCGTCAAACTCTGCACAGACGTCCTTCTGCACAGTGAAGGTCCATTGTAAGTGTTGTAACAATGATCAAAACACACTGGAACACTGACAAGTCAATCTCAATCTACTCAATTGTAAAAATATGGATTATAAAAATCCAATTGTTTGTTGAGATGCATTTCGAATGAAGTATCATTCGGGTTTCTTTATGAAGAGCATTTCCAGTTTGGATATGAGACTTGGATTGGTTGTCGGCCAATTCCTCTCCCTCCCATTTAAACTTATTTTATTGATAAAATTACTTATATTGCAACATATCAGGAGTATTTTCAAGGAATAGTTAGACAGTATTACGGGGCGACTGTGGCTCCGTGGTTAGCAGGTGCGCCCTTCGATCAGAGGATCGGCGGTTTGATCCTCGGCTTGATCCCCGGCTCAGCCCTGGTCGATGTGTCCGTGAGCAAGATATAGTGCATCCGGAAAGTATTCACAGTGCTTCACTTTTACCCCATTTTGTAATGTAACAGCCTTATTCCAAAATGGATTACATTCTTTTTCCCCCCTCAACATTTTACACACAACACCCCATAATGACAAAGTGAAAAAAGTTTTGGGGAAATTTTTTGCAAATCTATTAAAAATAAAGAACGAAAATATAACATGTACATGAATATTCCTTAAAGGAAAACTTTAAGTATTCCTTAAAGTAAAACTTTTTTAACTTTGTCATTATGGGGTGTTGTGTGTAGAATGTTGAGGAAAAAAATGAATCCATTAATTTAATCCATTTTGGAATAAGGCTGTAACATAACAAAATGTGGTAAAGGTTAAGTGCTGTGAATACTTTCTGGATGCACTGTACTTAACCCTGAATTTAGTAGCTGTGTCTACGGTGTATGAATGTGTTGTAAGTCACTTTGGAATGTAATATGGCAATGCTTATTAAATATTCAGTGGAGGAAACAGCTAGCCTGGCTCTGTACAAAGGGAGCAAAATTGTCCAATTTGCACCATAAAACTGCAATAATGTAATCTTAATAAAAAATGTAATATCTCTTTAGTTTATTTACTAAAAACAAATGTACAAATTACAATCAGTGGCTATGAGTGAGACAGTGGTGTAAGGTTGCTACCTGCAGCTCATGCTGTTTTGACAGCTTACTGCCTCTTTGACTGTTTGAAAGGCTTGACGATCGCTCGGCTTGCAGATGTGCTCAGTTTGTTGGGCTGGAGCGATTTTGTGCCTGGACTATAGCTACTTAAGTTATCACTTTGTCGTATGATGGAAGAGAAACTTGACTTTTGACAACATCAATGTACATATTACCCAGCAGTTATCAATGCATGAGTATGACAAAAATACCAAAGGAATTTATAAAAATATGAATTTAATTTTTCGTTTTTAGTTTATTATATACAAATATATATATACATATATATATATATATATATATATATATATATATATATATATATATATATATATATATATATATATATATATATATATATATATATATATATATTATTTATATTTAAGGTAAAATAAGAGTATTGTTTTGTTCAAGATTGCGAAAAAAAACGGGGAAAAAAGGGCAAATATAGCAAATGGCATCCTTTGCTATAAGTGCTTCCTAAACTATACTTCTCTCTTGATCTTAATCTCTGCCCATTACAATGTTGGAGGTCTTGTCTTGTTTTCTCTACAAGATCCCCATCCCATGGGCCCCAGGTCTGTGGCCCCGAACGTAGACAGACAGTGCCATAGTGGGGTTTCCTGGCAACCTCATGGTGAAGGACCAGATTGTATCAATAGTCATGTAATACATTTTATCATCTATCTCTTGGGGGAAAAGCTAATAAGTGAATTTCACAAAAATGTCTTCAAGATACATTGTTTTTTTCACTTTAAATATGTTTATTATCAATTATTGATGGTGTATTTGTCTCCTGTTCGATTGGCTGTTGCAGTCTGTGTGACAATGATATTGTTTCATCGTGTGAGTTCAATGCTTGTTACCGAAACTTTGCATTTTCCATCAGCTCTGTGCTAGGGGTGTTCAGGAATTCAAACTTTATTTTATTTTTGTTAAATTAAAAGTCTGCAATTCGTAAGACATTCAGAAGTGATTCAAAACAAAGTAGGAATGATCATGTCAGGCTGTGACTTGAATTGCCTTGTTGTTCCCACTTAAAACAACATCTGTAAATAATTACATTTCCAAATAGTAATCTTTCATTCCCCTGATGTAAGAGTTCTGAGAAATGGTGTAACTGACCTCTAGGAAGGGGAAGACGAGGCCAACAGTGAAGTTGCAGAGCCAGTGGATGGAGCCTGCGACCATGAAGGCAGCGGGCCTGGCCGCCTGCCTGAACATCTCAGTGGTCACCACATAAGGAATGGAACCTGGAGAGCCCAGATGTGGTTAACCACAACAAAAACACTCGAGACACGTCATTACTCTCCAGGGTCACAGTGTGCAGATTTACAACATATACCATTACATGTCTAGGCACATCCAAACAACACTTCGGCTAATGGAGCACCCTGTCGTAATCATGTGTATGTGTAAATAACCATGGGGTCAGACTCACTGGGTCCTATGGCGTGTCCTATGATGTAGATGATGATACAGGAGATGCTGATGTAGGGCATCCACGTCACGCTCTCCTGTCAACATAAAACAAAAGCTGCTGTTATCATTAACCTGACATGCTGATGCTTTCAAAAAAGGAACACACGGAACAACATCTCCATACTGGCTGCACTGTGTGGGAACATTCAAACCCACTGGGCTGTTGAAAGGAATGTCTGTCTGAAGAGGTTGGATCCAGGTGAGATTACATGGTTTCTGGGGGCAACACTGGTACTGTGGTTGTCTAATGGCCTGTGTTTTCTCATACTTTAGTGGTGGGAGACTCTGTTTTTGTGTCTCAAAGTTCTCATGACCCCAGCAAATATAGATGTCAAGTCATCACTGTCAGCACAGTGACACATTTCCTGTTGTTTTGACTTTGTAAACCAGCACACAAGACCACCAGGTTAAAGTGCTTACGATCAGCTTTAAAGCGCTGGTTCTCTCTGTCACGATAGCCTATTCATGATCTTTTTTTTTGGTCACTTTCTATCGATCACTACCTTTTTGTGTACTTCCCAGGTTTTCTTTTACCATCGCCAGTCTCCACATACACATGCACATCTGCTCCCAATTCCTCCATAAGCTCCTCAGTATTTATACCTCCCCCTTATGCCTTGGTCATGTTATATCGGCGTTGTCACAAGTTTTTGTCAACATCCAATTATGGCTAGGAAACGTAAAAACTATGTGCACAAAGGTACCTGAAAATCAAGCAAATATTGACCCCTTACATCAGCCAAAGATCAGCCTTAACCCAAATGTAATGGATATGATGTTATAAGGTTGAAGATGCAGTATCAAGCCCGTCATAATAGCGTGCATGGGGCCTGTCGTAACTACCATACACTCTGTTGCTGGTCACAATAGTTTAATTTATAAACTTGTTTCTATTCTGTTTTTAGTACGTATACAACAAAAACGATCTTATGGGCAGGTAATCCCAACAGCCTTCAATTTGATGAGAAGAGACAGCTGCTGATAGAGCCTCAGTTTGGCCTTGAATTAGCATGAAAATGCATTTATACTTCATTTTCTCTGTGTCAGCAATACTGGTAGTAAATATGAAAACTACCTCTATAAGTTTGCAAGACTATAAGCCTTTTTTTACTATAAGGTATATAGTATATATATCATGGATATTTTTTGTCTCAAAATAGAAAAACGGCTAGACATTTCATTAGAAAAACATGTGTAAAACATGAATTTTCTGTGATATTGTTTTCTGCTTTTTACTTAGACTAGAAAAGGCTTCAGGCCATTGTGTTTTCCAGTCCATAAGTCCCATTTATAGTCATCTACAGGCATCTATTTCACTTAAAGTGATTCTGACTATTGAGGGAAAACAACTTCAGATTGTTACCTTTCAAAAGAGACCAAGACCATGCATTTACTCCAAATAGTTCAAGTACAGCTTCCAATTTGGGTATACTTTGGGTATACCTGGATAGGCGTTATTCATCAAATTTGACAGGAACGCTAAGAGTTATCCAACCTACAAGGTGTCCAAATTGCACCCTAATTCATCACGTCACTCCTTAAGGTCGCCAATATTACAACCACCAAAAGCAAAGTAGATTGGATAAACGGTTCTTGAGATATAAGGACTTACACACATACAGACAGAGATGTCTTGCTTTAAAGTTAGATGTCTGCACTTTCATCTCATTGTCTCAAATACAACTGTGAGCCACAGCGACAAAGAATATCACCTGTCTTAAAAATCTCCCATGACTCAGTCTCCATAACCAATCTCCTGACCTCCAAGTTGAGACACTCTTGACATAAAACAGCAGAGTAATTGTAGATACTGAACCACTAGAGGGCAGCAGAGTCACATGTTGAGGGTGTGAGACGCACTGAAGCGTTCACATGGTACCTGGAACTCGAGTGCGACAGTGAGCAGCACACAGGCTACACAGCAGATCCCAAACCCACAGAGGAGGAGCAACCGTCGTCCCGAGGCCTCCACGATGAAGACCTGGTGAAACAAACACCCTGTTCAGAGCTATCGTCTCCTGCTGACATGATCAAACAACAGAGTGTAGATATCAACAGCACCTACAGCAGCTATGGTCATGAAGACATTCACTGCACCTGTTCCCACAGTGACGTACTGGATATCACTCTGCTCGACTCCTGCAGTGGCATATATGCTATCTGCATAGTAGTAGATCTGACGAGGGATAGATATGCGTTATGAATAAATAATTAGCTCAGAGTTGAAGAACATAGCTAAAACACAAGAAGGATGCAACAGTAGTTGAAAAAGACCGAACAGAGGACAATGTTGTTTAAGCAATGCATCCTTATCTGTTGTTTAATCTGAACCAGGCAGTGTGGCCATCAGTGGGTCAGGGATGAGGACAACAGGCCAGGCTCACCGCGTTGACCCCCGACAGCTGCTGGCCCATGTTCATGATGATGATGGAGATCAGCTGCCAGCGAAGGGAGCGTTGGGACAGCAGGCTGAGCACCGACAGGCGACCCTCGGCCCTCTCCGACTGGTCCTCCAGACGCATCTCTGAAAGCTCTGCGTCCACGTCTTCCATGCCACGCAGACGCTGTAGCGCTTTCTTTGCCGTCTTCTCATCTCCTCTCTGGATGAGCATGTACCTGGGGCTCTCTGGGAAGAAGGGCAGCAGCAGGAGCTCTATCAGGGCAGGAATACCGGTCACACCCAGCATGAGGGTCCAACCTGGATACAGAGGGCACGTTCCTGAAATCGTCTTCTCAAATCAGCTGTCAAGGATTGTGCTTCAACAACTAACCAAGGCTGATCATTTACCTGTGGTGTTTCCCAGTATGTGTCTGATGCCTATCACTTGTGCACTGAGGATGCCAATGGTGATGAAGAGCTGTGGGATGATGCCAAGAGCTCCCCTCAGGTTTTTGGGAGCGAGTTCTCCCAGATACATGGGAACCACGTTTGATGAGAGACCTGTAGACAGATCATTTAAGATACATTAGAATGACTTATGATATGTATAAATCCTGATCACTTGAACAGTATAAAATATCTGACCTGCACAGATGCCCACTATAAACCTAGCCACAATGATGATCTCATAGGACTTGGCAATCTCACTGACTCCCATCATCACAGCGGGGACGATGGAGAAGATGTTGTTGAAGAGGAGGGTGCCCTTCCTGACGCAGTTAAAGTCATGTTAGACCAACAAGGAGACACCTCTTATAGTGCATGATACATGTGACCTATTACCTCCCTAGTTTGTTGACCAGAGGGGCCACCATCAGGGAGCCAAAGAAGCCTCCTAGCGGGTACATGGACACAGAGAGAGACCACAGCAGAGTTAGGAAGTTCTCCTCCATCGGTCTGCCGTAACGCTCCATGTAGGTGGTGTTATAGAACTGCTGCATGAACTGAGAGAGCAGGACAACACTGATGGAAACACATCAACATACAAGTGGCCTCTATATCACTGCATGTTACAGTAAAGCTTGTGTTTCTCTGCTTAGGTTACCGGTGATGGAGAGTTGATCACAGCCACATTATAACCGTACTGGAATGATGAGCCAAATGCAGATATGAGCGTTGCCAACACCAGCACCACTGTTAATCTCTGTCGGGGGACATCAGCGCACTATGTGAAGCCTCTTTTTACAACACAAACATCATCCATCATGATTACACCACATTGTCACACCGTCAGAGAACAGACAAAACAAACTGCGATGTTATGGTGGTGATAATCACACCTGGTGTGTCACTCACCCCTCTCCGCTCCACAGGCTTTCCCGACTCCTCGTTTTCCGCCATGGTTGTGTTTGGACTCTCTTTCAGCAATAATAAGAGCACACTTTGTTATTACAGCAGCACTGCATTCTGTCTGCCCTTTGGACACCCGATCAGAGAGCGAAGCAGCGGTTTACGGCTACAGTTATCATTTTCACATTGCTGACTTTGCCCTCAGGTTCAGGAAGTTTTGGATTCAATACATTCAAGATATTTAATCCTTCCCTGGGCTGAATGTTAGTATCTGATGCTTTTATTGCACTGCACCCGCAACTAGATTGGTTCAATTGATGACATCTACAGCTGTCATTGTGGAGTTATGTTATCATCAAAATGATAAAGACATGAGCGTCAGTATTGCTTACCCATCTGCAGGCTGGATTACAGGAAAGATGTTTTTACAGAATGACGACACAATGCTGAAATCATAAACTGATGGACTTCAATGTTGATCCGTGTACAATTTGAGGGATTTATCTATTCTCACGCTAAAGACAGCTCATCTAACACTGATATATAATGAATAGATTCATTTTCTGCAGAAACACCACACCTGCAAATCTCTTTCAATGTTTACTTTGCCTTCAATTTGTCGTGTGCTGCTGCGATGCGTCTTATCTCTGAAGCGGAGGGTGTTTGTCAACACGACGGCCCTGAGGCTGTTTGCTCTTAAAGCTGGAACCAGGCTAATATAATGGATCTTTGATCAAACAATGCTGGAGGGATACAGGAATAATTAGAGGTTAGAACTATGTATGCTGAGAGCAAAATATGACAAAAGAAGTTTTTTTACTTATTTATATATTCATACAGTAACCTGAACAACAGAGCGGTTTGATTTGTTTTAAATACTTAGAAGACCCAACAGACTTTTCTACATGTAAATTGTGTTAATAGCTTGTTAACAGAAACATCTGCCAGCAACATGAAACAGAATCGTTATTATATCCTGTTCTTTTAAAACACAGTATTGGGCCAAGTAAAAGTTCATTATAATAGTGGTTGCAATATTAGCAGTTAACGTCTGGGGGAGCTAAAGATTGGTTGCATCTCAACATTCAAAAAAGAAGAAAGAAGAAGAAGAAAGACATGTCTAAGGTATAAAGTTTAGTTCCGCTGTGTCACTGTAATATTGTACAGCCTAATGACCTCTGGCTTTGTGTATCTAGAGTTTCTGAAGTTTTCCATTTCACTTGTGAACATTGTTCTGCCACTTCTAATCTAAATACAAGGTTGCAGCTCTGAATTATTGCCCGTTACCTTTGGTGGACAGTGTGTTTAAGAACTGACTCTAAGAACCCCTAACGCAGCCAAATGAACAGCCTGTGTTGTGAAAAAAACCTACTTCCATTATCTTGACTGGTGAGTGGTCACCTCACGCAGTGTAGTACGGCCCTCTGGTACTCTTTAACTTAATGAATTAAGTGGGCAGAGAGCCAGCGGGGGAGACAGTATAAACCCCTTCCTTAAGTGTTTCCACGAGCTCCAGTTACTTCAATGTCAGCCAAATCTCACAACTGACACAATGGATTAATTCCTGCAGGAAATACAGTAAGTGTCGATCGTCTGCCGTCCTCAAGGTCAAAACACATTTCACCAGCAGTTTTAGATCCCATCAGCATAAACAGCATTCACTTCCTCCCATTTCCCCAGACCTGGTATCCAGTGCTGTCAATGTTACTGATGGTCCCGAGAGAACGACCTCTGCACCCTTTCACATAACTTGAGGCCAGAATTACCAGAATAGATGGAACTAGTTTGAAGGAAATCACCTTATTCCGTAAACAACTGTGTATTTATGTTTTTAATATTTCTTGTATAAACAGCATAAAGTCTCCATGTTCTGGAAATGTCGTGCGAGAACTAACTGCCCTCATAGGAGCAGTGTTGTTTTACTGTAGTGAAAAGTCTGCCTGATATATAAAATATATAAAATATATATATAAAAGCTTATTTCAACAAAATCCCCCACTTCTACATTGGCTAATTCATCAAACAGGCCAACAGAGACCATCCAAGGTATATTAATCCACCTTTATGATGCCACCTTCACAAATCAAACAAGGGTTTGCCCTCCATGAGTCAAACAGGAATCACTTGAGGATAAAAGATAATTGGCTGTCAACAAGGTGGAATTCCTCCACAGTATGAATCTAATTGCAATTTAGCTCATCGTCTCTGAGACAGGTTCATTAAAACTCAATGGATCTTAGACAGTATTTCAAAGAGCTGAAGGAACTGTGGGAAGTGGCACTGTGTGGTTGTGAGCCAGGTTGGTCCCGTGAGCCCCATGGGGTTCAGTGGGTTCACACTCCTCGTTGGTATGCGTTGGGCCTGTTGCTCGGTTGGGGGGACGGGAGCCAACAACAGCAGGGGTCAAAGGAGAAGTGAGGCTCACAGGGAAGGCTCAGGTTTCAATGAGGAAGGATGGCATGTGATGAAAGATCACACATCCTGACCACAGTGACAGTTATGACAAGTTCATTTTTGGTCGACACGTCACACACTCGTGGGGTGTTGCAACTAAAGTCTGAAAAATGTTGCAACTATGAAGTTAGGCAAGTATTGATATCTCATATCAAGGGAGTGAATACTGGATACGAGCATCATAGAAGAATGTTTCTATATTTTAATGTAAAGTTTAATGTGGATGTGTTTAAGTGAATTATACACTTTATACATTATTCTCGTATCATGTCATTTTCTGAAGAGACAATCAGATATGATCAAAGGGATCTACTCAAAATGTAAACAAACACAAACAAAAGGTGTAGCAGTAAGATGTAAAAAGCTTGCAGTTTCCTCTCTAAAGGCTCGAGTTCATGGTGACAGGTTTTAAACTGGTTTTCACGGAATACACATTCTTTCAACCTTCTCAAAACACACTTGCAGCATCATTAACAAGAACTTCGAGTTAATCCACTCCACTGACATGAACACAAGCTTTTTGCAACATCTTTCAAGAGACACAGACCTTGATAGTCGCAAAGATAAGATTATGGGTGGGTTCTCACTTAAAGCTTTCTGTCAGTGACAATTGAGTTTATCACTGAAAGTGAGAATGTTGTACAGAAACTAAAATGTGGGTAATTTCTTTACCCCATAAATAGAATACTCAATGGAGAAAAATAAAAACTGAATATGCATTAATTTCACAGTGATAACACTAGAATGTAATCAACACAGAGCATGATGAATAAAGCTGCTAACCTGTCTTTCACGGTGTACAGCTGTTCACAATTCAATCAGAAAACATGTGCAAGTTAACAACTTAAAGTGTAATGACCTTTTAAAGTTTGATGTGCAGCACATATATGATGCGGCAATGTTCACGTGCAACATATTCAGTATGCGACACTCAAAATCCTTCATCAAATGTTGGTGCAGAGCCAGCAGTATCACCCTCATCACCCAAAGTGCCGACACGTGACTTTTCTTGTGACACAGATGTGCATGCACCTGCAGAATCTCCAACCTTCTTTGCAGCCACTTGATGTAATGAGGTTTAATGTGAAGCAGCGACCTCCAACACGCCCTCCACCTTTGTCTGTCTTCTCATCCACAGAGCATCATCGATCAATCCCGACCCGACTGGTGCTGTCCTCTTCCCTCTGTGTGGAGGTGTCCTGTCCGGGCAGCAGCCGGTGAGAGGCGCCGTGCGAGGGCTGCTCGTCTGCTCGACACTTGGAGCAGCAGCAAAGCGCGGCGCAGAGGCGTGTGCGGATTGGCCGAGTAAGCAACACAAACATGATGCAGTTGGCTGCTCCCTGCAAGGTGTTGCCTATTCCCTGTTGGGCCCAAACGAAAGCCTTTAAGGGCAATGCAGCAGTTATAGATTATGACTTTAATTTTAATTATATTATCTGACAGAGTGATAACATCATATTATAAGTTCAGCTCGTCATAAGAGTTTTATTTTACTGCAATATCTGTTTTAATTGACCAATACAATGACACAATTTCTTCTGAACTATTGTAATGTTGTTATATGAAATAAAATATTTTACACACAGTAACAATATGATGTAATAAAACTGTCCAGGAAAGTAATACATTGGAAAGGTTTTATGTCAAATTTTCTTTCTATGAATCCTTCAATACACACACACACACACACACACACACACACACACACACACACACACACACACACACACACACAAACATATACTGTATACACACACACTACCGTTCAAATGTTTGGGGTCACTTAGAAATTTCCTTATTTTTGATGTCCAAACATATCAGTTAACACAGGAACCTTTATGATCAATATGTGATGATTCACAGACTTGACAGCGTGAAACCACATCACCACAAGTTTAACAGCGCGTGAACAACTGATCACCCTTTAGATTTTGTCTGCGTGAGAGTTGTTTTATGTGTCACCATACACACAAAACAACTCTCACGCAGACAAAATCTAACGGGTGATCAGTATCACAGAAAAGAGATAAAATACATTTTAGGTTAGTGAATGAGATTAAAGTGAATTAGCAGAGATCGTTGGTTTAAAAGGAAACTTTAAACTCACATGGAGAGTGACCAGCACTGGGTTCAGTCTGGCTGGGGAACCGGCCAGCAGCAGGATGAAGCGCACTGTGCTCCAAATGCGCAGAGCGATGAAGATGATGGGAATGAGAGTTAGCTTCATATCAGCCATGGAGGAGAAGGAATGGGACGGAGGCCTGTCGGCCAAGATGGGACGGTACTCAGACAGTGCAGCATGCTGTGTCAGACACACAGAGAGAGACCAGATTTCATAATAGCAAAAAGAAGAAAAATCATATTTTGATATATGAAGCAGAAACTAAAAGAGAATAAGATGTGTGGAGGATAGCAGATGACAGCTGCTTGAGACAGATGTAACTTAAAAACAAGAAGTTGTGTCTCTTATTCCCTCTGTTTTAATGTGCTCTGTGTTAGCTGGATATCTTCAAAAACAAAACAACTTAGAGGTCAATAAATAACTTTGAGTTTTTTTTTTTAGGTGAATACTTGTCATTGGAGAAAGAACATTTTAGAAAATATGTTGTTATTTTGCACTGCACTTACATGAATGAAAGAAAATGGCATGTGCATATCATTTGTATCCGTTTGTGTATTATGCTGGTGATCCAAACACAGATGAAGATTTTAAAATTCTAAATTCTGTAACTTTGTTACATTGTTCATTCTGTACACATTACATATATTGCTTCTGTCAATCTAAGGAGAAAGTTTTTTTCTGTTTTTGTGGGAGTTTTTCCTGATCCGATGTGAGGTCCTGAGACAGGGATGTTGTGTGTGTGCAGATTGTAAAACCCTCCGAGGCAAATTTGTAATTTGTGATTCTCTGGTCTATACAAAATATTTTATTTATAATTATTTTTTTTTATTTCTTAAAACAAATTAAGAATGCAGCTATGGCTGAAGTATGCACTCTCTCATTGCTTTATAGTTTTGACTAGAATGCATTATACATATTTAATATTGTTCATTTAATACAAATATAATTACATTTTTTCAATCTATGAGTGGTTGTTTTTGTCTTCCACCGCTCATGCCTTTGCAATTGGGTGTGATAAGAGCAGTGCATGTAATCTGCAGCTACATAGAGACCATGTGGCTAACAGGTATCCTCACCGCTATGTGGATGTGCCTCTTGATCAGGATGTAGAGGACTGGCAGAGTGAGGTAAGCCAAGAACTCCCAGATCTTTCCAGTCAGCAGCATCCACAGGACCCGGTCCGGAGCGTGGATCCTGACCCAGCACCAGCCCACCGACACCTCCGACGCATCGTAGCCGATCTTGTTCAGGCACACGGCTGCAACAGTGATGGCCAGAGGGACACCCCAGCTAGACAACAGCACAGAGCGTTGAGAGGATTGAGCATAACTTCTTCAAAAGGTCATCTTTAAACATCTACACAAAGTGTGTACAGAGATGTTTGGAGGGTTAAACATCCACCAATGCTGCAAAGACATGTGACAGCATGTGATAGATTATATTGTCCTTAAGGCCTGTGTGTGATACATAGTGCACTCTGCAGGGTCAGACCACTGTTGTTGCTTTAGCTTTGTGCATCATAAAAGCACTGAATGATTTCACTTTAAGAAGCAATGTTTCCCCACAAAGAATACTTTTTCATCTTAAAACATTACTTTAAAAGGATACGATATAGAGCAGATTATATATTTATTCCCTTGTGCATTTTCTCATGATTTGTTTTAAGCTGTCAAGAATGTCGAGACAAGAGCTTACTCATCAGGAAACTCAAATGTGGCTCAGAAATGAGCATAAAATGTCAAAATTAGATTTTATTTTTAAACAAATCTGAAAACAAGAACGTACATGTTACTTTGGCTTCAAGATTGAATCGGCAACGGCTAAAATCTGGAAAGGTTTAGAAGGTCAGTTCACTCAAAACATTTCTCACTTCCCTCTGATGGTATGCAGATAGTTATGGTTTTCCTTGTGAAGCTTTTGAGATATCAGTCCCAAGATTAAAGTGCTATCATAGTGTGTGTGTGTGTGTGTGTGTGTGTGTGTGTGTGTGTGTGTGTGTGTGTGTGTGTGTGTGTGCGTGCGTGTGTCTCTGTTGTGTGATCTTCAATTCAACATTTGAGAATTCACAGAAGCAAAATTAGGATGACAACCACAAACCCCGCGTTGACGTGTACTCAGGGGTAAAAATGTCCCTGTGTCCAAAAATAGAGCAATGACACAGCGCTACACCCTAGCAAAGCAACTCCCTTCCTACATCTTCAGTCAACATGGACTGAAGGAAAGGAAATAAGGAAACCCGACACAAAGGATGAAACATGTGTGCCGATTCAGAGCGTTCCAAATAACGTCTACCTTTAAAATAAAGCAAGTGGTTTGCTAAACTTGTTAACAACCTTCAAGTAGATGCTCGTGAAACAGTGAAACCTTTTTTAAAGATTTGCGTAGCGGTGAACTGTTTTTAGTTGGGGGGCCTAAAAGACATGATATAATCGGTTAGCTTGTCAGCAACAGGTATTGATTAAAAATGATCGCGTGTCTGTCATATGTGTCATACCCCTCACTCTCTCTTACAGGCGAAAAGGCCAAAACATAATGAAATATGTCATAAATTCTGCCTTTTATTATGTGAAAATGTAGTCTGTTTAAATGAAACACAAATCAACTAAATATGTTGTTACGGTCTACATTTCGGTGCCTGTCTTTGTGATATTTCCATGAGTTGATTTCCCCAATTTGTTATCTAAAATGCTGAAAGGCAGGGTTGGTAATCTTGAGAAACCAGAAAGAGTACACTAGATTGTAAAAAATCATGGGAAAGCATCGTAGTTTATATGCCTCAGGTACTAGCTGATCTTTTACATCACCTTAAAAACAAATTAAAAAGGTGGGATCCATCCAGATCTCTCAATTTGAGTGCACTGACATGTGTATTCAGTTCAGAGTATTATATCTCTTTTTTACATTCTCTTAATGCTTTCTATGTCTCATATGCAGTGAAGACATAGAATTGCTTTGTCGTTAAAAGCTGCTGTACAAATGCACTAAAGAGAAAACAGGTTAGGGCCATTAGGGAAGTTAATCATTATGAACCAGAGAGGAAATACAGTGTAAACTGTCGGTGCAGATCAAGTTAAACGGACAAATACCAAGTTAGTTTGTTCCTCAGTTGTTTTATGAACATAAAGTTACAGATAAAGTTACAGATGTTGTTGGTAGTAAATAATTATATCTGAAAGATCACGAGACCCTTTGGGTGACACGCCCCCTACCGCGATAGTGTTACTATGGAAACGAGGCTCTCAAGGCTACACTATGGTAGCTGGTGAGGTCCAATTTGAAGTCTTAAACTGAATCTCTTTATTTTAATAAGCAAACTAGACAAGTATAACACACAAAAGTAAGCCAAACCCAACTTATGTTACTAGTTACTCCATTTGAGAGTTTAAGGGAGCAGGTGGCCAACGTGTTTGGGTTTTGCTGTCCACAATTAATATAACTACTGTCCCGTGATGCTTCATGGTACAGGCTCACCCAACGTGAGGATCCCGGGACTCATAATTCACCTGTAGCTTATAGTTCACATCCATTAAAAAGAAACGAACTAACGCAACTCACTCACCTGACGAGGTGGAACCACAGCACCAAGCTGTCCGCCACTCTCTGGCTGGACCTCACGATGAACACGTACAGGTAGACGGCAACGGCCACGGTCCAGAAGAACGAGCTGGTGTTGGCGAAAGTGGAGATGGCCCCTTGAGCCACGCAGGCCAGCGAGTCAGTGCGGAAAACCCTCCAGACTCCGAAGGCGTAGGAGACGGCGGACAGCCAGTCAGCCACCGACAGGAAGACCAGCAGTCTCCTCGGAGTCGTCCTCAAGTCCGACCACAAGATGTAGGTGAGGATGATCAGCGAGGAGCCCACGAACGACAGCGCGCACGAGCACAACACGACCACCTGCTCGGACAAGTACACAACTGTCTGATTTCCCTCTGCCATCGTGGTTGAGCGGGATTATCTGCTGACTTTCATGTTGTGCGTGTTTTTAATTACCACGGTCTCTCTGCATTTAAAGCCAGACGAGCTAAATGACTTAATGCACTTCGTCCATTGCTTTTGAGGCAGCCAGACAAACTTTTCGTCCCGTGTTTAACCCCTCCTTCCTCGCCTCCTCTCTCCTCGCCTCCTCTCTCCTGCACCCAAAGCAGAAGTCAGTCAGCTGGTAGTGGGCTCATAATGGTCTATTTTTGGCCCCGATGCTTGTTACTTGTGCAACCCTAAAGCTATGACAAATGTGTCCCATAAACACAGAGGACCATTTGTAGTTTTTACCCCTTGCAGGGATAAACAAATATTATTTCAAAAATAAAAGTAAAGCTTTGCTTTACAGTAAAAGTAATAAAACAATCATATAAAAATGTCCTTACAATTGTAAAAACATAAAAGGGGGCATAAAAAACGTCATCAGGTAAGATTAGATAAGACAGTAAATCACATAAATGCACATTTGTGCAAAGTTTGAATTCATCAATACATCTAACGCTATTATTAATGTTATCATTTATTTCAGTACAACTCTAGCAGCAGAATTGAAATCTGGAAAGAGATTTTGTTTTTGATAATGTCATGTCTGTTCTTGTGTGTAACTGTATAAAAGCGCCAATAGGCATCTCAAAAAATATAATTTGTACTGCAATTAATGATTATTTTGCTTTTTAATAAATCTTTCAATAATTCTTTTGGGTGAGCTGGATTCATTGTATGTCCCAAAAACATCTTACTACTGAAAAAGACCTGTCACAATATCTGAGAACCATGTATTTAAAATAACTTTAACTTGTGTCTCACCAATACAGCAAGTATTTCATTTAGTTACATAAAACAAAAACAACAAATCCTCCAGTTTGAGCACCTGGAAGCAGTGAATGTTTTTTTTGCTTTGTAAATGATTAGAATGATTTATGGAGCATCAAAATGTTATTAAAATTGTGTTCTTTTTCTGTTGATTGAAAAACCAATTCGTTGAATTATAATTTAAGGTCTAATTACTATGATGGAAGATTTTCTCTGTCGATCTGTTAAGGAGGAATGAAATCTCTGAATCAAAGTTGTCTTACGTCCGTTTATTTCTTGCAAGAAGGAAAAGTATGCAGCAGCTACTCAGAGCTGTCTGTGACACAAGATTCAATGAAACAAAAGTCACCACCTTACTTTATACAGCATGAGGGTTACCCCTCCAGGCCACAGTGAAGGAGAAGAGTCTGCAAGACCCATGAACCCCCCAGTTCTCGTCATCAGAGAAATTACATTTCGTTAATATTAAGGTGTTATATTAAAAGCCCTGTGCTCTATTGCTGAACTGACTGAATCCTAACTGAAATATTTGGAAAGATTGCATTGCATTACTTATCCAACATGTAAGCTTTCCAGGAAAACCTGAGACTGTCTCAGCATTCTGGGCAGTATAATACTTTTTGAATGAAATAATTATACAAATTTAATTCCAATGTGCTGCTGGTGGTCACCTTTTCTCTCAAATTAAATGTCCTTGTTATCAAGCAGTTCTTTGGGATCATAGGCCGCCCATAATAAAGTGCACATTTGAGAAATTTTTGATCAATAAGTAATGTCTGCCGTGTTCTGTGTCGCGCAGCTGTTAAATCTTTGGTGTGCTTATAATCGTGGTACCAAAGGATTGAAGTGCAGACAGATTTAAAGCCATAAAGCAACAACCTTGTGCGAGAGCAGGATTTTTTTGCTTCTGAATTGCTGTAGCCCAGAAAAAAACTGCAAGCTCTTTGTGTTTGCAGCAATGCAGTGGCACGGTGTCTTCTTTCCTGCAGCAAATGCATCTGCATTATCGTGAGAATTACACATTTACCAACAAACTGTTTTACAATACACAATGTTTTCCATTAAGTTTTAACAATTAATTAACTAAAGATTCTGTAATTCTGTAGACAGAGGCTTAATTTTGGATCTTAAATCAGGAGCACACTTTACATTCAGCTGCGTCTGTGTTTAGTGTGTGTGTCTGTGAAAACCTAAATGAGTGTGCACCTGGCATATTGGCCATTCTGCCTCATCTGCACTCATTAGGTCTCCTCTGTTCGCATGGCAACATCATTTTTTCAAGGGTCTCAAAGTGCTGCTTTTACACAGTTTATACAACAATACATTTGCATAATTACAAAGTGCATACTGTGAAAACAAACCAGACCAATTCATAAATTTTTAAGTTTTATGTCACTTTTATTTCCTCCTTTTTTTGCAATTACATCGTATGGCGTAAAGAAATTATGAAGTTGAAACTAATAAAATTGGAATCAACCACAATAACCACAATAAGAACTTGCAAATTTATGAAGCAAAATTATATTTGGTGACAAAAACAACATGCATTTGCAACAAAAAAGTAGGAATCTGAAGTCATGGTAAGCCAAGCCTTTTTCTGAATGAAAGAGATGTTATATTGTCTCAATGGAAGAAAAAAAAATAATGTAGGTTTTACAGATTGCTGCAAATGAACAAAAAGTATGCTGAAGTGTGGATTTATGTCACAAGATGGCAGCAGAGGGTCGTAAAGGTACAGTTTGAGGCTTTGATCCAATTGTAAATATTGTAGAT
This sequence comes from Taurulus bubalis, assembly GCF_910589615.1. Classification (NCBI taxonomy): domain Eukaryota; kingdom Metazoa; phylum Chordata; class Actinopteri; order Perciformes; family Cottidae; genus Taurulus; species Taurulus bubalis. The sequence goes on along the minus strand of NC_136599.1, from coordinate 16,168,362 downwards.
GCTGTTAACAAAAAGGCCATGCGCTCAGGTGATCTATCATCTGTTAATTCTATAGCAGGTCCTCAGCTTGTTACTTCCTACAGTGTCATCACATGTGTAAAAACTTACGGTAGCAGACGGCTCCGTGTTGGCTTCAATGCCGATTCACGTTTTTTCCCTTCCTCTTGTGGTGGCTCTGATCCCAGGGCCTCTTATTGCAAAGAATTTCTGCGGCAGTATACTTGCTGATTGCTTCGTTCTCACTTCTCACAACAACCAGCTAAGACACTGCCAGAGAAACACCCACAGCAGCCGCATCCAACCGTCTGTCCCTCCGCCTGCCTCTCCCCTGCAGGATCTGGACGGGTATCTGCCGTACACCTCCACTCGCGAGTCTGGCACTGCAGGCGCTCACACTTTCTATGCCCAGCTTCCTGGTGGTATTGGTTGTTGGTAGGCAATGGCCTCACAATAAAAAACCCAGGGGGTGGCGTGGTTCTATGCCAGCAGCTTGAAGCTCTATAAGAGAAGTATGAAAACATAATTCGGTAACAATTGGTCCATGGAGTAAACATAATTCAACCTCACAAATTGTAAAGTCAAATACAAATAAATATCTGTTTCTTTTTGGGATTCGTGCATTAAGATTTAAAGACGCACTCCCCTGCATAACCCCGTTATATGGCTGCGATGTATTGATAAGTCTACGCTCCGCTGCACAAAGTGACCCAAAGCTAGTTCCCAAACAGATTCTTGATACTCCTCTCGGCTTTTACGCAGCATCACTTTAAGTGCACACAACTTAGGCAAACACAAACACCCCCCACCTAAGAATAGACTTGCCATGACTCATGACTTTGCAACAAAATGCTGTGTTTGATTTAGCTGTCGTGTGTGTGTGTGTGTGTGTGTGTGTGTGTGTGTGTGTGTGTGTGTGTGTGTGTGTGTGTATACCATATAATGCACGTACCTGGGTGTTTATGTACCTCAGGGGCCATAATCCCCTCCCTATCAGTTGTGTTTGCTCGCTGCAGTGCTATTTTGGGCCGGCTGACCACTCCATACTGTCCTCTCCCTGTGGATTTTGCTTTGCTGACAGGACAACATGGATACTATGAACTATCTGCAGTCACTAGCAAATGAAGCAACAGAGGGAGCTCTGAAGGATAGAGAGGTGTGGAATGCGTACAGTCGGATGAACATCCTCTATCTGGAGTATCTTTACTGTTGAAATCCAGCAGCAATGCTATTTGTAGCTCTCCATGCTGCATTTTATGACGCATTTGTGGTTGTATAACTGGAAATTCCTCACTTTATGGGTGGTGAGAACATCTTGACCCTATTTGATGTATTAAATAAAATAATTTAGATACTTCTCAAATAAATGATGTGTGACACCCTCAGGCTAATGCTAACACTAAATATGTATGTGTCTGTCTTACACACACGGACACAGGTGATGTGCACTGGCAAACACTGGCGTCCACTTTGCCAAGTTTGTCTCTTTGTTGCGAGCCAGAAGCTGCCCTTACTGAACACATGATGACAGGAATTCCTTCCTGCTCAGGGCTTGATGTAATCCTTAATACAGGATTGAGGAATGCTAGTGAAAACAACACCCTGCTTGCTAAATGAATGACTGGCTGCCTCCCTGCATCACACAGCAACCAGACGCAGAAGCAGCAACAAGCCTCGACTCACAAACATGGACACAAATACGTTCCAGGCTTCAGCTTTACTGACAGGAGAATGTCTTACTATTTTTGTACTATTGGCCAAAAGAAAAAAATTATGCGGATAGGAAATTTGTTTAGTGGAAGGTGTAGATGAATATTGCATCAATTAATATAGATTTTCAGGTTTGCCAAGCTAAAAGAGGGTATTATTTTGACATAGGTATAAGCTTAATTAGAGATATTAATATCCAAGTAGCATGCAATGGATTACTCATAAGTCCTAAAATAGGCAATTGTCATAGTTAAAGTGTGCAAATACAGCAGCGGGATACTGGTGCAATAATGACTAAGAGGCCTGGAGAGATATCCAAATGAATCAATTTGATTATGCATCTGCTTTCTTTCTTTTTCCTTTGCATTTAATTGCACATAAAATAGAACATTTAACAAAAATATATCAATAATAATTCTATTTGTAAGGGATGCCAGAAGCCTAAATGGCTTTTCACGAGTCTCCCCCAGTTTTAGTTTAAACAAACAAATGACATAAACTTAACTTTTTATAATGTTTAATAGAAATACATGGCTTCAAATGTCTTGTTTTCTCTGACCAACTTTCAAAAATCTTCATTTTTACCATCACAGCAGAGAAGCTGGAACATGGACTTTTCTGTTATTTTGATTTGGGAAATTACTTTGATTAAAATAGCTGTGGATAATTAATAGCTTTGATAACTTATAATGGTAATTTATTGTTTTTTTATGAGGAAATATTCTTGAGTTAAGATGACCAAAAAACACTACTGCTAGTTAAATTAAGTTTGGCTTATTTTGTTGGGTGATAAAGGATTTAAATGAGTGAATAGGTTGTTTTTAAAAGTAGCATTCTGGTAAGTGTACATATTTTATATATTTAACTGACAAATGGTTAAACTTGAGGCATAAAGGTGCCTCATCAAACTCAGACTAGAAGCTTTAAAATCTTCTTTTTATATATATATATATATATATATATATATATATATATATATATATATATATATATATATATATATATATATATTCTTCTTTCTTAAGAGCTAATATTTGTCAGTTTATTAGTGTATTAGTGTCTGTAGCCACTGTTTCAAGTGTAATAGTACACAGAATACAGTGTTTGTCTTTGACTGGCCTTTGTTAGTAACCATTTAACTCTCGTCTATAGATCCTGACAGGTTCAACCTACAGATCAGTAACCTGGAAGATTTCCCACCATAACACCAGAAAAGACTCATATATAAATATACACATATATTATATACCGTAACCCCAGACCCAGTAGTAACACTAGTTGGGTCCCTCTGCTGGAAAGCACGTTTACCAATAGCTCCCCCACATCATCAACCCGCATGCGGTACTTCACCACCTCGCTCCTCTCCGCTGTGCACTTGTTGGTCGTTCCAGTGTCGGGTAGCAACGCTCAAACAGTCATGCCTCCCCGCTGCAGTCCCACTCTACCAACCTAATCATCTTATGGCTAACAATGACACCTATTTAATGCGGAGCCATGTTCCTGAACAATGCTACACATGACAAGCACACCGACGGCTTGCCTGCTGCTGGAGCTTAGCCTCTCTCGAGGTTTAAGTTCCTATATTCTTTTTAGCTTTCTAAATGTTTTACTTTCAAGGTAACTATTAAAATCCATCGCTGGGGGCGTTTAATTTGATAGAAAATGATTAGAAGTAATAAAAGTCTCGTCATGACATATATTCTCCTACCTTTGTTGTCAAGTTTTGAAACTTGTTCGGGGCGATAATTAGTTTTGTGAGCATTAACGTATCATCATTACAGTGTGTTATTTATTATATGGTTTTGAGTCTTGCCCACTGTGCACACTTTACCTGGTTACCAGAAAACAAAGTTGCCCAGTAACTATATGCAGTCTTGACGACACACAAGTAAAATGCAGATCATAGTACACAAGACACCAAATGATTAACATTTGAGCTGCATGAGTGATTTATGTATTCTAGTTTTTACCTTAGAGCTAATCATTGTGACAACATGGATCTGCAGTTAACGTTGTCTTTATCTGCTTCTCTCGCAGTAAACGTACGTAATCGTCCAGACTCAAACAATGATTTTCATTTCGAGAGCAGAAACTCAAATCAGCGCCGTCTCCCCTCCTGTATTTAACCAGATATAAATCAGTTGCGAGACATGAGGAACTCTGAAGTCTTTATCTCTTTGGTCTCGGGAAAGAGAGGCAGCCTGCTGGGTCTCCGGATGGAAACCGGCTTGCAGTCTGAACAGAGGAGAAAACAACAATACAAACAGCTGTCCTTCTCTGTGAGGATCAAACTGCGGTCAGACAATGATGGCTGAGTCCCCAGGGACATGTGAAATGTCCAGTGGTGGTGCTCTGTCTGTGGAGAGGTAACTGTGCCACTGTGTGAGTGGTAACCGCGTGTTTGGCCGAATCACACTTACATTCAGTAACCTTTTGTATAGTTACCATGGCGTCATATTAGCATCAAAACTAACAAGCACAACACTTCCAGCTGTGCACTCCAAGATCATATTTTCTCATTTATACTTCCATCAAATTTCAGGCCGCTTTTATTAAGCAGATATAGAGGCCTCATTTTAGCATATTTATAGTTCAACACACTAATTAGTGTTTCTGAAGTTGTACCTTAAAGTAAAGGAGCACTGTTTTCCTCTTTGCAATAACAATTAACCTATACGTTCAAAGAAGTGCTGAGTTGTAATATTATTTATCCACACTCACCGAGCAGCGAGGCAGCCGTGGAGCTCCTCCATTCACGCTCATCTCCAGCGAGGGCGCTCTGACATCAGCAGGAGTCTGTCCAAAGGTGCTGCAGGGCTCTCTCATTGTGTGGGTCACTTCACACACTGGAACACTGTTGACCACAAGCCTCTCCTCTGTTTCCCTCTCTCCTTCTGGCTGTGTCTCTCTGCTCCACTCAGGCAGCACAACAAGTCAAGGCATGTTCCAACATGCCACCAACAGCTGGACCGGGTGTATGAGCCTGCTCCTAAACCAGAGAGGAGGGAGGAGCAGAGGATTAGAGAGGGGGGGAAACCCAGGAAAAAGAAGAAAAAAACAGCATAACTCAGCCTGCTTCAATCAGTTAGCATGCACAGCTTTTACTTTGAGCTCTTTAACACATGAAGGAGTTATTGTTTGAAGCTACATTAAGATTGATTTTCTAGGCGACGTGGTTAACTAGATTTCTTTATAAAAGAAGAAGTGGTGAGATGAAGTGAGGGATGAGGGCAACTGAATGAAAAAGTCTTGAAGAGAAGAACGTTGCTGTATTGGACTGACTTGTCAGATCATCTTTGCCATATCATAAAGAAGTACAGTTTGCCTGCAGGCAGATACTTCTTTCTATTTTCTCTGCCCAGCAGGTGGAAACATATCCAGCTGATGCAAACATACTTTAGTCTTTACTGGTAAGATGACAGGATGCAAGCCAAATGAATATCAGTATTGTTTTTCATTCATTCTCTTATTAGCAAGTAGTTCTGTTTTCTTTTCATCACAGCAGAATTAATAGTTTACAGATGCTGTAACTGGGCACCGGCACAGCATGCTGATGAACGCTGCTGGTTCATCAAATCATCTTATGACCACAGAAGGTAAGGCCACATCAATTACAGATGAAGCTCATCCGTATGAATTACATGACTGTGAACATCTTAGGGAATGCATTAGCAAAGATACGGAAAACCTGTGATATATTCACATTTTCCTGGATTTGTGATGTTTAATGTCAAATATTAATTTAAAAGCAACTCATTAGTGTAGCAGAGAAATAACCTTTTATGTGATTTATCAGAGAGAGAGTAACAAATGTACATTTCATTCTATTTAGCTTCTGACACATTCAACCGTATCAAATGTGCAGAATCATCACCATTCACGAGGGCTAATTATGCAGAGCTGCTCTGATGCAAGCTGAGTTTTTTACTAGAGGAGGGGTGATGTCAGTTTATCACTGCTGTAGTGGAAGTTGATCACTAGGCAGATTCTGGGTGCAGCGGCAGGAACCAGCTCAGCAAAACTCACCTGCTACAATATGGTCTCAGTCTGTCTGCCTGAGCGTCTCTACAGCCCTGTACTGTACATCACTGGTGCTGCTCTCCACTGCAGCCCGTCAACAGACTGATGACCTTATCAATGAAACGGCAAAGTCACTATGATGTTACGTCCAGAAAGAACTCAAAGCACTTTGCTGCTTGGAGATTTGTTTAGTCCCTGCTGACAGCGACTAAAAAAAGCTGTACAACTTTGTAAAAGAGCATAAAAAGGCGTATTTGCCTGCAGCCACTTGGTTTAATTTATTGGAAGGGGTGATGCGGCACTGCACTGCCAGCAGTAGTTTCACCAACTGAGTTGTTTCTTAATTTATGGAAGCGTGAGCTATCAGTTTGCAAAAGAGGGAAATATGGACAATCGTGCTGGCCCACTCTCAGGAAATGATCTTCTGCACTTTTAGCTAAATAAACAAATAAAAGAGTAATTTATTCATCTTCCTACCTGGGACACAAACTGCAGCTGAGGCCTCCCACTTGCATCCGTATTAATTGGGGGAAATCAGAAATCGGGGGGGAGGGGGGGGGGGGGGGCTAGAGCCCCTAGCCCAGCAAGTTCAAAGCTTGCTGCATTGATTACATCATCGGAACTGGAGTGCTGGAACGGGACAATGCACCATCGGGGTGGGGGTGGTGTGGGGGGGGGGGGGGGGACTAACTAATCTCTCCATTGCCTCCCTGTGGAGCTTCTTTGGGCAGTGTGTGCGTGTCTCTTTCTCCTCTGTCTCTTAACTCAGCCTAGTCCGGTCCAGAGTGAGACGGCCTGCTCTCCCTCATTTACCACCACTGTGTCACGTGACTGAGAGAGAATGATGTGCAGCCCTGTGTGTGATCTTAGAGGCCATGCTGCAGGAACTCAGCTGCTGCAGGATACTGCAGGATTGCTGCTCTGCTGCTGGCTCACTGGCTCCTGCTCTCTCTCTCTCTCTCTCTCTCTCTCTCTCTCTCTCTCTTTCTCTCCCCTCTCTCTCTCTCTCTCTTTCTATCTATCTCTCTCTCTCTATCTCTCTCTCTTTCTATCTATCTCTCTCTCCCCCTTCTTTAGTCACTCAGACAAATTTCTCAAGGAGGATGGTGAGAGCATGTGCTGCATACCTTTTCAGTAGGGGAGTGAGTGTGAGTGGAGGAGGGAGGAGGAGGAGGAGGAGGAGGCAGAGGCAGAATCACAGAGGTGCAAAGCATGCCGGTGAGGCGCTGTGCTGGGCAACTGTACCTCTGAGGGAGACTACAGTAGAGAAATTGGAGACGAGGAAGGGGGAGGGAAGAGGAGGAGAGCGGGCGGGAGGTGGGGGGAGGGCAGAAGTGAGGTGCAAGGAACATCAGGTGAGTGCGGCAATTTCCTTTGCTGGCAGTGCAGCACCCACCCTCAGTGAAAGTGTGAGCAGGAGAACTGCAGATGTTCCAAAATGATGTCAGGCTCCGGATGTGGTGCGGACCTGATGTACAGTTTGCTATCACTCTGTCCCCTCGCGCTAGCCTGCCTGCAGTGTGGAGAAATCCAAAGGCCAGAGAGATGCTTTGGACTTCTGCCTCACAAAGCTGACGACGCAGGGCCGGCTTTTTCAAGGTCTTAGCACAGTTACCTGAGGTGAACTCAGAACAGACCGAGACGGCATACAGGCAAGCTGATCCGTCTAGATCCATCATCCAGATGGCTTTCAGAGCACATTTTGAACTGACTCACTTTAATATGTTGTTTTTTCGCCCACAAACTATTTTTACATAGCCTTTGAAAAAGGCTCGCACTTGAGCGTAGACAGTACAATATGGCATACAAGACAAAAGCCGCCACACTGACTTTTAGAGGAGGAGAGTTGCTGAGATGCTGCTGCAGAGATATTATCCAGAGTATTTCTGCTCTGAGAGATTTTTTTATTTCTGTTTTTATCCAAGAGGTAAATATAAACTTCATAAACGCATGCACAAACACTTCCCTAAAAATAAACAAACAAACTTTTAGGATGGAAGAAAAGTCCTATAGGTACAGCACAACTTCATTACTGCACCACAGCTCCCCTGTCCCATGCAGGCCACTGTAGCCTCATTCTCCTTCCCCCATTTTCAGCTCTCAGACACCGACAGATCAGGACCACTGATACAATAGATATTTCTCTCCAGTGTCCAGCATCATATTCACAACTAACACATGCTGATAAATACAACCACACAAGCACCAGAAAAAAAGTATGGAGCCAGGACTATGTGTACTCTTCTAAAAGCCAAGTCAGCAAAGATGAAAGTCTCCTCTAGTGGAGGAAACTCTTTGCGTCCTTGTTAGTCTATTTGTCCTTGTGTCAAATACAGAGTCTTCTCAACCGGCCGCTATCTGAAACGCCGGCTGCTATTTCCAGCCTGTACCATGTGTTAAACATGGATGAGGGAGCAGTGGAGCCTGACTGCTAACTGACTGGCTGTCTGGCTGGCTGCTGCCTAGTTATTACTGGTGCAGAGGAGGCTGACAATGTAGAGACAGAGGCAGCTGGGAGCTTCAACACTGCAGGCATGCACACACTGACAGACATATATCAAGTCCCGTAAGGCTGATTTAGGAAGTGTACCATCCTACACAAAGAGGTATACACATAAGAAGACAATATAGAAAGGTAAATAAGAAAAGAGAGGAAATATTTACCCAAAGATGAGTCCCGGATGGCATCGCACACCCGGGGCGGAGAGGAGGAAAACTTCTCTGCACTCACGCTGAGCCTCTTGGGTGCTGGTGATGTGCCTTCATGGCGCTGCAAAGTTGACTGCAGCATTGCCTCCTGAACAGAATGACATTGTTTGCTCTCTCTCTTCACTCCTCCTCCTCCTGTATACGCGCTCGCTCCCCCTCCTCTTCTTTGCACGCGTGCTGGCAGCATAAACTGCACAGCTCAGCAGTGTTCCCCCACTGCCGCAGCAGATCCTGCATGAGCTCTGCGTATCTGAGTGGGATGGGACTTTTAAAGGGGAACGCAACCTCCAGGGTCAGTGTGTGTGCACATCCTCAGTCGGCCCTCCTCTGCCTCTCGGTCCTCCTCTGCAACGACCCCCCCTCCCCCGCAATCCCCCTGAGAATTATCCGTGTAAAGGACTCCTCACAAGAGAGACCCCCTCCACGCACACAGAACTCTCCATCCCCTTTTATTAATTTTCACACTACAGCAAAAGCTGCTTTGAGATATGAGTGTGTTCAAACCTCAATGAGGAACAGTTTGCTCCACAGAGAGGCCATCTACTCTGGTGTGCTTTGATACTTGCCACACTATGTTTGAATTTGAATTTCCTCGAGGGATTTATTCAGGTATGAGTTGCAAAACAGATGTGTTTGACCATTTAGTTAAAAAAACTGAAAATTACATGCACGATTTCTTTTTTTAAAGGTAACGGTGTGTCAAGCTAATTGAAGGAAATGACAGACTTGGTCACCATTTTTAAATAAAAATGATTGTCTCCTGGTGATGCACAAAAAAAACGGGGTTACTTTATTTGACCCATAAGCAATTGTTAAGAATCATATAAATCAAGTGCGTAACGTCAACAACGTACAAAACACGAGGAGCACCACAGGATTATTGCACAAAGTCCGCCATACATCTCAACAAATGAGCAATAAACATGAAATCAGTTAGTGAATGTCGCTATCTAAAAGCGGCTATTTCAACGCTGCTATCTCAACGCTGCTATCTCAACGCTAAAAGTTTCAAAATTCTCAAAGGTAAAAAAAATCCCCTTCTGTAAAGTGAAATGTCCTTAATCTGCAATCCCTATTACCTGCCTTTCATTACCCAAGGTGCACTGCTCTACTGGTGCTATTCTGCAGTGCACTAAAATATAGAAATATCTTGACCAACCAAATTTGTCTTTTGCGCGTTGCACAACTCTGCGAGAGTGAGATCATCAATCATTTAGTCAGCCAATAAGGTTGAGCTTCTCTTTCTGCAATGTCTTTACTTCACAAAAATGCACTAGCTAGTACCCTTCCCAGCTTTCAGGGATGACATTTGTGGTGCGCTGCATGGGCTTTGTATGGATAATGGTGACTTCATTCTAAATGTCTTTTGGGCATCAGCCTCTGCAGCAGTGCAGCGCTCTCTGCTTCTCACTGCAGGAGCAAGGCTTTTTTTCATGACTTTGTTCTCCCTGGGCCCCCACTTGAACCCTGTGATCTTTCATCCTTTGGTGCAAAATTTGGAGCTGCATGTGTCGCATATTAACCCATGAATCCATCAAGTTACGGTGTGTGCTTTCCTGTTTTCAGCACATTAGAGTTTGTGTTTTATATATCAAGGCTTTTCTCCCTTATTAGCTTATCAGCCCTTATAAGACACGCCACTGCTAGAACAGATCGCGGAATCAGCAAAACTCCTATAATCGAACATCTCTGACTACCGGGGATCAGCTGCATGAGGCTGTCCATATGAGTCTGTGTCGGTATTAATCATAGGTATGCATCAAGCAAATTGTCCATCAGCTGAGAGAGAAACCTCGTTCTCTGCATGTACGATCTGCATGCAGTGCTGCTGCTGCATCAGTCTGCCGAGCCTCGCAGCATATGTTCTCTCCTCTGTACTCTGTGACACCGGGGAAAATGCTCCCGCCAGCATATCCCTCACATAGCCAACGCCATTCTCAGTAATGGCATCCCCTGTGATGAATAAGCCATGAGGAGGGACCCTTTTACATGTCCTATTAGATTACCTCCCTATGCTTTACCTGGCTATACTGTCACCTCATCGCCTCTGGCTCTGCACTCTTCTTAATATTCTCTCTGGTTAGCCCAGCCAAGGGCACAGTGTGTAAATATGTGTGATAATAGATCATAAGAACGTTGAAGTTTGAGAGTTGAGTCATCTTTGCAGTTCATTGAATGTGTATATACACGACTCTCACTCATGTTTATGATTCACATTTAAGCTCTGGGAAAACTGCCTGGTGATTAGCATTTATTTGCAGTTGATAGGAAATGTTTACCTAAATAGGTGATTGTTTTTTGTTTGTGGCTGGGATCATAGCAGGCCAGCATCATTATATCATAAAACCTGAGCTATAACAAACCTGACATAATGCTCAGCTGAAGGAAATGTTTGAAAATAGCAAGTGTGGACAGTCTTTACACGTGCAGATAATCGAGTCGAGTCAGACCATCGGATGGTGAGTTCAAATCTTTTTTTTCCTCCTTCTTTTTTTGCCATTCACAGCCCATTCCTCAGCCCATTGATCTGCCCAGAAAAGATAATAGACACATTGATTCACAAGCTCAGCAGCTTGCTTGGTTTACACATCAATTCAGACTAATTCTCAATAGTCCTCAGTCAAGGAGGAGAATTGCCTTGACTGACGACTGACTCCTGGGTCTTTTGAAATGGTAGATTCAAAAGACGCGCTGAGGAGGCTTTCTTCTCGCTCTCTTTTGGGTGTACGGCAAAGCAGAATTTACTTCTGAAAATCTGACAAAATGTAAAATTAAAAAAAATGACTTTTGTGTGCATGAATGATTATGTGATTATAAAGGATATTCTCAGAGGGAACCTGACACTGACAATGGAAGATAGAGTCAGAAGAGGTAATTGAGCTAGCTAGCAATGAATTAACTTCACAAAAATCTTTCTCCAACTGTCTGGCACAAAGATTGACTGAATGAAGGGATCTGATTTTGTAGAAGGTGTGTGGTGTGTTTCACTGCACCAATGCTTCTTAGATCTCATTTTGTAAAGCTGATCAGATTCCAAGGCCAAGTGGAGTGAAAAAGACACCGTCAACAGCAGCACAGGTCAAACGTGGTTGTCCAGAAATGGCTGTCAGCACAATAATGAATTGATACAAGATGAATTATTCCAGATGTAATTTATTTTACTGACATGGAAAAACTTTTTTCATTTATCAAAGTATCACTCCTGACATTACTCACCATCATTTTTAAAGATCCCGTTTTGAGAGGCAGAGCTCTGCATGTGAAACACATGAAGTGCGAGGACTCATCAGTTTCTCCTTCAGTATGAAATAAATAGTTGTAAAAGGTCTGTGATGGATTGACACTATGATGAGTGTCTGAACCTCTGACAGCTGGCTGCTCTGTTGTGGCGAATGAGCAGCCGCTCCGTCAGCTGTCGGTGTCAGCAGCATCCAGTTTGCTCTCTACAGAGGTGTTGAGGCAAAGCAGAACGCACAGATCAGCTTTAACAGGGAGACTGCAGCCTTGATTAGGCCTTCACAGACATAGAAAATCAATTCCAAGCATTTCTACGTAATATGTAAAGATAAACTGTAAAAAAATAATTCAGTAAATTGTGTGTTTGTCTGAATTTCTCTTCAATATTGGCTGCAGTTAAATGTGCACATTGTAGTGCAAGTTAGGGAAATATTTCTCTGAATAGAGAATAAAGACTTTGGACTTTGAGTTAATCTTATCTGTTGCAGTCATATGCACATGCCATTACGCTGTAAACCAGCTGCATTGCACCTATACATATTACGTTTCAATGCTGAATTTGCAATATTGGTAGATGCAAGTTTACACTGAAAAACAAAACAAAATGATCATCTTGAAAGCACTCAAGCATCATTTGATATTTTTCTATTTGTGTGATTATGAGCCAGAAAACAATATTGTGTTTCATAGAAAATGTGCCCCTCTACTGAGTTTCCAGTGTTATTTGTGCCATTTTCCTATGTATACATGGCTAGCAGCTTGCTATTTTGGTCTCCTTCCTGCTGCATTGTGTTCTGCGTTTCAGGTTCTTGGAGGAGTGTTGCATATCCTCCACAATAATCCGTGTCATCTGGAGATGTGTGCTGACTCCTGGCCTACATTCACTACTGCCATTTGTTACCGTCAAAAACAGGTATGGCACAGAGGGACACAGAGAACCAGTCGGCTCCTCCAGAGTGGCCTGTCGATGTCTATATCTGCCTGTGAAGCGTTGCAGCAGCAGCTCCGTGACGATTCCTGACATCTGCACCGTCTTCACCAGGAACCCGGGAACTCTGAGAAGTCTGCTGCTCAATGAGAGAGTCGTAAACTGGAGGAACGGACTCACATTCAGAGGTAGTGTGGAACGGAAACCAACAATGCAATGGTTGTGAGTCGGTTTCTTTGTACTTTTCGACTTACCTATCTGTAGCTCTCAGCCCCAACAACATTACAAATTACAAAGCAGTGTAGTGTTTAGCAAAGGTGACTAAAACAGGAATAACTTGTGCTTTTGTTGAGAAGTATTTTCACCCATGGATTAATTAATACACACTCGGTGTGCTAATGAGCATTTTTGGCAGCAGGACGCTGTATGTGGGCTCAACTCTGAATGAACTACAGTAGCTCTGTTCATTGGACAAAGGGAACATGTTATTAAGAAATATTAGTCTTTGGATACAATACTTTCAGATTAAAACTTGGTTTTGATCTTTCGTGGAAGCTGACAATAATAAACATATTAAAAATCACCAGGTTTATTCTTTAAACTTAAATGTGGAATGTTACACTGTTTAGCCCTTCATTATTAAGCCTATTTGTGTTTGCGCTTGCAAATAGTAAATGCATTGTCACTGCAGTATGTCCATTAAGGTATTAACTTATTGAGTTCATATAGTGCAACACAGCGGGCAGTTTTAATACAACAATGTAGTTTTGAGCAACAACTACACGATATGTTTGTTTTTTATGTATGTTTTGCACCGGTCTGATATGCTAGAATGATATTGGTGCAGATACTGATACTTATTAAGCAGATCAGGTGTCACAAGTGATCTATACTAAATACAATACAATATTGTCAATGTCTTCATCACAATTTTGCGTCACTGCATTCAACCGACGTTACCTTATATAAAAAATATTCAAATGAGTTCTATGCAGAGTGATACAGTATGCAGATTTTAAATGTGGGGAACAGGAGCTCTGGCATCAGATTAGTATTCTGCATGGGGAGATGCAACTACTGAGGTAATGATGAAGGTCAGTAAAAACAAATCATTTTTATGCTTATGTATTTCTGAAAGGTATACCAAGCTCACATTGTCATCTCATCAAATAACTCGCCTCTCTCAGTGGGCTTGATATCACAGAACATGGGGGTTATAACACCTTCATCTGCCCCAGCCCGGAGAATATGGACCGGCAAGAGTGAGTTTCTGAAATCTATTCATGACCTCCGTTAAAGGCAGCTCCATTGTATTCTGCAGCTGTTGGAAACTATGATATGCATTACCTCGATTCATCTTCATATTTTCTGTTCACATTCTATTCTCTGTCGACCAGGAAAGTGTTTCCGCTGCTAATTTCCATTCTGGATGAGTCCCACGCGGAGCTCGTTGCCACACACCTGCCTTATGGAAGCAGCCAGGAGAGCCTCGACCACGTGAGGGCCTGCATCCGCCATCTGCCAAACTACTGTGTGACGGATGAGGAGTGCCCACCCGTGTCGTGGACTCTGTCTGACGAGCTGTGTGAGCTGAGGACGGCCTTTACTCTACCAGAGTACAGACGGGCCGGCCACCTCCTGGCTCTGTCTCGGGCTCTAATCCGCAGGATGAGCTCTGTGGGTCTGCCCGTCTACTGCAACATTAACCGGCAGAACCAGGCCGCCATGAGATCACTCGGCTTCTCCGCTTGTCCCAGTATGGAGGAGAACTCAGTGCTGCTAATACGCAAGGACAGAGTCTAAGTCTGAGGGAGCCAAACGACAATAGAATCAATAAAATATTAAGCAAAGTTTTATTGTAAAAGTTGAAAATGTAACAATGCATTTCCTTGCCGTACTCAGGGAATACTGCACTTTAGAGAGTTTAGTCCACTTCTGACAGCGAACTGCAAATAGAACAAACTCAAAAAAAACATTTTCTGTGGCTTAAGGGGGAGGTGATGAATGCCAGCCTTGCTGCTCTATTTTATTCACTGTAAAAATATCCCACCAATATAAAATAATTCTGTAAGGACAAAACAAAACTTCCGTTTGACCCTCTGGCGTGTGCTGAAGATCTGCAGATCACCCAAGGAGGCTCTCGTCCACCTGGGACCCCTCCCTGGAGGTGTGCTGTTCCACTGCCGATTGCCTCTTTGTGTTTTAGCAGCAATGCACCACTCAGTCTGCAGGCCACTTGACAAATGAGCAGCAATCTGAGCAGAGGGGATGCTCGTACTGCACCACACATCCTGTCCCATCCACATCCCCCGGCCCTGCAGTGGTGCACCTCTTTTAACTGACACCCTTTCCTTTTTTGAAACCTTCAAGCGCTCTTCTCAAAGTCACACAAGTACTGTACACTCTAAATGCATGGTTGCTGACGCAGGTACATATAAAAACACAGCTAAAAGAGTCAGCAAACACAAACCTGTATTTTCAGTGCTGCTCCTTTATAGAAATGTTGATCTGTATTGTAAACACGTTGCACAAATTACAATACTTGAAATAATTCTTGTTTTATATTTCATTTTGGAATATCATCTCGATAAACTTGTCAATAAAGCTGAAACAATAAGTCGATTAATCAAATTGTAAACTATTTTGGCAACAAAAAAGCTAATCTCTATTTCTATATCTTTAAAAAAAAAAGAAATTAAAAACAATTTGTCTCCTATGTCTCTGAGGAACTCTGAAATATGTTATTTTGTATTATATGACATAGATAGATATATAGATAGATATATTTTGATAGACTAAATGATTATTGAGAAAATAGTTAAGGGATTAATCTGTCATTATACAAAATATGTTTAGTTGCAGCACAACTGTGAAGAATAGTGTGATAAACAGGTTGTGTAAAGATGTACAAATAATTACAAGAGGTGGATATTCCCAGAGTGAATACATTTCTAAACCTTACTGTCCATGCACACTACTCTGCTGAAGAATAATTGTATCGCTGTCAAAAGATTTCTGTTTTACAAAGCTGGATTGGTTTTATATTGCAAGCCATCTCCTGAAATATGAGAGGTCTTCTCACCTCCGTCATGAATCTGTTTGAGTGCTCAACTCTCAATACAGTCAAAGAGGTGTAGGGCAATAATTTAAAAAAAATGCCCCGGGAGAGTTTTATGCAAGCTGCCTGGGTTGCAGATAGTTACTTATCTCAATGCAGATTTGTGAGTCAGCTAAGTGGTAAAACACTTGAACTACCTGACGACTGAACTAGTTATGTGGCTTCATCAGTATGTTGCCTGCAACTGTAACCATCACTTGAGGACCGCATCCACCCACTGGCCCTTCTCAGAAACTGCAGCCCAGAACAAGTGAGGAGCCGAGAGTCTGACGCAGCATGCGATCATTCCCCTTGGCTGCGAGTGCTGCTCGGACTTGCCTTGGTGCAGCTGTCCACACATAACCCCCCACCAACACCATCCATCCCAACCCCCCTATAGAGGCAGTGCACTCTGCCAACCGTGGAGTGGGACGGACTATCGATCCTGCTGAAATGATGGTTTCTAAAAGGGAGGCAGTAAGCATGTCTACGCTCCCCTCCTCAACTGTGGAGGGGGCCTGAGATATCACCACACTCAGCACATTGCACCATCACTGCATGAAAAAATGGGATTTTCACCGCGAGACAAGCTGAGGGGAAGGTAATTCAAGCCCTGAAGCTATGTTCCCCACCAAGGATGTAAAACGAGCCATATTACCTTCAGACGCCTCATACAGTGGACAAATAAGGTCATTTTAAATGTCCTATTATTAATTACAGTACTTGTCACAGATGCCAAATCAGATGCCAAATGGTCAAATCTGCATGAGCGCCAGAGTTAAGGACATGAAGAGGAGGAGGATGTTCATTCAGTAGTTAACCATGCATTGATGAGCACGTATGCCAACTTGTATGATTTTGAAAGGAATGTTATTCTCAATGAGTGATAAAGGAATGAAGTAGAGCTTTTTGCAGACTGGTTAAATAATCTAATGTGAGGCTCTACACCTCAAGAAGAAGTTGTTTATTCCAGAGACACCACTAGATGGCAACAGTGTCCTCCTATTTCCCAACACTCAGGTGAAATTTGGTGCATGTATGCTGTGACTCACACAGGGCTGCAGATTTTGAGGGAATTCTGAGCAGGCTTTTACAGTTGTTAGTGTTTGTTACACAAACCAAAATTAAACAGGAGTTATAATTGTTTAATGGGGGGTCATTATTTTAGGAAAAATGACTTGTTTCCATTCCCATTTATGAATGAACTTGGTCGTTGTAAAGAAGATGCTGCTACTGAAGATATTTGCCTGAAAGATTAGAAGTGACCGCATCGGTTGTGCAGCAGATGAAGGTTGTGTGCTGGGTGCTTTGTCCTTGTCAGTCAGCACACTTGACATTTCCCTGGGGTCTCAGTGTGTCAGTCAGAGGAGTATGATTTGGACTCACTAAGCAGCAGTAACTGCCTTTTTGAAAACCGTGTCAGCGAGGGACTAAATGGTCTGGAGGTCAAGTTGAACAACAAAGTGCTCCAGTGTGGGTCACTGTGTGAGCAATCATGGCTCACTGGTGCTGTCAGGCCCCTGCTGAAGTTGGTCATATGGGGTGTGTGTCTGTGTGTCTGTCACAGACTGGAGTGTGAATGATCAATTATGGCTATACTTTCACTATCACACATCCCATGGATGCCCTTAGGACAGTCAATAATAGCTTAGTTCTGTCCAAGAATGCATTTACGGAGGACACGAGTATACAGGAAAACATAAATATTCTGTTATTTGTTAGGATAGCCCTAGAGATACAAAGCACAACCCAACAGAGTACTGCAAACAACGTGTAAACCCAAAGCATCTCTTTATAGTTTCGTTATAAATGAATGTGACATGTTTTGACTTACTGTCAAACTAACAAAGACGTGCATGAACAGTGGTTGTGTGATGTCCTACCTGACTTGTTCAGCATGTGAGCTCATTGTAATCGACAGTTCAGGTTGCACATTGAACGAATCTGTGCTGTGTGGCGATGCACTGGACTGAAGTCAGTTTTATATTTGGTGGAGGCATTTCAGTGGAGAATATGTTTTTACCTTTAGTTTCTGTTTAATGTCGAGACTTTGTGAGTTCTATTTCGTGTTTATCTATATTTTTGTCAAATAAGTGAATATATCTGTCTGTCTGTCTGTCTGTCTGTCTATCTATCTATCTATCTATCTATATTTTACAATACATGATATTCCAATTGGATCCATTGGAATAACTATGTCCCTATGAATTACAGCTGTGGAGACAACTGTTTCATGTGTGTGTGTTTGTATATATATATATATATATATATATATATATATATATATATATATATATATATATATATATATATATATATATATATATATATATCCTTACAAAAAACGTCAATATAAACGTGTCTAGTATTTTAATAGTTTCTGAACATGAGAA
Organism: Taurulus bubalis; assembly: GCF_910589615.1. Taxonomy (NCBI): domain Eukaryota; kingdom Metazoa; phylum Chordata; class Actinopteri; order Perciformes; family Cottidae; genus Taurulus; species Taurulus bubalis. The sequence goes on along the minus strand of NC_136599.1, from coordinate 16,150,271 downwards.
CTTGTTAAAGTCTGAATAGAGTATATAACAACATTACAATAATATGAATTAGAGCAACATTTGTGGTGCAAAGGTTTTTATTCGTATTGTTATTAGCAATATACTTAGCAGCCACAATGCGTTTTAGGATGATACTTAAGACTTTTTTTATTCTACAAGTATAAAATTAAAAAATCTATGACTTATAGTGTGAGTCCTTTTGAATTGAAAGTGTTTGTGAATGTGACTTAAATATCATAAAAATAAAGCAATACAAATTAAAGTTATATTTCAACTGCGACATTTAAATGTTTTTTTATGTGTTTCACGAACATATTTATTTACAAACACAAAAACACGACATCCGCATGAACTGCACTCCCAACACGAAGCGGACTTCGCTCCGGCTGCAGCCCGTCAGGAGGGAGGTCCTAATCTAGCGGAGCAGCTGGGAGCGTTTTATCACGTGACGCAGAGATGGTACAGAGCAGCCATCACCATTCCACCTAGCTCATGTGCAGTCTGAAATGGTCAAAGGTAAGACTACAAGCAAACTGCGATGGAGTAACTAGCCTCTGCAGCCTGTCCCGGTCTCACCCTCTCCATTGGGTCCCAGTGTCACGAGGTGTGTGCCTTTCATCCCTTTCTCTCCTCTCCCTGTTTTCTGCTCATATGGTGGCTGCCGAAGCGCCTGTTTCAGTTTCTGTACGTCTCTTTACGTCACATTTACCTACATTACATGGAAAACAATCCTCCGCAACGGGTTGTCATTTCACTAACGACCAGTTCAGGAGTCTGTTTGTCCTCGCGCCTCATTGACGTGAGCCATGTTGTGGTGCTGCTCATGCTAACTGCTGAGCTGCTTGTTGTGTAACGCGGTCGAGCTTCAGGTGACGTGAACCGGGATCGATACTCCAAATCAACGCTTGACGCACGCGCTGCTCTGGTCTGTGACGTACCTTGAGCACGCGGCTACCTGGCCCTCGAGTCCACGGGAGAAGTGTAGGCGGCTTGTACGTTAGCTAGCTGACGAGCTGCTCTGGGGTAACTTGTCCCAAGGCCTGTACGCAAAGGTAAAAGTTACTGAGGTGTGACATTACTACTTCCCTTAAACACCAGGCAGCACCTGTTCACTTCCATAAGGTGAGGTTTTTTGTTTGAACTGTTATGGTACTGATTTAACTTTATGGTCATTCTGGAGGCTGTAGTTATTGATACTATTGTTTTGTTCTGATATTTTGTATAAGTATATCAGTTGGTCTCGACCACATATTAAAAACACACCTGTGTAATATTTCAGTTCAATAGCAGAAAACTACACCTTCCAAACTGACCTGTTCTTAACTAAACAAAAAGTACCAACTAAGCCTCAGACACAGTTTGAATGTCTTCATCGGACATAGAAAAGACTGCATTCTATTCTGTAACAGTTTTCTGCACAACAGCTTTGTATCTGCACAATGGATGACTTTGTTTTTGGTAAACCTTAAGCTTTGTAGACTCAGCAGGTCAACAAACAAGCCAGGGCTTAGGTTCAGGTGGGCCCGGTCTAAATTGGGTCGTACAATAGAGAGAAGTGTTTCCTTGGCTCAGCAAAACCAGCAAGCCCTTCCTCCTGCATCTTAATAAGCTGCTAACCAAACCAGGGGCCCAGGAACCCCAACCAGGCCAGCCCAGGATCCTCGCCTAAATATATCCCTCCACAAGCCACCTATTATACTACTAATGGGTATGTTTGTTTTTAAGTCCATGGTAAATGTGGGAAGACCTTTTTTAATTGTTTTGTGCATTGTAAGGTGGGACTTTGCTATCGGGAGAGGAATGGTAAACTCCTGGCTCAAAGTACAACAAAATGTGCAAATTAACATGTTTCCCTCTCCCTGGGTGTTGGACAGGCATTGCAAAAGAGATTGTTTACATTCAGATGCTGGCCACCCGCTGCTTGCTTTTTCTCCCCCCCCCCCCCCCCCCCCCCCCCCCCCCAACCCCCTGTTTTCCAATCACTGTAGAGACATGACCCATTTAAATGGTTGTTTACTTGCATTAAAAGAAGAGCCAAAGCACTTCTCAATGAACTCTTGTCTACAATTCAATTAGAGTGGCCTTCCCACATTACACAATGCTCTCTTCAGCCTCGCTGCAACAGAGGTACGAAGACCAAAGAGCAGCCGTAGTCACAGGTCCCCATAAAAGAATGTCCTGACTGTTGACCTGAAGTAGTCCTTATTGGCATTCAGATGGGTTTAAAGTTTCATGGGACTTGTTAGAAATGGCTATGCGAGGTTGGATTCGGCAAGAAGTGCCCCATCAAATCTGTGGTCTATTGTAATGGAGACGGTGAAGTGAAGCACAGCAGGTATTCAACAGGCCTTTATTGTTTCTGAAACTGTTCCTGCCTCAACAGAGCGCCGATCTCCCTCAAACATAATATCACTACTTTTCTTTTTTTTTAAGCCAGACGTTTTATTACTGCTTTTCCTGTTGCCCTCTGACTAGACAACCAAATAGTTTTTTTTCCCCCCTCTATTTTTGGAGATTGTGGGAATAGTAGCTCAGTCAGCCAATCGAGGGCATGGGAGCTACTTTTGTGCTGCTTTTCATGTCCATTATAACTTTGTGTGTGTGTGTGTGTGTGTATATATATATATATATATATATATATATATATATATATATATATATATATATATATATATATATATATATATATATATATATATATATATATATATATATATATATATATATATATTCTAACAGTATTCTAATACCATAAAACTTTCTCTCCTCATACGTTTATACATGTCAGAAAATGACAGTCGGGAAGGCAAGCCCTTTATGTTGTTGCTGCTTGGAAACTTGTTTGGACACCTCATGATCACAAATTCTAGGATAGACTCTAGGATTGTTTTATCAAGAAAAGCTGGGCAAGAAGTAAGTGTAAAATTGAGGACATCAAATCAGGTTTTTTGTTTTTCTTCATTATTGTGCACTCTAATCCAAAATGAGTCACTAAGCAAAAAGGGCACGCATTGTGACTAATTAGGCCAGTCTAGTCTCTGTAGTCCGATCCATTTAACAATATCTAATCAATAGCAAATATTTTTACTACTAGATTGGCAGAAACTTGTTGGTCTTGGTTGGCTCACCATTATATGAACTCAACTGGTCGGGAGTCAGTCCATACACTCTGGCTGCTTCAGATTTCCGATGGCTGTGGGAACACTGAAGTGGTCAGCAGATGATTGTTTTATTCCTGTTGTGTAATGATGTTATTTGTGTAAATGTAGGTATTTGTTTCCATCTCTGATTACACTGCCTTCTTTATGTTTTATACGCTAAACATCACATGAGAACAAAGCCACTTTTGAGGCTGCTCAGTAGCTCTGCAGCTAATGTCCGTTGTCATACACTTATTTAATCAATCTAGTTAAACCAGTGCGTTTACCATTACATGTACTGTAACATTATCTATAAATGCAGTATGATGTAATTGCAATTTTGTCACACTCAAAAGGCATGGTGAGGATAGACTCCCTTATGTTTAGCTTGCCATTGCTTTGTAGGATCTTAATATAATGTTTCCTGGTCTAAAGGAATTTGCTAAGATAAATTAATAATGATCTGCTTTCATGTCTTCTAATCTCTCCAGGTACGCTTTGAACAACACCTGGTGTGACCATCTCTGCCTGCAGCTTGTGACAAGAGGAAGCAACAAACCTGCTGCTTGGGTTGCAGGAGCATAGTGGAGGAGACGTTCTGAGGCTGATTTCTGCCCCCATTAAGTCTTTGAGGAGGGGGGGAGGAGAAGGAGGAAGAGGGAATTGCTATAACCACCCAGAGCATGGGGCAAAAAGTCCCAGGTGGCATTAAAACCATTGATATGCGGGATCCAGCATTCAGCCCCCTGAAGCTGGAGCTCCAGGCCCTGAGTCACACCAAGCCGTCCCGACTAGATCTGCTGCTGGACATGCCACCTGCCGGCGTAGACGTCCAGGTCCAGCACTCGTGGAACAACGAAGACCGCTCCCTAAACATCTTCGTCAAGGACGACAACAAGCTGGTGTTTCACAGGCACCCCGTGGCGCAGAGCACGGACGCCATCAGGGGTCGAGTTGGTTACACAAGGGGACTGCATGTGTGGGAGATCAGCTGGGCTATGCGCCAGAGGGGCACGCACGCTGTGGTCGGAGTGGCTTCGACTGACGCCCCGCTTCACTCGGTGGGATACACGGCTTTGGTAGGAAGCAACGCCGAGTCCTGGGGCTGGGACCTGTGCAGGAGTAAACTCTACCATGACGGCAAGAATCACCCAGGAAAAACCTACCCGGCCTTTCTCGAGCCAGACGACACCTTCATAATACCAGACTCCCTTTTAGTAGTGTTGGACATGGATGAGGGGACTCTGGGTTACATAGTGGATGGACATTATCTAGGGGTGGCATTCAGAGGACTTAAGGGCAGGAAGCTGTACCCTGTGGTGAGCGCCGTGTGGGGACACTGTGAAATAAGAATCCGGTACATAAATGGACTTGATCGTAAGTACAAACTTTACATGTTTGAAAATGGTCTGTTCCTCTTTTCTCTCTGCGCTGACAGTGCTCTGCCATCTGTGATATCTTGTGTGTATCTCTTACACAATCAGTGGCAGCGTTTATTAATGCAATAAACAAAGGTGGGCAGTTGAGGGTTCGCACTACTGTCTAAGCCGGACATATTCCTGCAGACGGTTACTGTAGAGCTGACTTGCATCAGTATTCTCCAGCCATTATGTAAATCACTACCTGTGATAGCATGACATTTGTATTATGGCTTTGAGGTCCAGAATATTTAACATATCCATGAATTGCCTTTTCTCATGTGAATTATGTTTCTGTGTCCTGATCTTAGTAAGGAGTTAACAGGGAATAGGTATCTCACTGTAAACTCCCCTAGATTTAGTCTTTTAAGGTATTTACTTGTAATTCTTTCTAACTCGTTAGAAAACGTATTCTTATTAACTAATTAGCAAACTGTACTTTGCCTTGTTTTTAAAACCATTATAGATATTATAGTTCTGGCTTTGAAAACATCCAGTGGTCCTTAATCTTTAAGTCTAAAGACAAATACATTTTCTAAATATTTTTATTGGACAAATGCTACATTAACTCTACGGTGGAAGGATCATCCGCTTTAAATGAGGAAACAGTTTTTTTTTTATCAAAACATGCTGTACTACCCAATGTCCCAAGTGCTGTGTGCTCATTACACTTTTATGTTCAGCTCGGATCCCGCGACCTAGTTTAGGCCTGTGGAAAACGAGCACTACAGATGCAATGATATGCATAAAAGCCTGTTTTAATTGTAAAGAACATTCCTCTCACTGTCGAATATCGGCAGGGGAAATACGGGCATATTAAAGGAAGTTTGTATCAGAAAATATAGTTAATCTTTTTGGCCCTTTGGATTCAGTATGCAGTTAGAGAATAAGCAGAAAGTCAAAAATATTTTTCCAAGTCAGTTTTTACATGGCAAAAAAGAATTTAAATCACAAATTTTTGTCTTATCTTTTTTTATTGCTGTTGGGCTGCTTAAAATGAAATTCATTAATCTAGATTTTGTTCAATTAAAGGGAGTTTGTAGAAAATGTTTTCCAAAACAATATAGGTACTAAAACTATCGCAATGGAAATTCTTCAAGATGCCCAACCCTAAATTTCCATCACGTTAATACCACCACCTCGTTTCATTAGTTGAGGGTGGATTTCACATCCGTGTGAAGTTCCTCCTTGAATAGCCGCCTTCTGATGGAGGCAGCAGGAACTGAAGCCAACAACTTCATTAAGTGAAGTGTATTAAGAATCCTATTCTTCAAAGCACAAAACCGCTCAAATGTTGAATATCTAATTAGCTGGAGGCAACAAGTTTTCTTCTAAATGATTTGTGAATCTCTTGGTTAATTTGTATTTTGCACAAAAACTACGTTATGGCCCACAAACGCATGAGACACCGTCCCTTGAGTTAAGGCTTGACATGAACACAATCCTGACATGAGATTCAGCCATTGCTAACCTCCTCATGCCTTTCCCCCCTCTTGTCTCCTCCAGCTGAACCCCTTTCTTTGATGGACCTGTGTAGACGTTCGGTGCGGGTGGCATTAGGAAGAGATCGTCTGGGTGAGATCCATAGACTGCCCCTACCGGCCTCTCTCAAGAACTACCTGCTCTACCAATGACGCCGCCGCCGGTAACCACACACTCGGCACACCCTCGTCTCTTTCTCGCGTTTCTCTGGGATTCCTCTTGGGTTGAACCCGTTTGACAACATTGCTCAAGCATCCTGGACTGACTCAGCCTTTAACAAGTATGCTTCTGTGACAGTGGGTGGACACCTTTTTGATTTTCTTATCCTGTTTTTATGACTCTTTGCAAATGTATTCTCAAACTTTATAAAATCAGGAATCACTGAGCGCTATGCACATGCTGATCCAGACGATGCCCTGACGGTCACCATGTTGGTGTACATCCTCTAGTTTGTAGGTTAATGTGGCATTTGTGGTCGGTATCTCTGCTGTGACTTCGTTATTATGAACTTCTATCTCGTAGCCTTTTTAAATTCATGTGTTTATTGATTGTGCTGTAACAAAATTGTGTGATGGAAATTAAACTTTGCGTTGGTGCACAAAGCACTCACCGCATCTGACCACAAGGTGGCAGCACACAATTCTGTTCAGCCTCTCAAATTATATTAAAGTTTTTAGGAATCATGGTTTTTAAATGAATACTTGACACATAAGAGATGCTGACCACTCCCCATGGTGAGTCTGAATGCAGTGTGGATGAATGCACTGCGAGGCAGCTGTAGAGCAGCTCCAACCTCTCACTGTACTCAGGTTTCTCTGCGACTATGGAAGTGTGCCACATTGCTTACCATCAAGGCATCCGACAGGAACGTCCACAGCAGAAATTTTAACATACGGTTAATGTCACTGTGATTATTTGTAGCATGCATCTGCAGGAAATCTTTCTCAATACAATCACGTCTTTTAAAAAAAAAAAATCCTGTCACTCCTGTTTTTTTTCTTTCGTTTTTTTTTTTTAATGCAGTAGTTTTTAGCCGCATGCGATCAGGGCACAAGTGTTGTTTTTTTTTTCTTGTTTTTTTATTTTTTTTATTCAACCAGTCTCGCCATCAGCTGATTTCACTGGTTTGCACATATTCAGCCAGAGAATGGAAACTAACCAATGAAATATCCACTGAAGTGGTTCTTTGTGATGAAAACCTGCTACTCTTGGGTCTCACTGGCACATGGCTGAGAACTATGGATGTAGTGTTTGTTATGACATGTAAAGGGCAAAAACTATGTAGGTGGATGGCGTTGTGCCTGAATCCACACACCTCAGATTTAGGTCACCATAACAAGAGAAAAAGACAATCTACAAAGTGCTGCACAAATGTAATAAAGATCTGATTTCCAATATATTGTCAAATGCCATATCATAGACCTGTTAACTAGTATTTTTAAATGTGCAGACATTGTCCGTATTCAGCGCTCAGCTGGACGTGGACACACTGTGCCTCACTCTATTTTCCTTGACTGATTCCAGATTCCATTTTATTTGTATTCCTTGTTGTAGATTTGTTTATGTATCATTAAAAGTTTATTTCAAAGTATATATTGTCTATTGTGCATTGTACAGGAATCCACTGTGAATGTCAACAAGCTACAGGGGATGGACACACGCTTAGTTGCTGTATTTGGGCAAAATCTTGAAATGCGTCACAGCATGTTTTTCTTTGTAAAGTGAATTTCAACAATAAGGCAATTCAAAGTGGTTTACACAAGACAAAAAAAACATTAGGACAAGATATTAAACAAAAAGCGTAAAATAACATCCAATTATAACACGCACAGTATTCACCATTCAAAAGTCTTCAACCTATCTTGGTCTCTGAGCGGAACGACACTATACAAAACCAAGCAACTGTATTTTAGGCCAGGCAAGAGTCAATGGAAAACAGATTTCAGGAACTGAATACTTTGACCATAAATACAGTACATAGTACAGGGGAACGGCCCTCTGTTTCCAGAAGGGAACTCCTTGCTGTCTGAAACTCTGAGATGTTGAGTCACAACTTAAGGCTTCTTGGAAATGTCCTCTGCTCTAAAACATGTTTCCCTCCTGCTTGCTGCTTCTATTTTATTTACAATCGCTGTTGTGAATTTTATGCATACTGTAGATTCCATTTATTTCCTTTTTTTTGTCTCTTTACGCATGCAAGTAGGAAATACTTTGAAAAATGTTCCCAAGCAACTAGCTACAGCTGATAAAGACAATACACTTTTAAATTAAAATGTCACAAACTATCCACTCAAAAAGGTGATATTATGGTACATTGGGTTACACTCGATTGCAAAAAAGAAATAAGCATGCACACTTTTAAACCACACTTTAAAATGCATGAATGTCATTAATTGTTGCTAATCAAAAATATCAAATATTTTTGTGAATATTTAACTAGCATACTAACCCTGAAATACTAAGGCAAACCAGTTAAACGCTTTTGAAATATATTTAAGTGTACTTTTAGCCAAGCACCAGTGAAAACAAATACTGGTGGGGGTGAATCACTGTTGCACCAGTCTCACACTTCTGTGACGGTTTCAGTGAGGCACTTTAATCCCTGTAATGGTTTAGCTTTTGATATGCGGCACAGGATTAGGTCCAGCTAAATTGGCACATATGCACATGTATGTGTGCTGATTCAAAGAAACGGAGTGATTTCTGAAAGCACCCAGGAAACTCAATAAGATCTCAAATTCAGTGGCAATTTAACAATGCCAGTAGTTAAAATAACACTAATGGTTTTAAAAAAAGAAGGCAATATGTGAACTTAAGTGACAAGAGAAATAAAGCTAAAAGCTGAGCTGTTCTCCAACTGTATGTTTCACATTTGGTCACATGGTGTCGGCATTTCCAACTTCTACTGTATAAAACCATGACAGTCGTTGAAGATCGTCCAGTCTCATTGTGAATCCCTGTGTGACTGACAATCGGTGGTGAAATAATTTAAGAAAGTACCAATACAACAATGTAGAAGTCCTCCATTACATTTTACATGTTAAACTTGTACATTTGCACTCTTCCTACACTGTAATGAAACTGTTGCTCAGGAAAAATAAAATTGTATCTTATCTCAAGGTATTATTAGGAAAAGTATTTCTTGCCCTTTGGACTGATCTTATATTATAAATGACATTATTAGATTGTTAATACTGATGCAACAATGTGCAAGCAGTATTGTACAGTTGTAGCTTCATGGTGGAGGTAGTTAGTAGCCGATGAGAGGATTCGTGGTGCAGGAAAGAAGAAAAAGCAAAGTCCTGCCTGACATTTATGTAATACATAAACATCTCAAATTTAAAATGTATATTTGAGTGAAAACAAAGAAATTGTGCTTTGAGTTAAGACATCTGGGTTCTTGGCCTGCGTCTGACTTTGGACTGGCTGCAGGTCGAAGGCTGCAGCAAAGCCGGATCTGTGGCTGCTGCTGTTCGAGTCCGAACTGAAGGAGTTTCTGGTGAACCTGCGAACATTAGTCCAATTTTGCTCAATCTGACCTGGTGGCACCAATGACGAGCATTAAGCGTATCTTCTCGCTGGGGGTCTTGTTTACTTGTGTAGAGACATTACTAGTAAATTCAGAGTTTTATCACCAGTTCAAAGTTCCTCACACTAACTTTAAGTACAATACTGGAGTAAATGCACATTGTTACTTTAACCACTTTAAAATACATTTGCCAGTTGAAAGTTCCTTTCCAGAAGTATTTCTGTATCTGGTTTGAAGACCTGTTGTGCAATAAGAGAAATGCACTTTATTGCTCAATCACATATTTGTTTACATGTTTATGTCGGTCTACACTTGATGACAAACCTGTGTTATGATTTGAAATAGGACGAAAAGCAAGTGCAGCTGATTTGACGAGACAGTATTGACAAAATTACAAAAGATGTTATTGCACAGACAAAAGGACAGATAAAGCGCTAATATTCTTCAGTAGATTTATAGCCTAGATATCTCCAGGGTGACAGCATACCAACGATGCTCATTGGTACACAGCACATACCATAACATCACATGCCCATCATGGTACACAAACAGGCATGGAGTCATATTTCCTCTCCAATTAAAATCAAGAGCCATGTTGTTCTGTGGTGTTCCATTTGAAGAAGATAAGACGTTTTATGCTGATTTTTAAATCTCCCGATCCATTTCTTATGAGAGTAGGAACAGCCACTAATAGTTTGATGGAAAGTAAAAAATGGCAATTCAGACTTCACTAAAAACCTGAAAGTTCTACGTTTGTATTCTCATGTTGCATTCTTATTATTCATATGTACTTCACAAGTGAAGTGTGAACTAAATAATAGTGTTTGGTTTATAAAAAAATTAATTGAAGACATTTTAGTCTCTTTATGCACCGATTACCTCTTTTTAAAACAAAATAATTGAATGAATATTGTTATAAAATGTGCAGAATGAAACCCGTTTATTTTACACTGAAACCAGTGAAGGTCAGGAGGAACTCAGAAGTACAAAGTGTTGTTCTCGGGGTGTTTTTGTGGCTGGTAATAATTGTCCAACAACATGAAGAAGAAGAAAAAAAACAGCCCACTTGCGCACGGTGGCGAGCACATGTGCTGACGTCACGGACAACACCCCCGTCCGGCCCTCTGACGTAAACCGTGAGCAGTTCGTCAGGTCACCCGGGCGCCGCTCCACCGAGCCGGTAGAGAGATACGGGCAGCACACGGACACGGGGATCACACCGCCGCGGATCCTCTCCTTTCCTCCGGCCCGACGAGATTTTAACAAGCGGCATAACACGAGCATGGTGGCGGTGTGAAGACGAAAAGGATGCAGAAGGACACTCTACTGAATCTCTTTGCAGGGGGGTAAGTGAACGCTCACGTTACTGCTTTTCGCCGGTTTAAGGGTTATTAATAACTCAACAGGTTCAGAGGTAAGGCGACCTTGGGTGCCACGGGGTTTGTTACACGAGTCACCCAGAAATGACTCGTGAACCTCACGCGCGTTAGAGAGCCGCGGACCCGCTAATGGAGGGAGCCGAGCTAGCTCGTGTTAGCTTAGCACTAGCTGCCGCATTTAACACCGGGGACATCGGTTTATTGGGCTGTGCTCTTCTTTGTGGCGCAAATGGGCGATACGGTATATTGACTCACATTTGTATTAAGGTATGGATCCTAAAGATGTTATTAAATAACGTTGTTGTCGTGGACAACGAGCGTCTCGACCACATCTTCAAGTCCCTGGATCAGTAGCTAACCGAAACCTCCTTGCGGAAGTGTGCTAGCACCCGTCCGCTAGCAGGGTCCCGCTGCAGCGTGTCTGGTCTGGAAGGTGCTGAACAACGTGATGGTATACTGCGTTACACCCCTACTGTGTGTAACACAATCCTGTGAGGCTGCTGTCGTGTCGCAGTCACCAGAGACGTCCGGCTGTAGGTCGCTAACCTTAGCCGACGTCCTTCGCGTTATGTAACGTTCAAAGAGGCAGATCAACTCCTCAGTGTCACATTTGGGCCTGTGGTATTACGACAAGCTTGTTGGCTTCCACATGATGTTAAAGTCACATTTTTAAACTGCGCTGACTTGTTCAAATGACGCCATTTTACCCTTGAAATGTTGCGATGAGCCTTCAGGTTACCGAGCTATAACTTCACACGTTGTGGCTCCACACATGAAACCGGTTTTAAAAGGAGTCGACTGTATTATAATAATAATAATAAGACTAAGATGTTGAACTGTATCCACCTGAATCTCCTCATAGACTCTTAAAATATGTGTCGAACCGTCTGAGGAGAAATGTGTGTTTACCTTTCGAGGTAACCATTACTCTGAAAACCGGCCGAGCTCGTTTGACATACTAACAACAATACTTAATAAACACACGCAAACACACCATTTTAAAAACACACTGGTCATTTCCAGACTGCTCACACTCTTTCAACCCCTTCACCTGGATTTCTTAATTTTGTGGTCACAGGTCATGGCCAAAACAACAACGCGTTGTGTCCTCATGGTTGCAGACTTTTGTCAGTCAAATTAGGTTGTGCAACGTGGAACATCATGTAATAATTAAATAACAAAACACTCAGATATGTGTGGACAGGTGACTTTCCAAATGTAATACCTGACCTAATTGCATCATATTTATTTGACTCTCTCCCCTCAGCACAAACCATACAGAGGCTTAGTCTGATCCCTTCCAGACGTCTAAGCCTGTCGCTGACAAGGTTATAGACATAGTTGATAAAGGATGTACCAATTAAACTTTTAAATAGCTAAATTCATGCAATAGTTTATGCTTGAATAGATTTTCAAGAACAGGGAAATGACTCTGCAATTAGAGCGTCTGAGCCATAAAACCCTCTGCCCCAGATGTGTTGGGTTGACTTGAGTATTTCCATTGCAGAGCCAGAGATCGGTCTTTGACCATAATTGTTCATAGCTCCTCAGCTGTGTTACGATGGAAGAACACTCTGCTAGTCAAAGCCGAAATGCAAATGCAAGACCAACTCTAACTATATTTGCTTGTAACATTTTAAACACCCGAGAGTCCATAATCCTTACTTGTATGTTTTTTTTGTGTCAATTTTCAGATGTAGTGGTACGGTGGGAGCCATCGTGACCTGCCCCCTGGAAGTGTTAAAAACACGGTTGCAGTCTTCTGGCCTCGCCCTTCGACCCGTCTTCCAGGTCCAGATGGGCACCCTAAGCGGTACTGGAGTTATTCGACCGGGTACAGTTACTCCAGGGCTGCTTCAGGTCTTACGGTAAGATGTTATTTTCTTTTGTTGGCTGTTTCTTGAGGTAGTTGCATTTTTCTAACTGCAACAAAAGTAACAACAATACACACAGCTGTTGCTGCTGTTTAGTGTGACTACCCTGAAGGGACTGTCATTATTGTAAGCTGGTTGCCTTTACAGTTACAAAGTGACGCCTTGCTGAGTTATGTTGTTTATGTTATGTTGTTTATTTATGTTGTTCATATGTTCTATTTTTTAACTTTTAACTGTTTTTGCACTACCCACTTTGTCAGACAGAAGAGAAACACAATTTCAGATCTTCTGCATGTTTGCACAAATAGAAGTGACAAATAAAACTGACTTATACCCTGCTATATATACATTTATTTATTTTTGTGTAATCTTGTTTTTCAACTGCTCTTTGGGGCAGCCCAAAACAGGGTGTCCCACCATGGCTGACATGTTTTTTTTTTTTTGTGGTGTCCATGCAAGCAGCTTTTTTATGACTAGTAAATCCTGGCGTGCCAAGACGAAGAAGGGGAGATTTTATCCAGGGTGCTTAGAACGACTCGTATTACACTGAAAGGACTGGGGCAACCAACTGAACCAGTCTGGACTGTTCAGATGTTGCAGTTAAAGTTGTATATCAATATGCAAATACATGTATATTTCAAAAGCAAAAAAAAGTATATGTACAAATAACACACATTTTTGTGTAAATCTAGATATTTTGCTAGTTTTTCCAACTTACCTCAGCTGATACAAAAATATTTTTTTAAACTGTGAGGAAATTGTCTTTCCATTTACAGGCTTATATTTATGCAAAACTATTTCTGGACTTGAAACTCCTTCTCCAAGTCATTGACACCACAATAGTGATCACTGTGTTATTGGGTTTTTAAAGTCATTGTTGTGTGAGAGGAGGTGTCCGGGTATCAGCGAGAGAGGTGGAATGCGTGAACACTACTCGAGAGACACGGTTTGCATTACAAACACCAGCACAAATTGCAGTTTTACCCTCCCCCTTAGCAAGGCCCCAGACAGACTTGACTAGCATCTGGCCAGTGAAGTTCACTCCCTTCAAAGAGTTTTAAAAAAAACCTTGAGGCGACGTTACCAGTCTCTGCAGAGAGGACTGGGTTTCATGTTTAAACTTGGTTAAACCAGCTCAAGTGAACAGGACTGGCGAAACACTTTGCAGGAACCGTCATACTCATTCCCATAATAGAACCGGTGGGGACGGTCCTCCACAGGCCTTTGCTGTAACATATGTATGTGTATGTAATCTCAAATAGTAGTGTTTTGATGGTGGTTTTCTTTTGTTGCAGGTCAATACTAGAAAAAGAGGGACCAAGATCACTGTTCCGTGGTCTGGGGCCAAATCTTGTTGGTGTGGCCCCCTCGAGGTACAGATACATCAGTGTCCCCACTACACTCAATCTCACCACCATCCTCACACATTGCTGTTTTTATTGAACAAAGACCTGACACTGGCAAGCTCTGTGTGAATAATAACTGCCCTTTAAGAGAACAGGTTTGTGATGACACCCTTTAAGTGATATTCAAAAACGATAAACAAAACAGGCCAAGAAGACTGCAGAGTGGTGGTTTCTCAGTGAAGTCTGTTGTTGTTATGTGGCAGGACACTTCAGAGTGTATTAATGCACAGCCACTAACTAAAGAAAACAGAAAAGCAGGAGGCTGTGTTTTATATTTGTAACTTTAATGGCTGACAGCATTAACAGTCTGTGTAAACGGGAAGCTGTTGTCATTGGCTTACCCCTACCTTACAGTGTTCTTTGAATCAGCTGTTTTGTTTTTGTGTGCAACGGTGTCTGTCAACACAAATCGTCTGTATTTGATCAAACTTATCTTGGCACAAGACTCATAAGTTGAAGAACAAATAAGAAACTATGTTTTAGGTTTTAGTTAAACCGTTTGTTAAAAAAATATTATACGCAGTACTAACGATGGCTTGATAATAACGAATCTGCCATAGGTCAAAGTTCAGTATTATGTTCGGTACATCTTGTTTCGATTTCACGTTTTTTTTAGTTTCAACAAATAGTCAGGACTTTGGCACGTTACCGTGTGGTTGATAATCTAAACTCAATAAAACCCTAAAATTCACAGTCCTGATGAATTTGCCATAAAATGTTGATTTAGACTTTGAGACTCTGTTAAGATGAAAAGGTTCATAGGTTGCGTATGTTTTTCACCATAGTTAATGAGTAGCCACAGCATGATCCTTTGCCCAGTAATTCCACTGTCCCTCGATTCCACTGGCCAACTTCGACAGGCTCTCATTCAGGGCCGCTCTGTGGTACCCAGTGCTTATTCAGCCCATTCTGGTGCAGTGACAGTTTGTTCCAGAAGCCAAGTAGAGAGAACAGGCATTGGGAAACCGACTGCTCTGGATGCACTCTGTCAAAGGCCAACACAAGTCCAAATGTAATATTTTGCAGAATTGCCCAGCTGTTTATAAAACACACACTTGCATATTCAAATGCATTCATTTAATGACTGTGTTCTAATATTTACAGTAGTGTCTGTGTAGAGTTCTCACCAGTTTGTTCTCTGTGTTTCAGAGCCATTTACTTTGCCGCATACTCAAAATCTAAAGAGACGTTCAATGGGTTGTTTGTCCCTAATAGTGGAGTGGTGCACATGTCCTCTGCTGGTCTTGCAGGTGAGCAGTCTCCTGTAAAATGTAATGCAATCCAGGGTCCTGCAAAAATATTATTGCTCATGCCTTGTCTACCATGTGAATGACATAACAGAATGCTTGCATGCCATTATTGACTATTAAAAACCAACATGGTAGACTTTTTTAAAAGGTCACTCTTTACAAGGCAAGTAATGCTGTTGCACGGTAATCCTGCTGTAATTCCCTGAAATCAATTAGACCGCATACTTCTATTCTTACAACTTTATTATGAGTTGCAATGTTGGGATGAAATAAATCTTGTTAAACTGAAGTGTAAAACTGAATGTGCTTCTGTACCCCCCCTGTTCTCAGCTTTCGTTACAAACTCTCTGATGAACCCCATCTGGATGGTCAAGACCAGAATGCAGCTGGAGAAAAGGTTTGTACACCTAATTTCAGCCATCATGTGTGTACTTGTATTTTAGCGCTAGTATTCCACGTTAGAGCGGTGTTGAACAATATGCCTTATTTTAGGGACTTGGGTGGTGGTAAGTTACTCCATATAATATGACCTTTGACAGAAACCTTTAACAGAGCTCCACGATGGTGTCCTTGTGAGACTGAGTGTGTGACCCGGCTCCATAAATACACACCGCTGACGCACTGACCTGCGTGCAGAAGAAGAGTCTATATTTACATTACAGAGTACAGGGCAGTAGTATCATGTGAGAACCCAGGAACAGATCTGGTCACTCTGTCTGGAAAGAACACCTGTCTTGCAGCATTACAAAAGTCAGCTTCAACTACACTAGATACTCATTCAACTCAATAAGGAAACTCCAGGGTATTGCATACTTCCTCAAATGGCTGAAAGTTGATGAATCACTTGGACAATAAACAGAAACAAAAGATAAGATGATCATTTACAGTTAAAATAGCTGTTATAGTTTCAACATTCCACCAAATATGATTTTGGCACTAATGAGACTGACTGACTGGTTTTACTCTTTAGAGCCCGAGGAGAGAAGAAGACGAATGCTCTGCAGTGTGCCCGATATGTTTACAAAACGGAAGGAATTCGGGGCTTCTACCGAGGCTTGACTGCATCGTATGCTGGCATCTCGGAGACCATGATCTGCTTCCTCATCTATGAGACACTGAAGAAACACCTCGCCAAGAGCCAATTTGCCTCCTCAAATGGTGAAAAGGAGAAGGGAGCAGCAGACTTCCTGGGTCTGATGATGGCTGCTGCTTTTTCAAAGGGTTGTGCGTCCTGCATAGCCTATCCACACGGTAAACACTAACATCCATTGTTTGTCTCTTGCAACACAAGTATTTGTTTTGAAGACTAATCTATTTTCTTTTTTTGTCTCCAGAGGTAATCCGGACAAGGCTGCGGGAGGAAGGAAGCAAGTACAAGTATTTCTTCCAGACGGGGAGGTTAATAGCGGTGGAGGAAGGCTACGCAGCTTTTTATAGAGGACTCATTCCACAGCTAATTAGACAAATCCCTAACACCGCCATCGTCCTCTCCACGTATGAACTCATTGTCCATTTTCTTGGAGAATCAAAGTGAAGAAAATGCTGTAAAGTTGGGATCCTGACAAACGACGGACGCCACACAAAACCCAAAACATGCTGGGCAAAAGACTTTTGAAAATGCAGTACATACATTTTATTTAATGTGGTGCTACAGAGACTTTTATGGTGGAACTGAAGCAGGTTGTACTGTTATCCAAAGAGCTAAACATATTTTATTGAAAGCTTGTTGTTAGGAGTTTATCAAAAGAACTGAAGAAGTAAATTAAAACTCCAAACCTGTGAAAAAGGTCATCTTCTTGGAGGACTCGTGTTAAGTTAACTAAATTATTGTATATTTTGTTCTTTTATGACATTGTTTGTTCCCTTTTATCAGTGGTAAGTGTACCAACACGCACAGGTTGACTATTTTGGTAATTCAGATGAAGTGCTAGTAGTAGTGCTGTTCCTTGAACTGTAATGACCACAAATCCTTTTGAGTTTTTTTGTTTCACAAATTCACTGGTTTTGAAGTTTGATTTACAGAGAAATGTATCATATTTTTCATATATCTACATGTAGATATATTGAAATATATCTATATATATATACACACAATTATATGCAGGCTTATCTGTATGTTTTCTTTGTGGGAAAAAGATAGTCACCTTTTACATAATATAATGAGAACTTGAATGCTTATTTGACCAATGGCTCAATAAAATGCATCAAGAAACAATATAATTTGGTGATTCACCCAAATACTGAAGATATTATTCTGTTATTGCCAAAATCCACCATTACTGTGATAAAAGCAAAAGGGCAGAGCAGAGTTGTTGCACAAGGGACAAGTTGGCTGGTTATGTTCTGAAGTCCAAATATTCCATTGAATTCATTTAATTAAGAAATTCTCTTTGACTGCTGAAAAATAATTTGGGAGGAAATAATGTGTCTTTAAGGAATTCATCCCACTTTTAAGAATATTCTACATTTTTCCAACCTAAAATGTGCAGTAAACGCTCCTTTGCTCTCTATTTGAAACATATGGTAGTCTATTTCTGCTTTGACTGAACATCAAGATGTGTTTTCTGTTCACTTTTGTCCAATTAATGTAGGTTGCTGAGATTGTGTTACCTTTTTACAGTAATGCCTCGCATACGGTCACAGATCTGGAAACGAGTCTTCCACATATGCCTATAAAGATATTCACCCCCTTTTGACATTTTTGTACTTCGTTTTACAACATGAATTCACAGTAGTGCTAGTCTTTTATGGCGTTGCGCAACAAAAGGAACATTATTGATGAATAGAAAAAGGTGGCCACATTGAGCTAAATTAAGTACAAATATAAATTGGATTAGAAGTGTTCACCTTAAATTGTAAAGACACCGTTGGCAGCAATTACAGACTTGATTCAGAGTAAAAGGCTTTATTATTAGTTTTAAACATTTAGACAATTTGCCCCTAATCTTTTTTTTAAACCTGACGGCCTGTGAAGTTGCAAAGGAACCACAGGTCAACAATTTTCCAGTCCTGCCACAAACTACGGATTATATTGAGGTCTAGACTCGGATTCGCTCATTTCCACGACTCCAACATCTTGGCTTTGTGGCCTCTGTGGAAAATACATATTCAGCCAATTTGCAGTTCTCTTTCAGACTGAAGCATGTTTTCATGATATCTATTATTTTGCACTATACATTTTCACCCACTGCCTTCACAAGCTCTCCAGGCCAGGGCCGGCCTCTGAGGAAGTGTCTCTGTTCTGGATGACTTGTGGTCGATCACGGATTCAAATGAGGTACTGAAAATGCAAACCTACAAAACAAAAACAAAAAAAGAAAGAAAAAAACACCCTAGTCCATAAGAAAGCCCAGTCATCTCTGACCGGAAAATGTCATCTGGCATTTTATTGTGTTAGTCACTTGGTGTCGATTTCACATTTCAGACATGAATCCGTACGTATATAATAATCTTCTTTCTGATGTGATTTTTGGTTGAGTCATCCACTTTGTCCTTTCTATCTTGGAAGAACGGGCTTGTGACAAAATGATGGGAAGAAGTGGGAGGATTGCAGCAGGAGGAATTGTGTTGTAATTCTTTGGATGGTGTGGCTATCAGTGTCTACAATAGTGAAGGAGGTGTTGGTCACCCTTCTCCAGCTGTTCTTCCCACGCTCTCTGAAATGTTTAGCCTACTACAGGGTCACAACTTTAGGCTACCAGGTTATGAAAAATCCTTTCTGCTATTCTTTCACTTCCTCATACATAACGGTTACTACATGTTATTACAACAATCTGTCTTTTTAGTATGAAATTCCCTTTTGGGTGCTGAAATAAAATACAGTCACAGTCAATTAAGACGGCCTGTCCACGTTCACATTATAAATATATAAATCAAATTATAACTTCTCGAAAAGACAATTCAACTTTGTCAAATACAATTTCAAAGAGAAAATGGAAAGAAATACATTATTAGTATTCTCCGATTTTACAATGCAGCAGTGTCCCTTTATATTCATGTAGGCATTTTGTTTGTTGGATAAATCCAGTGAACCATTTTAAAATATGCTGCGTTCAAAGACCTTGTAGTGATTGCACTGCCCTCGAGCAGTGACTCCCAGGAGAAGCGAGTGGGATACAGCGGCGCTGCGGCTGTGGTGACCTCTGTCTGCCGCAGGGAGAACTCTGCTCAGCCCCGGAAACCCCGACAGGTCGCTGTTAGGATGGCGGCCTAACGGTGAGTGCTTGTGCTTTCACAACGTTATCCCGACGATGATGATGGCGTAATGGTGACAACCACCCGGACTCATCAGCAGCCTCACTTTATTCTGGTGACAATAATCAACTGTTTACCGCTGCGTTAGTATCGATCAGTTATCGATAAAGCCTTTGGAGTCAGGTGGTTTCAGCTAGGTAGCCGTTAGCTGTACGTTAGTTAGTAAGTTCGACGGGACCCTGTGTAGCACACAAGCTAGCTAACGTTTTTTTTTTCACTAGCTCTCAACGGCTGTCTGTATCCTCGTCACCACGACAACGGGCACCCTTCCCACCCGTACCACTGATGGCAGGGTGAGGGGAGCCATGCTGACGTTCCTCCATATCCCTTTAACAGGTAGGTAACGGCGGGGGAAACGTGTTTGTCAGCTAGCTCTGAGGCAGGACCAGCTGACGTTCATGTGTTATGCAACAGGATCACTTAACCTGAGCTGAAGTTGGCACAGTTCCTTTGGTTAGTTAAGCTAGTTAATTACATTGGAAAGGAAATAACGTGCTTCTCGTATTTATGACTTCCGAAACTGTATCTTGTATATTGTGATACTATTCATGTTAAAACAGTTTCTCGTAGCTCGTTGTGATCCCGTTGGTTAACATTGTGTTTATCGTGTCTATCTAACGTTATCTCAAATAGAGCAGTGTGACACAACGGCCTGTCATAAATGCTACTCCATGAAGGTTATTATGTTCAGTGTTGTTGTTGAGAGGCACTGTTACAAAGCTCTGGTTATTTTGGAGACTTGGGTTATGGTGCTGTTGATTTGTTGTATTGTGTTGAGGGATGTTATAATATTTAGTCCATGCCATAGTTAAATAGGGGGAGCAAAATATAGTTTTGTAAAAATCTCAAGTTACAGCCTTTCAAAATGACCATAAAGTTGAATCGACACATCTCAAAAACACACTGATAAAGGGAGCATTCAATGCAGCACTGTTGTATTAGATCATATTACTTTGTGTAATTAATACATTAGCGACTGAACGTTAGTAGTTGCCATTTCTGTCATCTTTAATGGATTTTAATCTGTATTTTTTTTGGTTGTAATTTCCTCACAGGCCTGTTAGGTGTTCTGTGGGATGGAGTTGCTGCTTTTGGTATGCATGGGATTGATATAAACCTCCTGCATCCATAGCTGTTCCCACATTTTCTGTCTCTGAGTGATTTCTCTTTGATCCACAGGTGGGGTCAGACTAGTGGATGGGGAGAACAAGTGTTCTGGCAGAGTTGAGGTACTCCGCCATGACCAGTGGGGGACCGTGTGCGACCATGGCTGGGACCTTCGGGAGGCCGATGTGGTGTGCCTGGAGCTGGGCTGTGGCCTAGCTGAATCGGCCCTTCATAGTGCAGTGTTTGGTGAAGGCAGTGGAGAGATCTGGCTGCGACATGTCCAGTGCTCCGGCCATGAGTCCAGTTTGACACGCTGCGCTGTTGTCCTTCACAGTAACGCCTACTGCACCCACGAGAAAGATGCAGGGGTGAAATGCTCAGGTGACTGTCTACTCCGTTGAGGCATTTGATCCACCAATGAGCAGTACGAGGTGGTTGAGTGATTTCTGCTGGGTTGATTCATAGAGGCTACTCTGGTCGGTGACCAGTCAGACATGTATGCATTCAAATTCATACTGCATACAATTTTCAGGAAATCTAAAATCTTAATCCAAACTCTTTTGCTGCATCTCTGCCTCCGTGGTGGAACGAGTTCCCAAACTCAGCAGAATCCCACACTGCCTTCAAAAATCACATGAGAACCTATCTTGTCTGCGATAACTCACTTACTCACTTACATTTCACGATCTAATTCACGTTTTGTGATCAACCTGTCTTTACTCGCAGGTACCCTTTTAATGCCCACCCTCACCCTCCTGTCGCCTCACACT
Source organism: Taurulus bubalis (assembly GCF_910589615.1). NCBI lineage: Eukaryota > Metazoa > Chordata > Actinopteri > Perciformes > Cottidae > Taurulus > Taurulus bubalis. Next base: position 16,128,662 of record NC_136599.1, on the reverse strand, counting down.
GTGTTCTCTCCTGGCGAGGCTGTTCGCTTCGCCTGCAATGTTTTGCTGGGTCACCACCTTAGTGACTTCCACCTGTACAAGCATGGAGTGTCTACACCACTGGTTACACAGAGGGCGGACCAGACCCAGACCAAAGTGGAGCTGACACTGTCAGACATAGAGACCTTCCACCAGGGCAGCTACAGTTGTGGGTACAGGATCATGGGCGGCTTCCCTTCTCAGCTGCTGAGCTCCCCACCAAGCAACTCCATAAACATCACTGTTGGTGAGTCATAACCACATCGCCTTATGTGTTATAACTCTGTTGCACCAGTGCCCATTCCCATAGCACAGTGTTTGGTTATGTAATATTATGTGTTTCATTCGATGTCCAACTCAACCTAATGGGTGTTTTATTTTAATTTCAAGTCCCTTGCCTTAAATACATTTTGATTTCAGTTTATTAAAATGATTTACTTCTAACATACAGTGTGTAACATGTAATACACATCATGTTTCACCAAATACTAATCTCAAGCACAATAGTTTACGTTTAGCCGGCTCTATTTGCTATTGTTATTATTACACATTTTTATTGTCACGCCTACTCTGAACTGTCATGATTTGTTTGTTGTGCTTCGTTTGTTGTTAATATGACTGTCACCGGTTATTTATTAGCAAAAATCTATAGTATACCCCGACCGAAAAGGTCATTTTATTTAAGATAATTTGTGAAAACATTTAAGAGTTGTAAGGAAAGTTATAGTTTTAATGTTCAAGTCCAAGTTGGGTTTATAGAAATGTTAATTTTTTTTTCAAGGTTTCTTTTTTTTGCCTGATCAATTGTCTGTATTACCCTGAACACAATAACCAATTTAATTATTTTCTGAATGATCTCAGTGGAACTCCTGACTCCCCAACACTGGTACAACACGTCCGCTGAGGCCCCGGCTGGTTCCGTCATTAAAGGCCACAACTTTAACATCACCTGCTCCACCCCGCAGCAGTACCCTGGAGGCTCCTTCCAGCTGCGTCTGATCCGCTCCAACGGCACCGTGCGCCAGTCCCTGCCCGCCCTCACCCCAACCGTCACTTTCACCTTTCCCAACGCGCAGAGCTCCAACGAGGGATACTACTACTGCCTGTATCGGGTCCAGCTGGGTGGGCGCACCTTTGTCTCCAGAGAAAGCCAGCCCCTGCCTATCGCCATCAGAGGTGACACTGATAATATTATAGAGACCAATGAAAGATCAGTAACATTGCATGTGTTGTGCTTACATTTTTTTAATATTTGTTATTTAGATTCTATGTCGATATTCCTGTGCAGTTATTTTTGGTGTTTCTCGTTTTTTGACTGTACTTGTATCACATTGCTGCAGTGGAAGATGCAATCCCATTCATAAAAACTCATCCTGTATGTGACATCTCTTCCCATCCTCAGACCCAGATCCAGTACTGAGTCCAATGGTGATCAGCTGGCTTGTGTCCGGCCTGACATTTCTTGTAGCTGTCATCGTTATAATTATTGTGGCCAAGGTGCTGTGTTACAAGGAGAAGAAGCCCACTGAACTGGAGCGAGAGACCAGAACCTGTAAGTTCCTTTAGACAGAGATGGGATTTCTCGATAACATCCTATATGTCTGCCCAGACTAATAGATGTGTTTCTGCCTACAGGTGTGGATAACACTTATGTTGCCTTATCGATTAACAAGCTATGAAGAGTATGCAGGCTACCATATCACTAAAGGTATTGAAGGTCATGCTTCTTGCACATTAGCTGCCTATCAAATAGTATTTATACCTCCTTGGAAGTTGTCATGTTTATAACAATAAATCAAAGGGGATTTTATTTTATATTTATTGCACCATCCTATCCTTATAGTGCTCGTTTGTCGTCACTGTAGGAGTTTTCCCACTTGTATTGTGGCAAGTGTTACAGGTGTATAATACTACAATCAACTGAAACCCCTTGACCACACATAGGTGCGGTCCATAAAAAAAAAAATCTATCAGCACCAGAAATATTTTAGTTGTCCTATTTAATGGGGTGAAAGTCGAAACATGTTTTTTTTGGTAATTCATTTAGATCACTTTGTAGTCTGTTTTCATTTGACAAAGGATTTTTTTGTTGGTGTCAAAAATCCACATGAAATCTACTTTGATTCATTGTTGCTTTAATGAAAACTTGCAAGGAGGGGTGAATACATTTTATAGGCACTGTAATATTTGATTTGTCATTGTCTGTGGGTGTATTCTTAATTGTGTCACACTAATACATTAAAGTGAAGCATGTCGTTTCATCCTTTAAGCAGAATCACACATGAGGACAGTCGAGGGGCTCAGACAGCGTCCATCGTGGATTCAGCTGGCAGGAGACGTGACGCAGAACCAAACAGCTCGGTCTGCCATCCACTCCTGAAAAGAAGCCCCACCATCCAGCTCAGTAGTCTGGATAAGGCAGTTTTTATTGGACTTTTTATTGGACTAACATAGACCTACATAACACTAAATGGATGTGCTTGGCTTTAAAGCCTTCTGTTATGAGATGTAAACTACAAGCCACAGAAGACTGACCGTGTAGATTATTTCCAGTTCAACGTCTGTAGGGGTTTCAGATAGACTTTAGATTTGGCTACTGCCATGACACCAGATGTATGAAGTGGAAAACTGCAACAAAAAGCCAAACTGGGGAAAATGTGATGCAGATCCTTCAGGTCTGTGTTGATGCATTTTAAAGAAATGTAGTATTTATTACAAAGTAACACTAAAGACGGGCTCAACTAGCTTATTAGGTAGTCGCTTCTCCAGATCAATGATCCTTAAAGGATTAGAAAATGTTTTTGTATTTGAAGTCTAACCCAATGCATCTTATGCCATTTACAATATGTAGATCACTGCACTTTAAGTTAATAGAAGCTGTAGTTGATTAAAACGTGCTGTTGTTGGAACTTCTGGGTTCAATTTGTTTTTGTTGACAATCTACAAACATTTCTGCATAAACTGTAGGTGGATTTCTCGCATCAGATTGAACTACATTGGAGGAAACATCTTTTAACATAATTCATAATTTAATCAATTTATATAACCTCAATTGTGTAAACATTTATTGTTGCTTTTGAATAAATTACTAGGTGCTTCAAATGTTTACATATGCAAGCTCTTTTAATAGTTTGAATAATGCAATAGCAATACAAAACACATCACATCAAACTCTACAGAATGTAAAGGTTGGACAATATAAATGTGTAATATCTCTGCTGGAACCAAGCATAAACATGTCATTACAACTTGTATAAACAGTTAAATTTCATATTTTTACCCAAGATAAAATGTTACTACTTATTAAACGCTGAAAAAAAACAATTAAATCCCAATTATTCCTACAAAACCACTTAGGCACTTGTATTACAGCATGTCTGAAAGCTGTACTTTTTAATAATTATTTGTGAAAACTGACAAATGTGTGTATATATATATATACATATATATATATATACATATATATATATACATGTATATATACATATAGTATATATACATATATATACACATATACATATATTTGAAGAAATATCTAAAAGTTTATTACAATTTGGCGAAATTAAAAATTCTCTTGATGGAATCTCAAATTTAAACAATGGCCGATGAAGTCAGAGATTTGTGTCCAATTCTGATGTGAAGTTATACATTGTCTGTCAAGATGTGGATAAAAAAGTGTGGTCTTCCCGTGCAGATAGATTAATTGTGAATTGCTGAGACTTATAGTATATTTAATTGACTGAGGCTAACAATAATAAAATGGGGTTGACTGGCAGTTTGATCCTTTATGCGCAAAAAACAACAACTCAGTCAACATAAATATATCTCTTTCTAAATATCAAACATATTATTATGATAATCCACTGACCTTAAATTGAGATAAAAATCCGTGGATATGTAATATGCAGCTGCGACGTATTTAGCCCTAAAAGGAGATCACCAGTGGGTGCACTGTGATGTGGATGATGATGATGATGATCTCAAAAACTTCAACAGATCACACTGAAATTGTCCAGGTAAGAGGAAGAAGGCTTCTCTGTATTTCTGAGTGATCTTTTAGAGTGGCATCCTCATCTTTTCTAGTAGTGGTCAGTGGTCATATAGCAATGCTGCTTGACAATTTTACCCATAAGCAAGCAAGTAAACTGCAACTATAAAGCATAAACATATTGCATAAAGCCCAATCTCAGCAATGTCTAAAATAAAAGGCATTAACCAAAATACATTCATCTAATTAAAAATGCACAATTATGTATAATATCCTCAAACTGAGCATGAATTCAAAATAAAAAAATCATTCTATTCCTTGGAGGGATTCATTTGTCTCCATACTTGAAAAAACTAAGTAGAGGAAGACTGCCACAGCCAGGAACACCACAAACTGAACCCAGAGAGGGATGAGGCGAGACTTCGGTGCCTTCGGAGCATCTGGAGATTTCATGGGTGCCGAGTTCATGTAGGTGTTTCTGTAAGTGGACGGTGTGTCGTACATGACAGGCCTGAAAGGAAATGAAATGATCCTTGAGTACATTAAAAGAGTGCTGTTATCACGGTTCTAACAATGTTGGGTTAAGTAACAATGAAGAGACTAAATGTATTGTCACCCCAAATTTGAATTGAACAGCATTGCGATGCGGCCCTTTGTGGGACAATCAATGTCATTTTGACAGAACTTTAAACAGCAAGACCTTTTGATTATCAATTAATTGCTTTAAACCCTCATAAATCACACATTTCTGGCACATTTCAAAAGACTGAAAGAAAACGCCAAGCAGGACTCGGACAAAGTTTCATTTCTGTTGGTTGGACAAAATAAGAAGTTATCACCTCGCACTCGAGGAAACTTGTGCTGGGCTTTTTGTAGTATTTTTAAAAAGTATTCCTACATTTTATAGACTGAACAATGAGTGGGGGAGGAAGTATTCAGATCCTTTACTTAATTAAAGGTGCCATATACGAGATTGGGAGCATTTCTATTGCCTTTCAACGACTCAACATGGTGACGGCTCGCAGTTTGGGGGGGTCGGGTGAACAGCTAAAGTCTTCACCTGAGGCTGAACCGAGTGGTGGGAGCTTTCTAACATGGCCTCGGCCAGTCGGGACGGCGTTATCAGCTGTAACCGCTCTACGAGAGCAGTGCCGTGAGCTAGCCAGTGGGGCACACTCACATGCACAAACATGCCCAAATACCATGAGCAGCCAGTCCGGTATGGCAGGAAATCAAGGAGAAGCTCCAATTACAACACGCGGAGAGCAAGAGACTTCATTCTCTGCTCAGGGAGACGTGACTATACGATATCTATACACACAAAATAGTTGTTTGCTGTTGATGGTCTGAATCACGTATATTGCACCTTTTAAAAGTAGCAATACTGCAATATAATACAAAACTAAAAAGGTAAAAGACAGGTAAAAGTTCAACATTGAAAATACCACTGAAGTAAAAGTACATAAACATACTTGGCACAATATACTTAAAAAGGTCAAAAGTAAAGTGAGTGTTTCTGTTATAGTTTAAATTATTCAATTGTTATTACTGATGCATTAATGTGTGCGTAGGATTTTACTGTTGCAGTTGGTCGAGTTGGTGCTCATTGTTGTTTAATCTACATCATATTTCAAATGCTCAAACATTTTGTATGTAAAATCTTAATCTTTAAAGTAACCAGCCACCATAGCTGTCTAATAAATGCCCTAAATAGTCCAATATTTGCCTCTGGAACTATGATGGAGTAAAGGTATGAAGTGTGTGTGTGTGTGTGTGTGTGTGTGTGTGTGTGTGTGTGTGTGTGTGTGTGTATATATATATATATATATATATATATATATATATATATATATATAGTAAATAGTCAAGTAAGGTACTTGAAGTAAAGTACAAAAGGTGACTAACAAATTTCCCAATTTGAACCAAAATAGATTCTGATGACACTATTTGACTTTATATAAATACACTTACTCATCGACAAATTCCCGTCCTCTGTATTCAGGCTTTGGCCGTGAGTAGGTTGAGTAGGATTGCCTGTCGAGAGTAACGTAGAACAGAACATGAGTGGAAACGTCTCACCAACTGAGACAACAACAACTGCAAAGATGTATATATTTATAACTTACTCATGTTCAAATTCCCTCTCATTCCACTCTGGTCTTGACCTCACGTAAGAGCAACTAGATAGACAAGAAGGAAAGTAATCCATAAATTAAGAGTTTTATTTTTCAATTTGATTTACTGAAATAGAAGAAAAGCAATGAATGTTTGGAGCTGACAATAGAGGACGTGAGAGAGAACTGACCTGTCTCCTGCAGCTTCACTCTTGACCTGCAACGTGGGAAGCAGTGATAAGTAGTGAGCTTTTACAACAGTGTTGATATAAACAATGTATACTTTTAACTGTCCCTGCATTTCATTTACATAACGTTTCATTTATATTTGTATCTCTGGCCCATCCATGGGACACCCCTCCTCAATAAGATTAGAAAACAAAGTATAATTTACTTGACTTTTTGTCAACAAACTAAATCTCTCAGACTCGGGGCCCTCAAACTAAAAGGAGAACCTAAATGACATTTGACAGTAATGGAGATGCCTAATTTCAGGGCCAATAATAATGGCAGGTTATAGATGTACCTGTTGAATTCCCCGAAAAATATTTTTTTTACCAACAGTCCTCAGCAAATATGAGTCTTTGTTTATTCATTAGACGAGCAAAAATATTTAAACGGAAAAAAAGCATGGACAGATTTACTTACAGGTGTCCTGTACTCATAGGTGACTTCCTCTGAAAAGAAAACAAACATGAGGATAAATGTCAAGTGTGCATTTCCATGACATAAATATAATTAGTTTGTAACAGTACAGCTATAATGGCAAAATATTACAGTTATACAGTAAATGTAGATCTTTTTTTAAAGGGATAACAAAGTTTACTCATACAACATGTAAGTAGACTTACATGTTGTATGAGTAAACTTTGTTATTCAGAGCCACAGCAGACTTAGTCTAAGAAAATAACTTGGATTATCTTGTTTTTGGCCTCCTTACTTATCCAATGTTTTTCTTAAATCATTTTTTTTCTCCAGGTAGGTCCCATTAAGGTTATGAGACTAAAGTCCGAATATCTTGGTTTATATTGCTTACATTTTGCGACGATGTATATGTAATCCTTTGGAGAAAATGAGTAACACTATGAGGAATGTACAATTATCTATAATTAGACTTCTGGTACATTTGTGGACTTGTGTATGCTCTCTAACTGTCCTGTATTCATCAACGGACCCTCTTCTCTGTAGTAGGTTTTATCAGATGACGGCTTCGCTGTCTTCCCTTTGGCCATGGCCTCTTTCAGCTTCCTCTCATACAGACTTCTGGTGGAGTCTGAGAACACAAACGAGTCATTAGAGATAACGAACACGTGTAGAAAGTGAGACACACGGATTGAACGCTTATTACAGGAGTGGAGTTCGTTCACACGCAGGGGAGGCCTGTGAAGTCAGCTGCCAGAAAAGTGGATTCAAAAACGGGCGCAAAGTGAGCGTTAACCGCGAGCCACTCACCGACCACAGGCCCGTGCTTTATCCCGTATTCTTCCAAAAGGTCGCTAATGTCCTCCGCGGATTTACTTCTGAGCGAAGACATGTTTGTAATTTGATTTGTTCGTTCAGATTTCTGTGATTTGTTGGTATTTTTTGGCGTGTTCCTGTCTCGGTTAGGCTGTTAGTTTATTTTACCCAAAACAGACCAACAGCCCAAACTCTTCCCTCCGAGGTGACCAGTGGCAGCTCGTTTTGTGACACTGGTGGGAACAATTCTGTGTGGAGTCGAACACGAGTTTAGAAAAGAAGAGAGGGTTAAACCCCGCTCCCCTTTATTGACCCAGGTGTTAAAAACATTCGCCTTTTCCTTCAAACGTTACATCGTTTCCGTTTGACACATTCTTCTTTTATGGTTTCTAGTCTGTTTTCTTTCCGGAAATATAGCAGCGTCACCTGCTGTCTAAATATGTTCACGTTCACACATGCTAATACTAATGTAGGTAAGTAAGGTCATGCTTTTATTACTAACAGCATAACAGTAACTATCAAAAAGGAGTTTCCCGTTTGAGTGTCGTCTTATTTTTTTTTAGCATTTTATTTCAGATAACAAAATACTTTAACCAATACTAAATAAATAAATTAACCACTTTACACACTGTTGCACAGTTTAAGCTGTAGTAATGTATTGTATATTGGAAGTTAAATTCGGTATGGCAAAACGTGTATCTGCAAAGCATATAACTGTCAGATACTTTGTACCAAATGTCCCTCTGTGTTGATGCAGAGAAGAACCAGAAGTATCTCAAAACTGTAAAGTACTATGGTAAATGTACTGAGTTATTGTCCACCGCATTAGATGCCTTATATTTAGGCCTATTTAGCCCTGAGAAAATTGGAAATATGACTTATAGTTCATACAAACACATCATTGTAAACAAAGATATATCTTTATTAAGCACACATGAATGTGTAGCACTTTATATTGCATTTTTACAAGACAATATTGTCATTTTGGATGTTTCTTTCATCAGCCGTAAGCATGTGAACAAATCTCAACTACCAAAAATTAGGGTATGACCTAAAAGTGCGACACATGGCTGAACCAGCCCGCGTGGTCTGTGGCAAACCAGAGCATCAGCAGCCCCGTAAGTATCACCAGAGCCATCTTCAGTGTCAGCTTCAGCATGTTGAAGCACTGCGGGAACAAAGGACAGGGCCGAGAGGCAAAGTAACTAAACCATTCAGGAACAAATGAACAAAGTGAATGTCCAGAAAAAGCCAGTGAGTACACACTTTGTGTTTCCTGGTACACATGTGTGTGGTGCTGATATCTGGCACGTTCTCCGGTAGCTGAGTGTTTGGGGGGTCACAAGCCTGTGACATTATCGTGGCGTCGTCAAGCTCCGTAAATTCCTGGACAAAGGCAAAGCAGTTAGTAAATCTAGTTAAGTGTTCATCTAAATGTTTTTTTTTAATGTGTTCTCATGTGTCCACATGAAAACCTCAGATGTCTCTGCAGAGCTCAGGTCCTCCTCCCCGTCTGTGGAGCTGCTGAGTGAAGCTCTGTCACTGCTGAGAAACAAAAAAGCAGACACAGTTGTGTTTTGTTTGGAACTGTCGTAGCTCAAGTTGCAGCTTTATTATTACACAAAAAGAAGTGTAATAATACGAGGAATCTTGCTCACCTGTCAGTTTCATAGTGAATGACTTGAGACAATGGATCTGCACAAAACTGAACTTTTATCTGTCTTCCTATAAAATGCACAAATGGAAACTGATCAATTGTTTGATAATGTGATTCCATATAAAGAGTATATACCCTTCATCGTCTTCACTCACCTTCTCTTTCGTTCTCACCGTCGCTGTCGTCATAAAATTCATAGAAAGCCTTGATTCTCTTTTGCTCTTGTTCCCAGTTCCTCTCCTCTTCATACTCGTCTTCTCCCAACTCTCCAGTCTGTGTGATCCCAGAGGCTTCAGTTTCTGTGTTGAAGAAGAAGAAGCTATCATCCAGGGATCCCTGGCTAGAGGGGTTTGTTGTTTTTGCATCCCCTCGCTGTACCACTTCTTCTGCAGAACGCTGAGTCACATCTGAAAGCGGTGTATCTGCTTCATCTGTGTCCTCTGTGGTTAACAGGTCTTCAGACAGAAGCGTATCAGTTGTTAACCCGTCTAGATTCCAATACTTGTTGAAATCTGCTGGATCCACTCTGTGGTAGCAGCCAGAAAAGGATGCACCGCTCCCACCGTGAGTCTCCTCCAGTTGCTCGTTGCTTTCAAGATCTTGTAGACTCATACAATCAAGGAGTTCCTCGTCACTCCTTTTTTCTTGGACCTCATCATCACTGGAGGTGTAGGAATCACTCTCACCTGTCGCACCTCCATCATCAACCGCTGTTTCAGCTGCATCACCAGACACATTCTCCACATTGTCTTTTTCTCTATCCGCCACAATCAGGCTCCTGAACTCATTGGCATCCACTTCTAGATCTCTGCTGTACAGATACCCGTCCCCCTCCTCATCAGGTTCATCAGCTCTTCTAATCCACATTGCATCTGTTACAGCTCTTTCCTGACAGGTTTTCTCCTTTGTAATTGAATCGCTGCCGGATGCACAAGCCAAGGCCTTTGACTGTTGATTCTTCTCTTGACTTTGACCTCCATCTTCTACATATTCACATGAGGAAAAGTCTGAGGGGTAATCTGCAAAACTCTCACCTGCATCTTGGTGCTCCTCCCCTGAAAAAATCTTAATTTTCTCTCTATATTTCTCACTATCAACTTCAGCAATAAGATCCTGCAGATTTTGCACTGATATTTCTGGAAACTCCAAATTGGCTTTCGCTGGGCCATCCATGCAAGGATTTTCAAGCTTCTGCTCACGGGACAGAGCGAGAACGGCTTCTTCTTGTTCGATTTTCATACCCTCACGCTCAGAATCACACGAGTCCTCTTCCTTTTCTCTTTCTTGCTTGTCCTCTTCAATCCCATCACCTCTTACCATCATCTCACTGCCACGTTCAGGGACTCTCTCAAAATAGGACACCTCCTCATTACTCTCGATCTCACCTTGCTCCTTGTTTCTAACTTGAGGGTTTTCAGCACCCTCCGGGGCCAGAGGTTGTCCCTCAGTAAAGATCCGGTCCTCTTTATTCCCATCGCAAAACTCGTTGCTGCTGCAAACCAACCTCAACACAAACTCTGGTTTCTCTCCTGTTCCCATAGTGTCTTCCTCATCCTCTTCCTCTTCTCCAGAGCCTATCTCTTCAGTCTCTCCATCTGAGCTTGAGTAATCCTGCTCCGGTGTTTTGTCCCTGTTCAAGACCCCTCCACCTTCAAAATCCTCCTCTTCGCTTTTATCACCACACTGCTCTTCGTCAACATTTTCAGCCATGTTTATATCTTTAGTTTCCATGCTAGACAAAACTGCAGTTTGACAAGTTGCTTCCTGTTGCAGAGACCCGTCTTCCTTTGTGAGAAAGTTTTCTTCAGATCTGTCTGCCTCAAATCTTTCTTCTGAATTGAAATTCTCAAAGTCCAAATCTTCATCAGGGAATGATGTGGCAGCTGTTTCTGTAACATCACCGTTTGAAAATTAAATACTTTCACAACTAGTTTAAAAAGAAAAGTAAATACAACAGTACTAAGACATATAAGACGTATGCCTTACCTGAAAAAGTATCACTTAGTAGATCAGCAAAACTTTGTTCCATCTTTTCAAAAAGGGAAAACAATAGTTCATATAGTACGAGTTATATCAAGACAAACATTACTGCCACAGATCGTCTCTTCTCATAAAGGAAGAGAGCGCGATCTAACTCTCATCTGCTGATGCTGTATGTGGCTTCCTGTCAAACAGACGTTGCATAGATTACACATTAAATCTAATGTATTTGGTTCAATATATAACTACAAATGTCTACATAATGTAAGCCCTACCGTAACACTGAAGGTGATCAAAACGTGTGTCTCGCTAAAAAGTTAAATCACAAAAGTAATGTTTTGCATGTCTTCAGGAACTTACCTTCATGAGCTCATGAAATGAGGTCAGCTTTGATGTGGTCTTGGTTTCAGATGCACAACACTCCAGCAGTTGTTCCTTCATGTTGAAACAACTCATGTTTATTGTGTCTTACTGTACATAACTTTGTACTGTTGTATTGAAGACTTTTCTGTTTGTGGTTGCCTTTAATTTAACCAGATTCTAGGATAGCAATACATTTCTGCATCTCACTACTGCATTTTAGTTCTTAAACTGCACTGCAACTTTTATTCTATTTCTTGCTTTTTGACTTTTTTTTCTATTTTAATGAATGTTCTTAATTGTTTTAAAATCTTGTTTTCTTTTGCATTATGTTTTGATGCTTTTAATGGTTTTATGTGAAGCACTTTGAATTGCCTTGTTGTTTAAATGTGCTATACAAATACACTTGCCTTACAGTGCCACTTTAGTGATGAGTTGGAGTCATTAAAAAAAACTATTATTGTCAGTGAATCTTTTGATGGTAACTTTGATTTATTTTGACAACTAATATCCAGTAAAACTACAGTTCAGATCAGACCTCATCCTGGTTTGTTGCTGGTTTCCTACAGCTCACTGCGGAGGAGGTAGCGGTGGTTAGGCTTCAGGTCAACTTCCACAGGAAAATGATCACTCACCTGAAGAGCCTAAAAGTAGAAGAAATGAATGTTAATTTGTATGTAAATAACTGAATCAAAGGAGGGTATATGTATAGATGACATGTTTACCTCCTCCTCTGTTAGATGGAAACTCTTTTTAAAGTTGAACGGTTGAGCTGAACCCGGCACTATACTGGAAATGATCTCACGTCCGTGGACAATGATCCTGTAAAATCCAAATTGTGTGTATGACATTACCCTGCAGCAGAAAACCCTTATAGAAAAATATATTATTATAGAGCGTATACATGCATTTCATTGCTGAACACTTCTTCGGTGACTTTATGTAATTCAGTTTTCAGCAGTCACAGACCTGTCATAGGCGCAGTGTGTCTTCTCACGGACAGTAGTGTCTTGCTCATCTCCAATTAACCAGCGGAACTTTGGGTCACTCCTCAAGCGCACGGCTCTCCAGCCCTTGATGGTGACATAGCTACAGCCGGCGTTGAGGTCCCCTAAGATCATCACGTTCTGGGTGAATGAAGGGAGGCAAAAGGGGAAGTTCAAGAGCTAAAAAAAAGAAATATATATAAATATACTGTGTTTTAATGATGATGATGGTCTAACTTACATCAGTCTTCCATTTCTTGTAAATTCCTTTGAAGACAGTATACAGTTCATTAATCTCCTTCATGGCGTTTCTTGGACAGGTGTGTTGCCCAATCAGGACAAAATCCTTCACCACTGCAAAGTAACAACAACCACTCAAACATTTATATCTTCAATGAATGTGTTTACATGCAAACTTCAGTCTTTTCTTGATTTTGCTCATATGGTATGATCACACATATACTAGTGCTCACATGGAAAATAGAGAACCCTGATTATTAATATCCCTGTATACATTACTATAATATTACCCAGGGTTTAGTTGTCTGTGCACGAGCAGACGTGCGTCTCTTTTATTCCTCCAAATCCTGTATAGCAGTTATTTCAACAGGTGTTGTTACCACAACTGTTGAGGATGAACCCAGCTTGGTTTCTGGCTGTTTGAACTCGGCTGCATTTATCATTCTGCTGCTTGATTTAGTTTTTTCATCTGATCGTCAGACATGAGAGAATTGTTTTAAAAACCTGAATAACGTGTCAATATCCACCTACCAATCAGGTTTTTAAAACAAAGGAAAATAAAGTCGATCTTTGTGAAACTGGCCTCAAATCTTAGCTGGGATTATATTGTGTGCTAATGTGGCTACTTTCTGTTTCTGTGTGATTCCAAAGATTGCCTCATCGTACGTGTCGTTGGGGAGTGAAAGCGAACGATGAAAGGCTCTCTGGAGAAAACATCTGTTTCATTGGTTCCTTCTCCTTCTAGTTTAGGATACTGATAATGCTCTTTGATCGTCAGCACATTGGTCCTGGAGAAGATGAGAGAGAAAAAAGACAACATTAAGGATGTCATGTTAATCTGACCCTTGAGAGCAAAAGGTTGTGTTTGATTACGGGTTACCTGTAAATGTAGACATACTGCTCTTTGTAAGTCTTCCTGCCCAGCCTTTCACTTTCCACATAGGAGTATGAGTTGGATTTGTCAAACCTGCGGATCACCACGTAAATGAGAAGTTTAAAGTTGCAGTTGTGACAGAGCTCACTCAGCAGTTTCAATCAAACAAAGCTCGTACCTGTTGAGATCCTTAACCAGAGTTTGTATTGCTGCTCCTTTAGAGTCTCGGACCTCCTGAATAAGACACAAGTCGCACCGAGAAAGAATCTTGGGAGCAAAATATAAAAAAAGATCTATCAGTCATCTAGTTCTGCGTGGATATCGCTCTAGCTGTTGCACAGTAGAGTACCTTTAGAAGAATCCCCATAACCTTCTTGTTGTTCGCCTTTGATTCACCAAAGCTCTGAACATTGAAAGCGCAGATTTTCAAGGAAGATGCGGCGTTCAACGCACAAAACCCCACGACAAACAGCAGAACTGCAGTCCTCATCTTGTGTAGGATTATCACTCTGTGGGTAAAAGAGAGTTCTGCAAGATCCTCCCAGTCATATTGTGAAATATGTTACAAATACTTCTTCACTCATCGGCATCTACTTTGCAGCCTCTTACCTTCCGTGCCAGTTTCAACAGGAGACTGACCTCAGTCCAGCAAAGAGCCATCTCTTCAATGAGCTGTGGTGTGTTTGGGGAATATGCAGGTAAACGTGTGTGAAAGATCTGTGTGGTGGATGTGCTGTGTCAGTGCCGGTGGAGAATGGAGCTTTATCTGGAACAGTTAAAACCACCGAATACAATGAACAATAGTGTGTTTTGTCTCTGGGTTTGAGTTTAATCAGACAATAGACGGTGCCATGTGTCATGTCTGTCAGTTTCATGAACATTTGTTTAGAATTGACAACATATTATTCATTTCAGTCATTTTAGCATTGACATGAGCAGCTGGTAGTTGCCACACAGAGCCATCACATCACTGGGACAATTCATGCTGTACACTGGTGCAGTCTTAACTGTGATGGGGATGGTTCTACCTCAGAACTGTGAAGTGACAATCATTTTTGTTTCATACCAGATCTTAGAGAATAAGTATGAGTGAGTCCAGTGGTACACAGGGATATTTAGTCTCTAAGTAGGAGGAGATCTTCCTCAAAGGGGAATATATGTTGGTTGATGGATGATGATTTGTTTAAAATATATTAGGATTCAACCAAGAAACGGACTAACTTAAATGGTCCTTTCTTACAAAGCCTTCATGTATCTCACGTATCTGTTTTAATCTTAATCCAGCATGAACTCAAGACTCCAACCAATGACACTGTATTTGATTTCAACGCACAAAGCTTAAAAATGTTTCTCAAAAAAACTCAACAAACAGTAATAGTAGATATTAGTTTATTTCTGACAATGTAAAACTCTAATGGCTCTTTATTGCATCCTCACTCTCCCTTCTTTAGTTTAGAGCAACAGCTGACATTTTCCATTTGTATAATGTTTTTTTTAATGGCTTTTTATTAATTCAAGGTGCTGCTATTGACCAATCAAGCTGTTTACAGTACAAAGAATACTTCCAATGTTCTTACTCATGGCTATTGTGTTGATATTATTGACACACAACTTCTTAAAATCGTATTAACCTCAGCCAGCTTGTGACATTTGCTGAAACATGTTTTCATTGTTGTAATAATTAAAAAGACATTTATACTTTTTCACACTGGAAGTGTTTCTTTATATTCTGCAAACATCCTACTACTCATGTCAAATCAACATTTCCACAAATACTCTGAGCTCCAAGTCTCAAATTATTTGAAATATAAAATTAGAACTAAATCCCATGTTTTTTAAAACAAAGCAACACAACAACAACAATAATTCCAATGTTCCTGAGCAGTGACATCATCATATCGGTCTAAAACAGCCAGAGTGTTGAGGAGACGCCATGTCCATGAGATATTCTTCAATACGTGCTTCTATGTCTGAGTACAGGTCTTCAGCTTGCTCCCTGAAAGGAGGATGCCACAGCCACAACATGGCAACCCCCACCACACCAAGGAGAAGAAGGAAGGTCATAGACACTTTCCACCAGGAGCCACACTGTGTCTAAACAAAGTGGGAAGAAAATTATAATTATATATATACAGCATATATTAAATCGATGTATCTTATCTTATTGCTTAAACTGATTTGGCCAATGCAGCAAAAATGAAGCAAAATAAATTGTGACAATGTAAGGGCAAATGAGCATTTGAGTATAGCAAGGACATTTAGTTTCTCACACACACAAACACACACACACACACACACACACACACACACACACACACACACACACACACACACACACACACACACACATTCACACATTCACGCGTGCGCACACACACACAGGGCTCACCGGTCTCCTGCTGCGGTGGCTGAGTTGCCGGAGCTCGTCCCTGCACTGCGACAACCGGGCCTGGCTTGACTTACACTCCTGCTCCATGGCATGCAGCTCTGTCTGCAGCTCCTCGCACTGTGCGCACAGACATATGCAGATCAAATTTGGCTGCAAAATGTTACTTGAAATAGCAATATTTAATATAAAATGCATATTGATAGTATTTTTTTTTATAGATTTTGACTTTCATTTGAAATGTATTAGTAAAGTAGAGGGTATACTGAGTAATGTGGAAGCTGAGTTAATTTAGGATTTGTTTTGTCAATAAATATAAAATACATTATCATTATGCATTACTCTAAGCATTGCAGAAATTGTAAATGAGGGAGATATTATGTTTGACTCACAGTCATCAACTAATTCAAACTAAACGTTTAGCTTGTGAATGTGCGACATTGCACTGTGATAGCTCCACTTCACCTCTCTCTCCTTGAGTCGGAGTTTGTCCTGAGTGTGATGGAGCTGCTCCTCCTGAGAGTCTCTCCTCGGTGTCAGTCGTGGCTCCTCTTCCTCCGACGTCAGAAGCCCCTGCATCATGGAGGCCTGGCTCTCCTTGCTGCCATCTAGGAGATATAAAGCGGTTTAAATAAATTAACCATGTTGCCTTGCACTCTGTATAAAAACATGACTTTAAGGTCTTAAGGTCTTGCCACTGAGGTGCTGGATTTCTTCTCTTAAAATCTGATTGTCTTCTTCCAGCAGGCAAATGTTGTACTGTAGCTCCTGCTTCTCTTGTTGCAGTGACATCAACTCCTCTCTCGTCTCGGCCTCTCTGGCTCTGAACAGCTGCACAGGACACACGTTTTTCACAACCATACACATTGATACACATTGCAAATCCATATGGTCACAGATACCATACCTCCACTTGGCTGTGCAGCTGTTGCAGCTGTTCATTATTGAGGTGTTGGTTTTCCGTTAGCTGTGCAGAGCTCAACTTCAGCTCCTCGCAAAGGCTCTGCCACCTCAGTGCTTCTGCCTTTGCTGTAATTAGTGCTTTCTAATGGCAAAAATTACGAAGTTATTGACAGTGTCTTTCAACATAGTCAAATAAAAATTTTTGGGGTTTAAAGCTAGATATTTGACCTGCATTGTCTCAGACTTGATGACCGCCTCAGTTTTCTCCTGTGTGACCTTCTGCAATGCGACCAGGGCCTTCTCCTCATACACCAGTTTCTGCTTCTCCATCTGTATCACCAGTTTCTTCACTCCATCCTTGGGAAACTTCTATAAGGACACCACTGTTGAGTTAAACCTACAAATGCTTTCCAAAACCAGAGTAGACACTGGATTAACACTGCATGACTGAGGGAAAATGATAAGCAGGTCGGCTGTTTTAGGAAGGACCAAAGGTTTGGGTTTTTACATTGAAATGACGTTTTAAAAAAAGTTTTAAAAAACACTCAGTGTTTGCGTCTTTACCACCGGCTGCTGTTCTTACCTGCAGGCAGACTTGCAGCTGCGCCTCCAGAGCTTTGATCTTGTTTCTCAGCAAGTCTTCACTGCAGCGAGCCTGTGGGTTAGAAAGGAAATGACTGACTGTCACGCTGTAGCCTGCAGATGGAAAATGAATGGTTCATCAACCAGAATCTGTGACAGTATGTTCTTTCACTGTCTACACTCACTGGTGCACAAAGGCAAATTGCAGCATCAGTGAGCCTCAAGAAAGACCAGAATGTCTGATCTTTGTGATCCCTTTTTTTTATTCGAAAACATATATAACATATAAGTTGCCTAAGGATGACATACCTGAGTGAGAAAGAAAAAGCATAAATTATTTAAACTAAACCAACTTCTAGATCCACAGCAGTTCAAATCCAAATTAAAACAACAATTAAACAAAAAAGGGAAACACTAAGAATTAATGAGGATTCATAGCACCCATAGCTGCTGACTGTCACGCCCTTCCTGTATAAGAATGGCAGTGTGCTCTCCTCCTATGCAGCAGGTTAGAGCAGAAGCAGGAAGCTCCAAACCACAGACTACATAGGCCTTCCTGAGGTAGCAGCCACCATACATGACTTTGACAAAGACATTTTCAGTGTAATATCAATCAGAGAGCCAAAAAAATAACATGACCTTATAAAACGAGAGATATGTGTTTGGTGTTTGGAAACTGTAACTGTGACCCACTAGGGGTGTTAATACTGATGCAGAGTCTTACCGTCCATATTGTGTTCGAAGAGTTCATGAGGCTTAACGTGCTCTCCTGGAGGGCGACAAGCTTTTTCTTCACGGCCTCCTCTCTCCACAGGGCTTCCTGGTAGAAAACAGACAGCAGAGGAGAGAGAGAGAGCTACAACATTGTGCAAATACTGAGTGTAACTTAAGTCAGTCAGAATCTTCTGTTCAGGTTTTAGACTGATAAAATATGCTCGCCTAAAAAACATCAATAAAACGGATCTATTTTTGTCTCAAACATTAAAGGCAGGAAGATTTACTTTGCACAGGAATGTGCTTACAGTAACTTCAGAACAAACAAACAAAGTAAAAACATCCTTTAGTCGGTTATACAACTATCTAACTAGCATCTGCTAATATTAGCCACTATAAGCTACAGGCCATACAGTGGCTTCAGATAATATAAGAAAGCATCTGTTTAACTTCTGTTTATTAACAACCACGGTAGCAACCAGGGACAAGTATGGGGTGATTTTGAGTGGGAAAATGTAGTGTAACAGAAGGATAAGAAGAGAAGAATCCCAAACTTATTTCAGTAATGTCATTTCAAAGCCAACTCTAGCTAACCTTTGCTAGCATTAGCCACCATAAGCTTCAGATCATACCAGATCAAGTGAGGCTATATCAGTAAAATTATGAACTTTATTGCTTATGAATTTAACTTGTAATTCAGTACAGAAAGAATGTGTTATTTAATGTCAAAAGTGACAAAGTCCTGATTTAAAGAACAAACAACAGCATAGAATTGATTTGGAAAATAATGATGTTTACCTGCAAGTAGTCAGTTAACCTCTGAAGATCCTATGTGAGATAAGAGACAGCAAAAACAGTTACATTTGATTCAATTTTAGTTTTCTAATATGCAATTCATAGATTGATAAATCTGTTTGAAACGTACTGACTCCTTGACAGTGATGAGACCAGACCTGCACAGAAGACAACATCTCATTATAGAAATACAAAGCATTATCACAGCTGCCTTTTACAACAAATTTGAGATTCAAATTCAACCCACTCTGTCTGCGCACTAGTCTCTCGCTGTATATTCTTTTTTTCAGTTTGGACGGAGAATCTTTGGTGAATTTTTTCTGCTTGGATGAATGTTCTGATGCTTGTCTTTTGAGCTTTGAGAGAAAGTAAAAACAGCATTATTAGTGGGCCAATAAAAGATTATTTGACAGTCTCTGATACACATGTTAAACAACTGGGCAAGATGCTTACCATTAATAGTATTCTCTCTTTTATCTGTGCTTTTCGCCCTGTGCTGGTTATATTCCTTCATTGCTGGTGTGGAGGTAGATGCTTGCTTCTTTGCATGGCCCTTCTCTGGCCTCATCTGTGTTACCTGTTCTGTCCATAATGAAGCCTGAGGAAATGAGGAGAGAGAAGATGATGCAGGTATTATTCCTGTGGATGTGGAAAGATTAAACATGGATCTGATGAAATAACACTAATAACAAATAAGGATATTACCCAGTTGCTGGTGCTTGGGCCTTCAGTTACGCTACTGTTTGGTGTTAAAATCATCCTTGCATGCCTCCCACTAGCGGTTGGAGTATTTTGGACATCTGACTTGATTGAACTGTATTGTTTCATTGAAAAGGTCTTTGGTGAAGGTTTTCTCCTAGAATAATAGTTTGTAGTATTCAAGCCACACGGCTCCGGGCTCACTGATCTCCTCCTCAGAAATTCAAGTTGCCTTTTTTCCTTCAATTCATTCTTGATCAGCCTCGTGTTAAACTCTCTTGTTGGGCTCCGACATGAAGTTACGTTGTTGCGTCCTCGCAGGTGTTCGCGTTTCTCTGCTCTGATGTCCACTATTTGTTCAAAGTGTTTCACTGGGGAGAGTTGTATACCACTGACAGTCAGGGCGTCCATGGCAGCCCCTCTGGCTGTTTAAGTGTCTCGAGCCTACAACGAAAATGTATCATGAAATGAATTAGAATAGTCTTAAATTCTGAAAATTACAGCATGTAAACATTTGAGATGAAATCATACAATCTACTGCTGGGTATCAAATGTAATAGGTAGCTGAAACATTTTACTGAATGATGTGTTTCAGGTGGAAAATGATGGTTCAGACAGTACACATGTAGATAAACTGTATATAACAATTCAGTTTTTAAAAATTCATTTACATGGAAAACAGTGTTTGAAATATGCCCTTACACTTCTGTGTTATGAGTTTGTATATTTCCAACACCTTTCTTGATATTTTAACCTCGAGAGACAAAAGTTAGTGTTTGGGCTCCAAAGGTATGTATGTATAGGAGTAGTATGCACAAAAAAAAAGCTAAATGCTAAACATCAACAGTATATTTTACATTTAGGATTCTCTGTTTACAGCAATGCGTTTTCTACTTGAACCATGCGGGTCCGTTGTAGAAGCAGTAGTAGTAGCTCGTATAGGAGGACTTTTAGTTGTAGTAACAGTAAATGTAATGTAGATGTTGCAGTGGTTGCATTGTTATCGTTGTTTTTTCAGCAAGCTCCTTTAACACTGAGTATCAGAGTTATCAAAGATGGACTAGGCTTTGGAAAGTGCTGATTGAGGTTGTGGAGGGAACATTTACAAGATAATGCAAAGACAATATGTTGCTTAATAAGCAGAAAATCCTGACAGATCTTACCTAGAATGCCATCTCATTCAGTGAGGTAAAGTATTCTTGAGGTGATTGAGAAGTCATCCATTTTCTCACTCTTCTGAAATAATGCCGGGAGGTTTTTTCTGTGTTTCACATGTAGCTGTTTCTGTTGAGCATAATTTTACAGGAAGTGCAGTGAACCACAGCGTCATATGTTCCTCTATCTCACCAGCCACTCGCATCAAACTGATGCCATACACGGGTGGGCCCCAAGATTACACACAGACTCAGACAATTCCCCCTACATGCAGCCATGGGATAAAACACACCACATGGTAGAGAGAGAAAGAGAGAGAGAGAGAAAGAGAGAGAGAGAGAGAGAGAGAGAGAGAGAGCTGTGTGTGTGTGTGTGTGTGTGTGTGTGTGTGTGTGTGTGTGTGTGTGTGTGTGTGTGTGTGTGTGTGTGTGTGTGTGTGTGTGTGTGGTTGCCTCATGGAAATGTACATTCTTTTGAATACCAGCAGTCAGATTTTTCATTATAATGAGTTGAGAAGCTGTACATGTCATTAACTTCAACATTTTCTAGTGGTGTGTATGCCTGTGTAAGATTATTTGTTATTTGCATTAAGCTGACTGACTTACTATTGTACTTTTCAGAAGTTTAGATTAAAATCAAGAGTATTTTTTAAGATGAATTAACACCAGACACCGGATCTTAGCATCACGTATAACCTAAAATTCTCCCCATTAATATCTTTATAAACCACAGCTCCTTTGCGTACAGCGCCACCTTGTGGTCACGCCCTTTAACAACTCTAAAAATAGGAGCTTTCCTCTGCTCTCGCGATGCTTCATGAGGATATCTCGTGGTTCCGCCATCCTTACGGCTCTGAGCAGAAGGGCACGTAGAGACCAAACAAGTGTGCCCGGCGTAGCAAGAACTCGGCACTTCATCCTTCAAACATGCTGTCCAGGCTCGTTATTGTGTCAGGTATGTAATGCTGTTGCTTTTGTTGATTAATAAACATCACTTCTCCGCGACACAAACAGACTGTCAAGCAGCAGGAACAACCGTTTGGATTGAATGTAAAGCTGAAGGGTAAAGTGAAGGCCGCACGTTGACTGAGAGGCATGCTAATGCTAGCTTAAGCTAGTTACGGTAACTGCACGTAAGATATACGAGTTGAAACTGAAGTTAGTCTATTGCATGTTGTTGTATGGGCAGTTATTGTTAATGCGGTTGACTGTGTTACGTTTCCTATGTGTCCATCAGACATCTCTACTAGTTATATGACAATAGCTAACGTTAGCTGGAGCTACTTGAGCTAGCGTTGTTCTGCACGCCTGTAAATGTCACCTCTCTGACAGCTAAGGTTGGTCGGGTTTGTGTTCTTTAAAGTTTATGGTAGGAGGATTAACTACACTGGCTACACAATGCAAATCCACCAGAAGTATGCTTTTTTGTTTAATGCTCTCCCAAATTGTTAATTTATAGCCTAGTTGCTGCCAGACATTCACATAGTTTGATGCTATGCTATCATCAGGGATTGAAATGGTCCTGTAACAGGTTTCTGTTGACTTTTTTGTCCTTGGACAGTGAAGATATATATATATATATATATATATATATATATATATACATACATACATACATACATACATACATACATACATACACACACACACTTCGTTCCCAGTGTATTAGTTGCTCTTTACTAATGCAACAGTCCTGTTAGCAATCTAACCTTCATGACTGCTTTAATGGGCAGCTTTTCATTCCACATCTTTTAGAGTGGTGTTAATCATGAAAATAAACCGATTTAAACATGACTGAAAACAACCATTATTGGCATCCCTGAATTAATGTCATTGTCTCCTCTGTTTGCAGCTGGTGGGCTGAAAAGCATCGGCCCCCTTGGAGCTGGGTATGTGTCTTTTAGAAGTAGTATTTTATGATTAATATCCAACAGAAATATATCAGACATCCATTATATAAGCTAACATGTTGTTTCCCACAGTCTGGTCCAGGCGTCTCGCTCTCTGCACACATCGTCCCAGAGTCTGGCCCCAGTGCCCGCTCTGCCAGAGAAGGGAGGAAAAGTCCGCCATGGCATCTTCCCCGAAGAGATTTTCCAGCTCCTGTACCCCAAAACTGGAGTCACAGGTCAGAAGGCAAACTCAATTTTCAGTTATTTCAACTTAAATGTTGAAAATGTGAGTCCCGCTATACCTTTCACTTGCGTAAAATAATGAACAGCAGTTTCATCAAACCTAAAAGTTGTGTCTATTCATTACCATAAACACATGAGCAGAATATACTTCAGTCTTCTGCCCTTAGTTTCATAATGCAGTTATTGTATGTGCAAGATATGAATAAATAGTCCTTAATTAAAAAAAAAAAATGCAGTCGCAATCCTGATTTTAAAGGATTAAGAGTTCAAGCAGATCTCACGTTTTCTGATAGATATGTGGTATTTACAAGCTGAATATCGCTTGTCCATTTCGGGTTTTGAATCTAGGAGCACACAAGGCTCATGGGTGAATGTAATGTGTTGTAAAGAGCAGTGTATCTGATGGCAACATATTGCATGTGCAGTTCTACTGTTTATATAAACACTTGTATGTGATTACATGTATAATGTTAATATAAAATTAATATAACTTTGGTGCAACATTACCCTGCCAACATATGTTGACTTGTGACTGTGAGACAACTCGTGGGTGGCTTAGGATCATGTCCCACCAGTGTTATTATTTTGTGTTTTTCTTTGTCTTCCTGAATTTTGTAAATTGTCATAAAAAACAAACCGCTACATGAATATTATTTCATTGACAATGAAAGAAATTGTAATCTTTTTCTTCTTTTTTCTCACTAGGACCTTACATGCTGGGCACTGGTCTCCTCCTCTACATACTTTCCAAGGAGATCTACGTCATCAACCATGAGACCTTTGCTGCTGCTTCCATCGGCGGCGTCATCATCTATGGTATCAAGAAATTTGGCCCAAGTGTTGCAGCTTTTGCTGACAAATTGAACGAGGTAGGGTGGTAACCAAATGGCTTTGCATTTTTTCCCCTTTTATTTTTGGTTTAATAATTAGATATCAGAGTAGTGTGTTTTCTTTTACAGAGATTATTCAGAGATTACTAGTCGAAGATCATTGGTCTTCTTTTTTTGTGCACAGCCATTGTAAGCACGACTTTGATCCTGCTGTGTGTTTGTTTGTTTGCAGGACAAAGTGGCTAAGGCTCAGGAGGTGAAGGACGTGGCCATGTCCAGCCTGACCCAGGCTGTTGAGGAGGAGAAGAAGGAACAGTGGAGAGTCGAGGGAAGATCAATGCTCTTCGACGCCAAGAGGGTAAGCAGCATTGGCGTCGCCATTTTTATTTCCAATATATTCTTTGCTGTTCATAATGTACTGCTTCACATTGACAAAATAATGAATATTGACTGCTGGAAGCTGCCAATCGTCATTATGTGATCTTGGATATTTATCGCCCTCTGCTGGCAGCAAGTCGACATTGCAACCAAAACAAATGCAGTTTAACATTTTATTATGGCTACATTTATTGGCATCCTTGTAAATGTTTTTCTTCATTACTCCAATAATGGTAATTTTAAAGAGACAATTCACCCCAAAATACAATTTTTCTTTCCCTCATACCTGTTATTTATCAATGTAGCTTGTTTTAGTGCAAATTGCCTAGTTTTGGAGATATTGGCCATAGAGAAGTCTGTCTTCTCTTTTAATATAATAAGATTATATGGCAATCGACATGTGGCTCTCATCAAAGAGCCAAAACATGTATTAAAACAAACGGTAATGTTTCTTTCCAGACATCATGACCTGGTTACTCAAGATAATCCACAGAACTTGTTGTGGGATGATGACAACATGAGCCATTAAACATTTACTTATGTTGTACTTTACTATAATGAATGGGGCAAAAACAGTCTTTATCGATTTTCCTTTTTTTATTGATTTAAAAACGGCAATAATCTCATCAAATATATATTGCAATGATAGCCAATAAAAACAAATTTGCTCATACATAAACAAATTAATAGACTAGCCTGTGCCAACATATTAAATAGATTACCTGACTTTGAGACTTTGTATCGATCTCCTGAGAACAGCAGCCTCTATCTGAGGCTAACTCTTATTTTAATTTTATTTTAACCTTTATTTAACCAGTCCCATTGAGATTAAAAATCTCTTTTTTGAGGGAGACCTGGACAATTAATAATGAATGTTGATGAATAATGTGATTTACTATTTCTTGTTTCAGTCTAGTTGGAGTATTTGGGGGTATTGCATAGCCTATGTTATCACTATAAAAATTGCTGAGGCATTCAAATACTGATTTGGACGTTGGTTACCACCGCAACAGTTGAAGCTTTGAAGCAGACATTTTAACTGCATAAGTATCGAGCAGGTATTTCCACAGTGTAGTTACAAGGATTGCATGGGCTCCTCTTTTCCTCTCAGAACAATGTGGCCATGCTGTTGGAGACCAACTACAGGGAGAGGCTACACATGGTGACCAACGAGGTGAAGAGGCGCTTGGACTACCAGGTCGCGCTTCAGTTTCTCCACACCCGGATGGAGCAGGAGCACATGGTCAACTGGGTGGAGAAGAGTGTCATCGGCAGCATCACTCCTCAGCAGGTCAGTCTTTTTGTGTCAAACTTTTTCCAGCTGGGTGATGATTCTCAGTTTGGGTGTTGATGTGTGTGAAAAGAGGGCATTACTGTTACTCCTAACACGTCGTTTTCATGATCCAACATTTCATCGCCTCGGGTAGATATCAAACCGTAATAGTGTTTTGGAAACACTTTTAGGGATAACTGAGTTTGTACCGCATATATATATATATATATATATATATATATAATCAGTATGTACTGCATACTGCCGACTAAATTAACAGTTAACTCTGCAGGTTGTTCACACCGAAGTAAACTCAAGCATTACGTCTTCTCTGCATGACTGGGTTGATGATGGTTTACCGATTTGAGCTACAGTTTTAATTTAAATCTCAAATTAGGGCTGCCAGATATGAAAAAAAGAAAATCTTTCATATTCAACAGTAAAATCTAATTAGAGTACAGCCCTATCACAAATCAAGATTACCTTTTCCACTTAATGCAATATTTTCAAGTATTACATCAAAGGTAATTCAAAGGATTAAATATTAATGTTTAATGGGTTTTCTAAAGTCCATTTTTTTTGCATGTGTGCGTTCTTAGTGTCTTGTACATACATCAACAACGTGACACTTGAGGCATTCATTCCTGTGTGTTTTGTTTTTCAGGAGAAAGAGAGCATCGCCAAGTGCATCACAGACCTGAAGGCTCTGGCCAAGGCCACTCAGGCCAAAGCTATGGCCTAAACTGTCAAGTCTTCAAAGAAGACTTCTCTAATCCCCAACTCATGGTCCCAAGACGAGACGTGGACTTTTCTTTACGGAATAAACTATTTGTCTCTGTCAATATGTTATGGGTGTGTACAGTATTTACACGTCAGCTGATGGTAAAATAAATGGTTCTCTTATTCAACCTACTTCAACTGGCTCGTTTTTTTCTCTTAAAGTCATGTTCTTTCTTTCAACATTTCTTTCAACCTTTGCTTATGTATTCTGTCAGTGACGTTATGTGTGATTATTGAAAATAATTACCATCACAATTTTTATTGCCATAAAAGATTACACTTCAGCTCGATAATTGCAGAAGGGCATTTTCTTGAGCACTTAAGACCTTTGATCGCTTTGAGGGAGATACTGTGAAGCATTTTCTAAACCTTTGGACTCATAATGAGCCACAGATACGCCGCCTCTCTCAGTACCTCAAATACTTAAACCTCAATTGACAAACCCAGCCAAGCCTGTGGATCCGTCACTGCCAGCAGATCGTTGCACTTTGATCCTGGTGACTTCAAGCAGGAAGTTAAGACTATTCTCTCCATAGTTTATGTGAGGAACGGATGCTTGTTGCTTGGTAGAAAATCTATTTGAAAGAAGGAAAAGATGACACCAGAGCAGCACCAACACTGACAGGTAGCCAATATGTTGTGTAAAGCTGATTAGCGATTGTAGTGAAGGTAAATAAACTTGACCGACGGTGGCATAACCTCTTGCTTAGACGTGAAATGTGTTTGCTCTTGTAGAAAGTGTGCGGTGTTGACAGGAAACTCATCTGGCAGCCTACATTCAATTCAGGGTCTGTGATAGTACAGACTTAAACAGTAATGTGTGTTATTGGGATGAGTTTAATCTTATTGTTGAATTAGAGCAGATGTTCCCAGAATTTGTGTCTTTGCCTCAAAATTACCTTTTTTGATCTACCATTTATCTTCAAGTCTTCAAGACACAGATTAATAATTACTCAATCTTCGCTCATTTTAACTATTAATTTCTAACCGTTAGTTAACTGGAAATGTCCTTCTTTGTGCCTCACTGCTTCGGTTTACATTAAAGTTTATTTTCAAAGCTATGTAACTGTTGCTGAAGAGCAGACACTAGCAATCACAAGATAATGGTAAATAGAAATATGTATATGTGTATATATATATGTATATGTATATGTATGCATATATATATATACGTATATATATATATATATATATATATATATATATATATATATATGTGTATATATATATATATATACGTATATATATATATATGTATATGTGTATATATATGTATATATACATATATATACATACATACTGTGTAAAGCGTATGTATGTATATGTATATACAGTATGTATGTATATGTATATATACATACATACATACTGTATATATATATATACATATACATATATATATATGTATATATACATATATATATGTATATATACATATATATGTATATACATATATATGTATATATACATATATATGTATATATACATATATATATATGTATATATACATATATATATATATATGTGTATATATATGTGTATGTGTATGTGCAATCTAAATATACTGACTATAGAGTGACAGTGCTAAACTGAGAAAAGGTGTATTTTATTGCTTGTGAATTAAACTTTTAATTTGTTGTTCTTGCTTTATGCTGTCAAATTCTGTAAATATCTTCACTGGGTAAAGGAATCCTTAGTGTGTTATGTGAGTGGGTCTATGCAACCATCTCTCCTGCTTCACATGAAACAGTTGTAATGTTGTCAGAACATCATCTTCTCAATCTTCCAGGTTCGAGTGGCTCCAAGGAATTCTTGGAAATTGGAAGTTTTAACATTCAAAAAATAAAGACGTAGTTTAAAAATGTTTGGAAACAGTGCACCTTTCTCATATTCCCCGAGGTTAGTAAATTTAATTTAATTTTCAGGTTCCCCAATTACTAGAATTCATTTTGTTAAGCTTTTGAGCACTAATTTGATTCTTTACAGCACTATAAACATGTGCTCACACCCTTTCATGATAAAACACCATTGTGTTGTGGTTACCATGCTGCTTTATCTTCAAATCACTCCCTCAGGGGTTTCTCACCGGAGGACATCCCTCAGAGGCGAGCTTTCCAACAAGATGACCTCAAGGTTGCTCCACTGCAGAGAAACGACATGTCCAGACCCAGTGGAAAGTCAATATACAGTATGCTCGACATAAACAACCCTCTCATCTAGTTATATTTAATTTTTTTGTGAAAACCAAATGTATCAAACATCTTATTTTTTTTTATTTAAACCATTTTCTCCCCATCAGTGCAGAGGAAGGAGTACTCTGAGGCACTGACCAGACACCCGGACAACTTTCACGTCAGAGTGGAGGTAAATGAGTGTGAAATGTGCACCAGCATGGAGACATCATACAACCCACAGCTGTCTTCATCCAGGACTTCTCCTCATTGACCCCACAGCACCTGTTCACCTGTGAGCTGGACGGCCGGGAGGTGAAGACAGTGGACGACTGCTTGGCCAAGCTCAAGAGGCTGGATGCCAAAGGTCGCCTGTGGCCTCAGGAGATGATCATGGAGGTGCAGAGGGGATATCTACTGCTCAGTGACATCGAGACCAAGGTTGGTAGCCTCACGTTTCAGAACGTTTTAACAAGTACGCTGCGTGGTCAAATGTACGTGGACGTTACAACATTCATTCTGAATTCCAAGTGTTCTGCTGTTTATATTGAAAATGTGATACTTAGTAGGTTCAGCGTGTAGAAGGAGGAAAGTGTATGACACATCTTAAAGACGGAAGTAATGTTGAAGGTCTCTCATGAGTTTATAAATGCTGTTGCTGACAAAAGGTGGTGATCAAAGTTTGCATTTTTATTTAAAAAAAAACAACCATTCCTTTGTCATTGAGTAAGAACTAAATCTACAAGCATTTTTTTTGGGGGGGGGGGGGGGGGGGGGGGGGGGGAATGGACAACATTCCAATATATTAATAACAAATACAACATATCATACTTTGTTGCAGATAGAAGCATAAAGTTCATATTTCCATCGTTGTCAAAAACAAGACTGAAAAAGACGTTTCGTGTCTGACATTGAGATTTATTAGAATATAAAAACAAAGAACTAGAAGACAGAATCGTGACAATTCTTTTGAGAATCATAACTCTGTGAGCGAATACTTTCAATATTGATTTACTGACTGTATTTCTGTCGTCATAATGTTTGTCCTGTTTAATCTGATTCTAAAGTCAGAGCTGGAGTCGCTGCCTTTGAGATGCATCTTGCAAACCAAAGCTGTGCTGGATAGCTGCGCCTACAACTCTCTGCTGACGGTAACTTTGCAAGAACGCAACAAGCGCATCCCCCAGGTCTTCATCTTCCAGTGTGAGGAGACTGGGGTGAGTCACATTTTACCCTAAACTTGACCTTCTGAAAGCATCCAGGAAAGAAAGGATGTGTTAGTCATGTTGTCGTGTGCAATCTCTGAAATCAAGGCCATTATCTGAAACCAGTATCACTATTTCATAATAATGTTTTTTGGTGTCATGAAATTTAAAGCATATGTGTTACATCAGGCGGTGCTCGTCAAGAGTGATCTGGATAAAGTAGTCCAAAAAGGAGGTGATGTTGTGGAGCCACGCAGAGACCAGTCTGACATCAGGTACAATATCACATGACAGGAATTCAGTCTAAAGGGAGATGAAATTACATAAATGAGAAGGATGTTATTGTAACGGTAAAGCTGTCTTTAACAGCTGTCTGTCGTTGACGTTCTCAGGACTGATCTTGAAAATATCATCGGACAACATGTTCCAGGAAGTGTCCGGCAAGCGGGGCCTCGTCCCGTGCAGCAAGAGAGGACCCCACCACCGCCGGACCACCCGGCCCCTCAGTGGAGGAGCAGAGAACCAGGTACGACTATGCACTGAAAGCATATTTATAAAAATGTGCTTTCTTCATGGAAGACAAACTCTTTAATTTAAGGTTTACGGATGTGTTCTGTGCAAATAAGATGGGCTCAGCAATAAAGTATCCAATATGTTTTATACTGTGTATTAATGTTCGTCTTTGAACAATTCATTTTGTTGCCTTGTAGAAAATATGCCGCCTCCACGTTTTGACGCCCCAAAAGAAGCAATGATGCACCATCCTGATCTTCAGGATTTACATATTAACCACGAGGTCGCTGTGCAAACGGACACAGAGAGGAACACAGTCAGTACTGCCAGTTGCTGTTTACATTAGTCATGAATTATAAATGATCATAGATGTCTAATCATTTCTCTCATCTCAAGGAAAACATGTTCACACATGACACATTGTTAGAAAGCTCCTACACGCCGCTGAATGATTTGTGTCATTCATGTGCTCCTTTTCAAAGGACATTTTAAACCACGTGATCGGTGATTTGGAGATCTTCATGGGCAAAGTGTCTGCTGCAGCAAATGCATCTGCTTTACCGCAAGAGGACAACAACAACAAGAAGAAGAAGAACGCATTTAAGATGAAGAAAAAAACAAAGAACAATGGTAATATACTTCTTTTCCCTGTTTCTCTTTCCAACACATCTTCTGGAAGTAATTACTGGAGAAGTGACCTCCTATCGGTCCTGACATGAAAATAGCACAGATGTTTGTGTCTGATACAGTTCCTTTCCTTCTCTTGAAGCACCCACTTTCAGTCTGCCACTCTGGGAGGAATATGTCTCCTATCTTCAGAAAGTCAAGTATGGATTCAATCTGCTGGTAAATGTCTCCAAAGATTATAAACTGAACAGAGGTTTTGGAAATATTGTGTGTGAACAATGTGTTGGCTGGAGTGTGATTAAAAAGCTCTTTGTATTGCAGGGCCAGCTGGGGACACTAAGCAGCCCTACTGCTCCTGACTTTGTCCACATCTTCTTCAGTAGTTTAGGCGCGGTAAGCTCTTCTTAACGTAGTTTTCACTGGATGAGTTTACTTTCAAGGCACAGCAGTTGATACTTACTTCCTTCATTCTTCCACAGATACTTCCTCAGTATCCTGCAGACCTTCCTCCTACTGTGCTCTCACCGCTGCTGACGGAGGCGGCCCTGCAGCTGCTGAGTCAAGTCGTAGACCCGGAGGAAGACCTCCTGTGGAGGTCTCTGGGAGACAGCTGGAACTTCCCCAGGTAGAGAGGCCTTTATAGCCCTCACACACTTACACAAGTCTTTTTTTTATCAAGCTTGTTCCCTTCACATATATAGCCCTCTCATTGTAAGTGTCACCTGCCCTGACACGCCCCAACCTGGGCGTAGTGTGTGTGTGTATTTGCAGTTATGTAAATATAGGTCAGAGTTAATGCTTCAGTCACGTGCTATAGAAAAACGTGATAGACAGGAGTGGATTATGTTTGGTCAAAGAAACAACAGGAAGGGAAAATATGTGTTTAATTTACTAATGCTATGATGATCAGTGTTAAACCATTAAAACAAAGACGTTTTCAGGTTGTGCTGGTGCTTAACTTCCCTCCAGCATGACACTTAGTCTCTTTAGCTCAGTAGTTCTTCAGGAACACCACTCCAATAGACTGTTTGACCACATAAACCATATTAACATTTATAGCTGCATTTTAGTGAGGATAAGTGAAGCCATCTGCTTTTCCTTTTTCTAGTCTTTGTGCCAAGCTAAGCTTCTGCTGACACCAGCTTCATGTTTACCGTGCAGACATGAGTGGTATCAATCTCATCTAACTCTTGGCAAGAACGCAAATAAGCATGTTTCCCAAAATGTCAAAATTACTGTAATTCTATCTTTTAAACTCTTCAGGAAGGGTGCACCAACACACAAGTGGTTCCAAAAGCCAAGTTAAGAGGTCACTTCAGCTTTAAATCCGTCCTTCCTTTTATGCAACTTGACTGACTCTGCTCTTATCACCTCGTAGATCTAGATGGCCGGACGATGACGTCCCACTTTACATCCCACAGTTCTATGATGGCTGGCAGCCGCCTGCCCCCACGCGCGTGCCTTCCCCACTCCCTTATCAGAGCAGTCCAATAAGCAGGAGCGGCAGCCAGCACTTCCCACCCAGCGTCCGTGAGCCACCCCTGTACATGCGGGTCATTTACGACTTCATGGCCAGGAACAATCAAGAGTTGAGCATTATGAAAGGTGATGTTGTTGAGGTAAGATGAGCAATATGGTACAATAACCTTCTTCACTAAGTACAAGTATAATATAAGTACAAATGCTTGTCTTGTCTTGTCCAACACAATGCAAAGATTGCTTGTAGTTGAAAATGTATCTGCCACCATCAGGAAAATTGTCCAGACTTGAACTTAAAAAGTCCAAAGTTACTGGCACTGGAGTTGGGTTTGTTTTTTGGATACAGCCTTGTTGACAGCCAAATTTTGATCAAGCTGTTTCTATATTTCCAGCAGTCACACTCATTACTGCCAGTATCAACATGTGGGTGCTTGAGATGTGTGGTTCTTTGGACTTTTTACAGGTGGTTCAGAAATCCAAACAATGGTGGCTTGTTCGGAACGCCCGCGACGAGGAAGGCCACGTTCCTCAGAATGTTCTGGAGCCGATGAAGCGTGAGGGGCCCATGGCAGATCTACCGGTGAGCGAAGTGACACGTAGCGCAGCTGAGAAACCAATATTTTTCCCATGTGACCTTAATCGCTCTCCCCAACAGCGGGACAATCGCGGCCCTGTGACTCTGGACATGACTTCCTCACCCACAGAGGTCAAAGCTTGGCTGGAGTACAAAGGTTTCTCCAAAATGTGAGTGAAATCATGCACAGACTGGCTGAGAGCTTTAACACGTTTGTACCGTAAATAAGACTCGTAAGGCAGATGAAGTCAGATATTCTGTGTCTTTTCGTCTGCAGCACAGCGACCAGCCTCGGGGTGCTGAATGGTAAACTTTTTCTGGGGATGACCAAGGATGAGATTAGGACAGTGTGTCCCGAGGAAGGAGGCAAGGTCTTCTTCCAGCTACAGGCCATTAAAGCAGCCATTGCAGTAAGTAGTGTGTTTCGTGATACGCACATTGTAACATCCAGCACATCAGTAATGTTTGATCCTGTTTCCTACAGCTCGCCAGTGAACCCTCAGGCCTGTACAACGGCCGCTATTATTGACCCGCAGCTCTTCAGTTAGTTTTCTCCTGACTTTTCATCCTCAGAATAACAACTGGAATTATTGTGTCTAATTTATCATTTAGTCTTACATTTTTCACATTTGTTTTTAAGGGAAAGAGCTTTTACAGATTTAAACTTATAATTTATCACCAGCAGCAATTCTTGTGAGTTACTCAAATTAATTATTACTGCAATGTACTTAATGTACTGTGTTATTTTAAGCAAATGTAGCAGTTTTCCTCACTGAGTAAACCAAAATATGTATGTAGACATTTGCTCAATTCAACACCATTTATATTCTTTAACAGCTGCATTTAACAAAGTTGCATACTGTAAAAACAGTCTTGAGTGAGACTCCTTCCACAATGTTGTCACACACATCTAACAGAACCGGTCAATGGCAAACTAAAGCACTTTCACATTGCATGCGAGAGGCTGCTTTCTCTAGCGCTTTTCCTCATTACTGGACCAATTCTAAAAAGGTGTTGCCCAATAAGTCAGTAGACCAAAAGACGTGGGAAAATAGTTCCAGGTTGAAAATTACCCTTAAATTATATTTTCTTTAAATTGATGCTTTGATGTTATGTACTGTACAGAAGGTGAGGTTGAATTTGAATCCCAAATTGAAAGTCACTAAATTTGCTTTAATCCGTCAAAAGAATAATAAAAATGTGACTAGTAAATGAAGTGTTTTAACTCAAATGAAAGTTTCTACTTCTCTAAATATCAAGACAAACGTGGGTTTATTTTGACACTTTTCTGATTAAACAAAAAAATGGTTCTTACAACAGGCATGTACATGTTTGGGAAAGTGTAAAATGTGATTAAAAAGGACTGCAGCTAATAAAAAAGACATACTACAAACAATCTTTATTCTTTATTTATTAATGAGTCAGTTGCACTTGTGAAAATGGTCTTCTACTCCTTCTTGTTTCCCCACTTGGCCATCCTGTTGTTGATAGGAGTCTTCATGAATCGGTTTGACTTCATGTAGACAGCAATCTTCTCAAGAGCCTACGATGACATGATAAAATACCAAGGCATTTAAAAAAAGGCTTTGCAAGGCCACCGCAGGGACAACTTCACATAGACAAAGTTTACCTACAGACATCAGAGACCATCATAGCAACACAAAGACAAAAAGGTGCTAGAGTGCATATTTCCTGACTGTTAGATACAAACAGCACATCCAACACTTACCACTGAAAGTTGCAAACAAACATTTGAGTGTTCTCACCTCAAAACGGTCTAAAAGATCTTTGAGGTTCTTGAAGTCATCCAGGCACATTGGATGAAACGTCCTTTGGTGATCCAACAGCTCATACATGATGAAGTCAACATAAGTGATCTGTTATGGAGATAAATTAAAATTCACAAACATGTTAAAAAGCAAAATAAAAAAAAGGCACAAAACCAGAGACTTTATAGCTGTACAAATATCAAGTTTTATCTGAGAAAACAGTCAAATGACTCGAGTGCATCTCTATCTAATGATAAAGTTAATAACATACAGCAGCT
Organism: Taurulus bubalis; assembly: GCF_910589615.1. NCBI lineage: Eukaryota > Metazoa > Chordata > Actinopteri > Perciformes > Cottidae > Taurulus > Taurulus bubalis. The sequence continues at coordinate 16,093,742 of NC_136599.1, read as the reverse complement.
CAAGACTAAATTATATTTAATAAAACAACTCAGAATGTAAATGCTAATGTTAGTTCAAAAGACCATAATATGTCAAATGCATGTAATTAATGTGATTGAATATCATTTTTGGTCTGTAATTTTAGTAATGCAGCTTTAAAATGGTCTGTACCACAACCTAACATATGAAGCACACGTTTATGGCTGACTGACATACCTTTTCACCAGCAAACCACTTCCTGTCCCCCAAGTAATTGGAGAACTGCTTCAGTAGGCCTGGCAGCGCCTGAAGGTACCCCGGCTTCAGATTGTCCTGGTTTCAGAGAGGAGATGTTGGCATTAGTGAAGACTTTGGAGGCGTAAAGTGACACCATGGGAGGCCATGTCCACACTACTACGTTTCCATTTCTAATAGCATATCTTTTGCTACGTTTACACTGAGTGTTCACACTACGTCGGAGTTTTAGAGCACCGAAAACGGATATGTTTAAAAACTCTGGAGTGGACGCGTGTAAGCAGAGAAGTTGGGAGACAATGACACGGACACCTGAGTCCGCTATTTGATGGTGCCTAGTCAGTCACAACGTTTTTTTTATTGTTTTTTTTTTTTAGAAGAAAACTGCTCCCCGCCACTGCTGTTCTTTTTCCTGCAGTATTTTCTACAACTAAACCAATTGCAGTGTGTTGGAAATTTGCTTCCTGTTTACACTGTTACGAAACTGCTCAGTGTATGCGAATGGTCATGTGATATGGGTTTTCAAAAGGTTGCTATGGGCAGCATAGCAACCTTTTGAAAACGCATATCACATGACCATTCCCATACACAGAGCATTTCAAAGACAATGCTGAAACGCTCCGTTATGAAACAAAAACGTATTATTGTGGATGTAGCCTCAGTGTTAAACTCTTTAGTACTCACAAAGTCAAAGTAGCACATCCTTGCAAAGCCAATTCTGAAGTCCATCGCCTGGTTCTCCAAGAAGTCCACACGGCATTTCTCATCCTCTGTCTCTCCACCTGTGATTAGATCAGATTCAGTGGGGAGCAAAGACTGAGAAACACCTGAAAAGTGTATACTTGTGTGGTTCCTTTTAAAAAAGAAGACCACGAGAAATATTGGAATGGATATGAAACAAAATGTATATTAATATGTGGAAAAAAAAAACAATACTTACACAAATTGTGTTTACGAGCAATGTATCTCATGATGGCATTGCTCTGCACAATCTTCCTGTCTCCATCCTCCAAGTAAGGCAGCTATGGTGAGACATTAATACCATTATTAGTTTGTGTTTTATATTTGCCTTTATACTTCAATTAATACTCAAAAGTTAAACTCACTTACATTGGGAAAGTCCATTCCAAGTTTATTTTTTTCATCTAACCAGGAGCTTTTGTCATAGTTGGGAGCTGTGAGTGAAATACATGTGGGTTAAATGATTAAGTAGATATGATGTATCGACACTTAACTATTTTGGTTAAAATCATTAACTGTAAGCTGAATTGGTAAGTTACCTTCGCCACAGACGTACAACTTGTCCTCATACTTGGAGCCAGTGTACTCCAGCAGCAGACGGGCAGGCTGGGCGAGCTGCACGAAAATCAGAGATGAGAGAGGGGTTGGTCAATTTCTTATCTTATACGTCAACACAATTGGACTCTGAGATTAACACATGAATGTGAGCAGATGACATGAATTTACATTGACCAATATCAGTTGTGGCAAACAATTTTAATTGATTAATCTATTAGCCAATTAAATTATTTAAGTTAGTTATTCAAAATAAATATAGGTGACAATAAGTATGTTAATTGTTGTTGTGCTAATGAGTGGTTTATCAGTTAAACTTACAAAACATTTGCTGAAGACTCTCAAATGTCAAGTTTTGCTTTGTTGTGCGATACAATTCAATCATTCAAGTTAAAAAGAACAACCATTTTATTGGACACAGACATTTTACAACTTTGGCCGTTAGTGTTATGACTCGGGGCAGAAGACTAGCTATCTCTAACGCTACATTGTTGCACCACTTGCGAGTAGTTCACCTAATAGCCGACGTTACTCTCACGTGTCTGGTCACTTTTATACAATAAATGTACCATCAGATGTTACTAATTTACGTAACATTTAACCTGAGCGAGGCTCTGTCGATACTTCCTATACTCACAAAGCACAATATAGTTATGGAGTACAATTACAATGTTTGTAGCAAGTGAGGAATAGTTTGAAAGGCGGTGACGCGGTGGGTGTGTGTGTTTTAAATCGGTGTTTGTTGGCTCTTCAGCGGTAGTCGTTAAAATCCGCAGCACCGCACACAACAGGGACTACTTTATGAACTAAGAAGACGGCTGCACTCACCCCACGAATATCCCAGTAAGCCAGTTTCATTGTCATCTTGAATAACTCCTAGAGACCAAATGTGGCTGATAGCGACTCGCGCAGCTTTAATTTGCTGGGCGGAGAGGTGGGCTGGCTTCTTTCTGCAGGTGGGCGGAGCTGAGCCGGGCGGGGTAAAGCGGGCGGTTATGAAAGTCTTTTTGTGAATGCACCCTCCCTTAATTGTGTTAACGTCAAAGCAGTTACTGGCCGGTTCTTTTGTATGCACAGTCTCATTTTCAGGGTGTGTGAATATGAAGACGCTTGACAGCTGCTCTTACAGGTATATCCATCTCACGTGACAATGCAACCGATGACATTTACGTGCCACCATATTGGCTAGTGCATACGGTTTGCAGCATTGGCGCTGCACATCGTCATCATCACTTCGCCAAAAACGGACAGGGGGTCACAGCCAAGCAGTGGTGTACAGTTACTGTCTACTCCTTAATTTATAACCCGCTGCACAAAGACAGGATGTTGGAAATAGAGGCAGGTTTTCAGAGCTTTTTTGACGATCTCAGGATATTCTGCCGTTTTAATCCAGAACACCGACAGAGTTGAAACAGACTTTTAAGTTTCATTTTTAGGGTAACGTCGCGTAGCCTCTTGACATATGTCAAGATGTTCCGTCTGCGGTTAAGCACAGACGGATGTATCCGGTCATTTTTCAAAATAAAACATCTTTCTGGCCTTGATTTTATTTATTTTTGTATTCATTCTTTCGGAATGAGTACTTATAAACGCACTGTTACAACTCCTTCATAGTGTCATATTGCTTTTTGGAGAATGATGATGATAAATTCACAGTAGATGCAAAAGTATACATATGTACAATATATTATGATGAACATAATATATATATGGATGGATCACAGCCAACCCAATTATGTTGGCTGTGATCTTGTTCCTCCTTGTCCTTGGTCATGGTGGCCACAGCACTTAGAAGAATAAACTTCATAATTAAAAAAATTCTGACCCTTTGCTTTTTTATTAACAGCGTGTACTTGTACTTTCAATACCTAAGTACATTTAATATTAGAAAATTACTTTTGATACTCAAGTACATTAAATATCAGATACTTTAAGACTTTTACTCAAGTAGTATTTTAATTTTATTGTGACTTTCACTGGAGTAATTTTCCATTAAGGTATCTTTACTTTTATTCAAGTATGACTTTTGGGTACTTTAGACACCACTGCAGCCGAGCCATGACAGTATGTCTTGTTTTTTCTGATAAAACCCAGTTTTTATCATTTTCTTTAGCCTGTATATGGAGTTCAGACACATATTCAATCTTAAAATTGCCTAAAGTTATGTTGTTTAGCCTCTTTTTGGAAGAATGATTTACTCCCATTATTTAGACAAGTCACAATGTTAACATATACTATGCATAGATCACTATTGTGGTTTTGGTTCTTACAGTTAATCTTTCCACAGAATTGCATCAAGTGTTATATCAATATGTGGGCTGCACGTGGTGCAGTGGCGAGCACTGTCACATCACAGCAAGAGGGGCTGGGGTTCGATCCCCGATGGTCCTTCTGTGTGGAGTTTGCATGTTCTCCCCGTGGCAGCGTGGGCTTCCTCCCACAGTCCAAAAACATGCAGCTGAGGTTAATTGGACTCTAAATTGCCCGGCGGTGTGAATGTGAGCGTGAATGGTTGTCTGTCTCTACATGTGCCCTGCAAGGCAAGGCAAGGCAAGTTTATTTGTATAGCACATTTCAACAAGGCGATTCAAAGTGCTTCACATAAAAGCATTAAATGCATCAAAACATAATGCAGATTTAAAAACAGTTAAGAAAACATTAAAACAGTCAAAAAGCAAAATAAAAGTAGAAAAAGCAACATAAAAAATAAAAGTTGAATAAAAGTTGCAGTGCAGTTTAAGAAATAAAATGCAGTAGTGAGATGCAGTAATTGAATCTGGTTAATCAAAGGCAGCAGCAAACAGAAAAGTCTTCAATGTGGACTTAAAGGAGCTGAGGGTCTCAGCAGACCTGCAGCTTTCAGGGACCCTGTTCCAGATGTGTGGAGCAGAAAAGCTGAACGTTGCTTCTCCATGTTTAGTTCTGACTCTTGGAACAGAAAGTAGACTCGTCCCAGACGACCTGAGGGGCCGGGGTGGTTCATAAGGTAGCAGTAGATCGCAAACATACTTAGGCCCTAAATCATTCAGTGCTTTATAAACCAGCAGCAGGATTTTAAAGTCAATTCTTTGTTTGACAGGGAGCCAGTGCAAAGACCTCAGAACTGGAGTGATGTGATCCACTTTCCTGGTCTTAGTGAGGACTCGAGCTGCAGCGTTCTGAATCAGCTGCAGCTTCCTGATTGACTTTTTACAGAGGCCTGTGAACACACAGTTACAGTAGTCAAGTCTACTGAAGATAAATGCATGGACAAGTTTCTCCAAATCCTGTTGAGACATAAGTCCTCTAACCCTTGATATATTCTTCAGGTGGTAGTAGGCTGATTTTGTAATTGTCTTGATATGGCTGTTCAGGTTAAGGTCTGAATCCATAACTACACCTAGATTTCTGGCTTGGTTTGAGGTTTTTAACATTAGTGATTGAAGCTGAGCGCTGACTTTCAATCGTTCGTCCTTGGGACCAAAAACAATTACTTCTGTTTTATCTTGATTTAATTGAAGAAAATTCTGGCACATCCAGTTATTGATTTCTTCAATGCATTTAGCCAGCCCTTGTATGGGACTATAGTTCCCTGGTGATATAGTTATGTAGAGTTGTGTGTCATCTGCATAATTATGATAACACACTTTGTTGTTTTTCATAATCTGAGCCAGTGGAAGCATGTAGATGTTGAACAGAAGAGGCCCCAGTATTGAACCTTGGGGAACACCACATGTCATCCTAGTCAGCTCTGATGTGTAATTAGCTACCGACACAAAGTATTGTCGGTCCTTCAAGTAGGATTCAAACCAGTTAAGTGCTGCGCCAGAGAGTCCTACCCAGACTTTCAGTCTGTCTAGTAGTATGTTATGATCAACCGTGTCGAATGCAGCACTGAGATCCAATAATACTAAGACTGAGATTCTGCCACTGTCTGTGTTTAAGTGGATGTCGTTGAAAACCTTAACAAGAGCAGTTTCAGTACTGTGGTGCTGACGAAAGCCGGACTGGAAGACATCGAAACAGTTATTTTCAGCTGAGAAGTTGTTCAGCTGTTGAAAAACCGCTTTTTCCATTATTTTACTTAAGAATGGGAGGCTTGATATTGGTCTATAGTTTTTCAATATTTCGGGGTCTAAACTAGCCTTCTTTAGGAGTGGTTTAATAACTGCAGTTTTTAGGGCTTGTGGGAAGACACCTGAGAGAAGGGATGTGTTTACAATTTGTAAAAGATCAGCGGTCATGCAGTGTGAAATATTTTTGAAAAAGTGTGTTGGTAGAATATCCAAGCAGCAGGAGGATGTGTTCAGATGTTGTATAATGTCTTCTAGGCTTCTTTGGTTAATTGAGTGAAATTGTGTCATGATATTTGAATGGATGCTATTTAAAGATGGGGACAACACATATCCTGTGGTTGGTGTGGAGCCACCGACTGCTTGTCTAATTTTCTGAATTTTATCAGCAAAATAGGAGGCAAATTGATTGCATGCCCAGGTGGATTGGAGCGTAGCCGTTACCGACACCGGAGGATTTGTTAGCCTGTCCACGGTAGCAAATAGGGCGCATGTATTGTTTTTGTTTTGGTTATGATGTCAGAGAAGAAGGCCTGTCTTGCATTTCTAAGTTCCAAATTATAATTGTGAAGTCTCTCTTTATAGATACCACAGTGAACCTGGAGATTAGTTTTTCGCCACCTGCGTTCAGCTTTCCGACACTCTCTTTTCTCTATTCTGACCAGTGTGGCATTTCTCCAAGGGGATCTTTTCTTACCCAAGACAACCTTCACCTTAGTGGGTGCAATGGCATCAATAACATTTTTAACTATAGAATTGAAGCCATCCACAAGCTCATTGACTGAGATGCAAGAGAGGGCTGGTGTGGAGCAGAACTTCTGAATAAATAGTTCACTGGTGTTTTCAGTAATGTAACGCTTTGTCACAACCTTGGTTTGGACATTTGTGTGCAGGGAGATTGCACTCTCAAAGAAAACACAGGAATGTTCAGAGAGTGCAACATCCGTCACAGCAACCTTGGAAATGTCCAGACCTTTGGTGATGATTAGGTCTAGAGTGTGCCCCTTGTTGTGGGTGGGACCTGTTACATGCTGAGTCAGATCATAGTTATCAAGGACACCACATAGCTCTATAGACCCTCTGTCCTGGGGATTATCAACATGGATATTAAAATCACCAACAATGACAACACAATCAAATACAGATTATAGACAGCAGTTCAGTAAACTCATCAAAGAAGGTTGCACAGTATCTAGGTGGTCTGTAAATGTTGAGGAATAAAACTTGCGTGAAATTGAGAGCCACATATTCAAAGGAAGTAAAATGACCAAAAGACATCTGCTTGCATTGAAGAGACTCATTATATAAAATAGCAACTCCACCTCCTTTCTTATGCACTCTGGTTTCACTCATGAAACTGAAGTTGGGAGGTGTTGCTTCAATAAGAACAGCTGCACTGTTATCTTGGTCTCACCAAGTTTCGGTTAAAAACAAAAAATCAAGTTTGTGCCTAATAATGAAATCATTGATTAAAAATGTTTTTCCTGACAGAGACCTGACATTTAATAAAGCTAAGTTTAATTTGTTTAAAACTATATTTGCCCTATTTCTTTGGACAGGCTGACGAGGAATGAATGTTAAATTGGATAAATTTGCAGATTTACTAATGTTTCTTCGCAGCCTCACCTTTCCTTTTCGATAAGTTAGGACAGGAATTAAGAAGGTTAACTTCATACAGGGCCCCGACTGTTCCTGGAGATAATCAGTGGTGTCATTAACCTTGTAGTCCGGACCCAAAAGATATCAACCAATGTCTTTATCAGGTAGTGGAGATAGAGGATGGTTGTGGAGATGTTGTGGAGGCGGGAGAGGGGCACGGCGCTTTAACTTCGGTGTTTGCGTCAAAGCATTTAGAATCAGTGACGGAGGTCTAGCTGGAGGGGTTTCAGCACGGGAAGTGGGAGTGCGGAGGGGAGTGAATTTGGTTCCAGCAATGACCATCTCGTTCATGCTGTAAGTGAACTCCATTAGGGGGGAGGATGGGGAGGAGGGAGAGAGTAGAGAGGAGAGGGACCTGGATGAAGTGTGGGGGGTGGAAGTAGGTGCTGGTGAGGGAAGTAAAGACCCGTCCTCTCCGAGAGGGGGATCAATCCTTGATGATGAGGGTGGAGACTCCTCCTCTTGGCTCTCCTTTGGTTTCCTTCCCATGAGGTCTCCACGGCGATGCTGTGTGGTTATCTCTTGTTTAGATTCCTCTTGTCTCCTGTCCTTGGAAGTGGGAACAGACGAGTGACGCAGGAAGAAAAATAAGTTAGAGGTGAAGAGTTTTACCCCTGACTTGTTCAGGCAAACTCCATCTGCCTTAAAAAGATGCATACGCTCCCAGAAAATGTAAAACTTGTCGATAAAATGTACTGTATGGTCAGTACATGCAGTTGACAGCCATCTGTTCAGTTCAAACAGCCTGCTGAATCTTTCATCTCCTCTCCTGGCTGGTGGAAGAGGGCCACTGATAAACACCTCAGCATTGACAGAGCTGACTGTGTTTAACAAGTCAATAAAGTCTCGCTTCAGAACTTCAGACTCTTGTTTCACAATATCACAGCTTTCCGTATGCACAATGAGGTTTTTCACCGTGGGATGGTCAGCCATGATGTCCAGGATTTTATCTCTCATGTTAGACACCATATCTTTCGGAAAGCAGAGTATTTTGGTATTCTTGCTGCACATCGTTCGGACATCTTTTACAGCATAGTCTCCAACGATCAGAGTCTCAGGCCCAGTCTTTTTCTGCGGCCTTTTATGTTCGGTTCTTACCCTGCTTTGTGAAGATAGCTGCTTATCCAGATCATCAGATTTAGGATCCTGCGACAGTGGAGCGAATCTGTTTTTAAGTTGTAGGCTTGGTTGTTGTGGAGTTTTTTTGCTGGTTTTACTTTTGCCAGCTGTTTTCTGCTGTGTCCAGCTGCGTATCGGGGTTGAGGAGGAATTTTGCCTGCGTGGTAGTGCAGGCCAGCCAGTCGCATCAGAGATCTCAAGTGCTGGGCGCTGCCTGTTAGTCGTCCTGTTAGTCGTCCTCCAACATCCCGAGGGTGTGAATGCCGCTTCGCACCGAGAGTTCCAGGGAGGACTACCATTTGAGGTTTCGTTAACAGCTACACAGCCCTCCTGTTTCTTATTAGGCCTGGTGGTGCTAGTTAGCTGTGTCTTAGCTTGCATTTGTACAGGATTTTGAGTCCATGGTAAAGTGGTATCATTCTGACACAGTCCATTTACCTCCACGTTCACTTCTATTCGGTGGATTTTTTGTTTCCAAAACTGCAATCTTCTGCAGGAGTTTGTAGTAGTTGTCCATGGAGAGGGATGGCATCTTGCTGCTCCTTAGCTTTAGCTTAGCTGCTAAGTAGCCTTTAGCTTAGCTGCTAAGTAGCCTATAGCAATGTATCTTTAAACCAGCAGAATTAGGGCAATAGCCAGCCAAATCTATAGAAAAATAGAGTCCCAGTGGTTTTCAAGTGTCCGGGAGCTGCTGCTCAAAGATTCTCACAGAAGAAAAAACAAGAATATCAGAAGGTATTAGCAGAAAAATGCAAACAGAGGCGAGAGCAAGCAGAAAAGCGTCTGCACAGAAAGAAAGCAGACAGGAATCAGGATAAACTGGCGACAGGTATACAGTCAGGTCCATACATATTTGGACATCGACACGTTTTTCATTATTTTGGCTCTGTACACCACAACAATGGAGTTGAAATGAAAACATCAAGATGTGCTTTAAGTGCAGACTTTCAAATTATTTTAATTTGAGGGTATTTAGAAATAATTACAAATTAGAACTACAACAAATTAAATGTGGCCACCCTCTTTTTAAGGGAACAAAAGTAATTGGACAATTGGCTGCTCAGATGTTTCAAATTCAGGTGTGTGTAATTCCCTCGTTTTTTTCATTTACAAGGAGTAGATCTAGTTCTAAGGAGTAAGTCTAGAGTTCATTTCAGGTGTGGTATTTGTGTTTGGAATCTGTTGTGGTCAACTCTCAATATGAAATCCAAAGAGCTGTCACTATCAGTGAAGCAAGCCATCATTAGGAGTTAGCAAGTGAAATGCATGCTCAATTGGATTCAGGTCAGGTGGTTGACTTGGCCATTGCAGAACATTCCACTTCTTTACATTAAAAATCTCCTCGGTTGCTTTGGATGCAAGCCATCATTAGGATGAAAAATCGAAACAAAACCATCAGGGAGATAGCTAACACAAAGGTGAACATTTTTCATTTCAACTCCATTGTTGTGGTGTACAGAGCCAAAATAATGAAAAATGTGTCAATGTCCAATTATTTATGGACCTGACAGTATATAGACTCGACATTTAAGATCATAGAGACAGTTATGTGATCTGTTGTAGCCAGCTCATACAGGACTGCAACATCCCCGAGACAGTCATGAGCATCAGCTGTGTATATACACACTGTGATCCAGCCAAGCTGTTGTGTCAGACAGAAACCACAAGGAAAGCTACTGTATGTCTGTACTGCACGAATGTATGCAGGGATTACCATATACATGTTTGGGAAGGTGTAAAAGGACTTTAAACCTACACAATCAGCTAGTAAACCAGCTTATAAAAAAGAAATATTACAAACAATCTTATCTCTTGTCTTGATTTTATTAGTTACAGAGTCAGTTGCACTTGTGAAAATGGTCTTCTACTCCTTCTTGTTTCCCCACTTGGCCATCCTGTTGTTGACAGGAGTCTTCATGAATCGGTCTGACTTCATGTAGACAGCAATCTTCTCAAGAGCCTACGATGACATGATGAAATACCAAGGCATTTAAAAAAAGGCTTTGCAAGGCTACCGCAGAGACAACTGCATATAGACAAAGTTTACCTACAGACATCAGAGACCATCACAGCAACACAAAGACAAAAAGGTGCTAGAGTGCATATTTCCTGACTGTTAGATACAAACAGCACATCCAACACTTACCACTGAAAGTTGCAAACAAACATTTGAGTGTTCTCACCTCAAAACGGTCTAAAAGATCTTTGAGGTTCTTGAAGTCATCCAGGCATGTTGGATGAAACATCCTGTGTTGATCCAACAGCTCATACATGATGAAGTCCACATAAGTGATCTGTTATGAAGAAATGTAAGAAAGAATGTAAACCTATACATTTTGTTTAATCATATAATAATCGTATGTCAAATGGCGTGAGTGTTTTACTACTACCAGCCCCCAACTCTGCAGTTCTCACTCTATGAAGCTTTATGATTTGATAAAGCTCATAGTTTGGAGTTTTCACCTCACAGACTTACTGCTTGGTTCAGTCTCACCTCAAATAAACAGCATTTCCATCAAAAATGCTCTAATAAATCTAATATAAGCCACCTGCCCAGCAGCAAATGACAAAGTTAATAACATAAAGCTTCAAGACTCAATTCTATTTATCAAAACAACATGTATGAATGTAAATGCTAATGTTAGTTCAAAAGGCCATAATATGTCAAATGCATGTAATTAATGTGATTGCGTATTATTTTTGGCTTGTAATTGGAGTAATGCAGCTTAAAAAAATGGCTGTGCCACAACCTAACAGGGGTCAGCAACCTTTCCCCATCCAAAGAGCCATTTTGCCCTTTTTCCCCCCCCACACCGAAAAATGTGTCTGGAGCCGCAAAAGCCATTTGATATCATGGCTTATAAAGTTTTATAAATAGTCATATTATATATACAAAAACTATAGTTTGTTGTATTTATGAAATTATAGAACAAAGACAATTCTTGACATTGTATTGCTATTTTACCTATTATAACTATCAAACTCTTAAGAGGAGAAGAAAAAAAAGAAGTAATGTGTCGGCCTACATTGAGGTCAATTAAAAACAACTATGGGGAACATGAGTCCTGTCTATATGTGTGGCTTATGTGGTAGAGTGTCCATCCTGTAACCAGAAGGTAGCAGGTTTGATCCCTGTCCTCCTCACGTGAGGTTTCCATTTAAAAATGCATATTTTTTGCTACGTTTACACGGCTTGTAAACCGTGTCCTCACTTTGCCAGAGTTTTAGAGCACTGCAAACAGGGGACGGATCCGTTTTTACTAACGGACGCTTCACTGTCTCATGAGCTGCCACAGTGGCCAAAGAGCCTCATGCGGCTCCGGTGCTGCGGGTTGCCGACACCTGACCTAACATATGAAGCACACGTTTATGGCTGACTGACATACCTTTTCACCAGCAAACCACTTCCTGTCCCCCAAGTAATTGGAGAACTGCTTCAGTAGGTCTGGCAGCGACTCAAGGTACCCCGGCTTCAGATTGTCCTGGTTTCAGAAAGGAGATGTTGGCATTAGTGGAGACTTGGAGGTGTAAAGTAACACATTCAGTGTCGTTAAACTCCTTAGTACTCACGTAGTCAGCGTAGCACAGCCTCACAAAGCCGTTTCTGAGGTCCATCGCCTGGTTCTCCAAGAAGTCCACACGGACTTTCTCATCCTCCGTCTCTCCACCTGTGATCAGGTTAGATTCAGTGAGGAACTCGGGGAGCGAAGACTGAGAAACACCTGAAAAGTGTATACTCGTGTGGTTTTCTCTTTTTAAAAATGAGACCACGAAAAATGCATTATATTCATTTTCAAACTTTCAGAATGGATAGGAAACTAAATTTAAAATATTACGTGAAATAAACAATACTTACACAAATTGTGCTTACGAGCAATGTATCTCATGATGGCATTGCTCTGCACGATCTTCCTGTCTCCATCCTCCAAGTAAGGCAGCTATGGTGAGACATTAATACCATTATTAGTTTGTGTTTTATATTTGCCTTAATGATTTAATTAATACTCAAAAATTAAACTCACTTACATTGGGAAAGTCCATTCCAAGTTTACTTTTTTCATCTAACCAGCAGCTCTTGTCAAAGTTGGGAGCTGTGAGTGAAATACATGTGGGTTAGATGATTAAGTAGATATGATATATGGACACTTCAGTTACCATTTTGTTTAAAATCATAAACTATAAGCTGAATTGGTAAGTTACCTTCGCCACAGACGTACAACTTGTTCTCATACTTGGAGCCAGTGTACTCCAGTAGCAGACGGGCAGGCTGGGCGAGCTGCACGAAAATCAGAGATGAGTTGGTCAATGTCAATTTCATATATATATATATATATATATATATCTCTCAACACATTTGGACTCTGAGATTAACACATGAAGCAGATGTGAGCAGATGACATGAATTGACAAACATCAGTTGTGTGGCAAACATCTTAATTGATTAATCCAATTCAATGATGGTGCGGTGTGTCAATAGAGGGCGCTAGGGCGCCGCCCCTCTTAAAATTTTGCGATAAAAAAAAAAAACACAATAATAATATATACTGTCAAAAAACATTATATACCAAATAATTTAAATACGAAATATACCGTGTTGACGATAACAACAACCACTTAAAACTAGTTAAATGTGACCAAATATAATATATCGCCATTCATCACTGAGAAAAGCCCCTCCCCTCTCGGGGCGCCGGACAAATGTGAGTCAATAGGCTCGTTCGTTAGAGCTGCGCCTCGCCTGGAATCCAGACGAGAGCAGGCGGCCGCAGCAGGAGGCGTTGACAAAAAACTGCGATCAAGTCGGACAGTTGTCAGCTGTCAGCTGTGTATACGCAGGAAGTCACAGAAAAAAGTACTTCCTGTTAGTTTCAAACTTTTGTTTACTTGTAGTTTACAGATCACGTTTGGATTTATTACATGTGTTTATAAATATATATTTATGTAAAAATGAGTGTGTAGCTGCAGCCTTTGTTCTTTTGATGTCTGCCTGTGAAATACATTAGTTTTGATGTGTGTAAATACGATTTTGTATTAACAACCACACAATAAATGTTTTTAGATCAAACATGAGACGAATAGTCAATAATCCAGCGTTAAGTATTACAACTACACATAAAATAAGAATTTTCTACAACACGTGATGTTTGCTGTCAGATCTAAGCGGCATGCATTGCACGCCGATGAACGCCGATCGATTCTGCGCAGAACTGGCTCATCTCGAACGAGCCTACTGTGTGCGACTTGGTCCCGACTTGCTCTGACGTCATGCACACGTGGTCAACAATACTCTCACGAGACCAAGCCGGCTGTCGATTTCAGAGTCAGTCGCCGCAGTTGCTCTCAAACGACTGCTTGGCCCAGTGCATGATGGGAAACGCCTGGCTCTCGCCACATCAGAGAGCTGATTGGCTCTTAGATCTGACAGCAAACACCACGTGTTGTAGAAAATCCTTTTTTTATGTGTAGTTGTAATACTTAACCCTCGATTGACTATTCGTCTCATGTTTAATCTAAAACACATCTTGTGTGGTTGATAATACAAAATCGTATTTTCATAACACATCTAAACCAGTAGTAATGTATTTCACAGGCAGACATAAAAATACCAAAGGATGCAGCTACACAGTCATTTCTACATCAATATATATATTTATAAACACACATAATAAATCCAAACGTGATTTGTAAACTACAAGTAAACAAAAGTTCGGAACTAACAGGAAGTACTTTTTTCTGTGACTTCCTGTGTATACTTTGAAGGCAGCTGACAACTGTCCGACTTGATTGCAGTTTTTTATCAACGCCTCCTGCTCTCATCTGGATTCCAGGCGAGGCGCAGCTCTAACAAACGAGCCTTATGGAAGCGAGCAAACAATTCAGGGGCGTTACGGCGAGGACAGCTTCTCATTGGCGGATGAAACGAGAATTTTTGGGCGCACACCCGGAGCTTCTCCTCAAGCCGATATGCTAACCGGAGCTGGTTCGCTGGATGCTAAGTGTGGAGCAAAGCAGTGGCTCTGAGCAGCCGAGGAAGCGCCGGGCAGATGAGCTTGGAAGGATTGCTGCAGAAGTGAGTGTCAAAATCGGTGTGTGTGTGTGCGCGCGCGCTCCAGGCTAGCGCATCAAGGTGGCTCCTGGCCTTTTGTCTGTTGATGAGCCATCAAGACACACAAAACATAGTTGTTTGTCAACTCTGATTGTTGGCTTTTGTCTGTAGTATGAAGCCTGTTTGTAGTATATATATATTTCCCCACATCTTATCTGTCTGTCTCTCTATATATTTATCTGTAGGTTTGTGACACCACACTTGGACACAGCAGGGAACGCTTTGCCTTCAAAGACCACCTCACCAGTGCCACCTTACTGCAGGACCCCCAGTTTACATGTCTTTACAAGTAGTGGGGCATACTCTGTCAAACACCCAATGTAAAATGTGATGTCCCTCTTTCTGAATCTATTCTGCTCTAAACCTCTTTCATGTGACGGTGTGGGCACCTCTTTTATTCTGTAAACCTCTGAAACCCAACCCAATGTTTCTTAAACCATTCTGCTCTGAACCTCTCATGCCCAAAGTTACAGTTTGTTGATAGTTGTTATTGGACAGTGTTGAGTACTGTGTTTTCTTGAAATAAAGCTTTGTTTTTTAGAATATTCTACTCAAAACTTTTCTTCTCATTGTAGAGTGCTAGTTAAACCGCGCCGTCCAACTCCGCCCCCCCCCCCCCCAAAAAAAAATCACCAGCCGCCACTGAATCAGAGGTTATGAGTCTTGATAAACTTAACAAAAGTATGCATCTTATCAAATCAAACTATTTCCATGCAAGTGCAAAACATAAGTTAAAAGAACAACCATTTCAATGGATATAAGCATTTTGCAACTTTAGCTGTTAGAGATAACTAACGCTACATTGTTGCACCACGCGAGTAGTTAACTCATCTAACGATACTCACGGACACTTTTATACAATACATTTCGCATCAGCTGTTACTAACTTACGTAACATTTAACCTGAGCGAGGTTCTGTCAATACGTCTAATGCTCACAGAGCACAATGAAGCTATGGAGTACAATAAACGTTACAATGTTAGTAGCAAGTCAGATATAAATAGTTTGACAGGCGGTGTTTGTTGGCTCTTTAGCGGCAACAGCGCTGCACACATCAACGACTACTTTATGAACAAAGAAGACGGCTGCACTCACCCCACGAATATCCCAGTAAGCCAGTTTCATTGTCATCTTGAATCAAATGTGGCTGATGGCGACTCGCGCAGCTGCTTTGAGCCGCTGGGCGGAGAGGTGGGCTGGTTTCTTTCTGCAGGAGGTGGGCGGGGTGACCCGGGCGGGGTGAATGGGTTTAGCCGTGGAAATCTCAGACCTGCTCGAAACTCATTGGCTACTGGTCTGATGACAGATTCAAATTCTTCTTGTGAATGCGCCCTCAGTCTGTGTAAACAATAAGGCAGTTACTGACCGGTTCTTTTGTCTGCATCTCTGCACAGTCATGGTTCATCTCCAGAGTGTGTGAATGTGAAGACGCTCGGCAGCTGCTCTCACCAGTACATCCATCTCACGGGACAATGCAACCGATGACTGACAACAGGTAGCATGTATAGAAATCCTGTTTTAGCCAAACAGACGCAAGCCCAGACAGAAAACACAATGAAAGCTACCGTTTGTCTATACTGCAAGACTGTATGCAGGGATTACTTTACGAAGCTTTTGAATAGCACCATGGATCACGTGCATTCAAACGAGTTTCATCAGGGTGATGTTGAGCAATCATTTGCTTCCACACAAAAAAGTAACAGGGAAAGGGATGAAAGTTAATTTGAACCTTTGGTAAAACAATAAAACCTTAAGTTCCAGTTAGTAGCTTTCTTTATGGAGCTTTTAAGAGTATCACATGGTATTCGTCAGCAGATTTGCTCAGCTGTCTCTTCAATGCAAGCTCAGTAGTTTAAAAAAAACAAAAATTCATCAATAGCACTTTTTCAAGAGGTCTAAAAGTAGCTGGTAAGTGGACAAATAGGTACAAGTGCAGTATATGAGGGCTATTTTGGTTATCAATTAATGTAATAATCATGCTTTGATTGCGTAATGAGGAACCTGCAACATATTGACAATTGAACCTAAAATGATAAGAACATCAGTCTTACAAATACTGAAACTAATTTAATTTACAATGATAGCATTACAGAAATGCTTGCACATTTACATCTGCTTATTTTTATATGACAAATGACAACATTTCATCATTATAAATATCATCTATTACTTTTCAGTGGATCAGCTAATTGACAATCGTTTTAACATTACCAGAATCCCAACACAAATAATACAGACATATTATAAGGTTTATGCTACAATGTGTGTGAGCTATAGGGATTTATTATTTGCAGCCAATCCCCAATCCTTTGTATCTGAAATTTGTGTTAGACTTTGTGCTCACTTTGACCCACATTGGAGAGTAATGAGCTGACACACCACACAATGCTCACTTTGTTTCACATCCTGTATTGACTCCCACAACGGGCCATAGTAAACATAGCTAATAACTGCATAAACTACAAACATACCTTTAACATTAACAAAATGTAACTATTACAAACAGCACAAAAAGTTCTCTGCAGGGACACTTCAGGCTTTTTAAAAGCAACATGACACCCGATAACATCAGGACCCAGACTGAAGGCAGGAGTTTGAAAAGGGTGTGTCAAGTTAGTCGACTTTCAGTCACTGAATGACTTGGAGTTTGTGGGTCTGGGGTTTGATAACTCCGTTGCCAATGATATAGCCAAGATATTCAGTCTCGGTTTCGGCAAACTGGCACTTTGAGGGGTTGATAATCAGTCCGGCCTCCTGGAGCTCTCTGAAAACCGCCTTCAGGTGGTCCATATGCTCCTCCAATGTGTCACTGTGAACAACAATATCATCCAAATAGGCTACAGCTAAACCAGAAAGTCACAACAATTCCTGGTCTATTAATCTTTGGAATGTTGCTTGGGCGCCATGCAGTCCAAAAGGATTACAGTGAATGGTGTTTGGAAAGTGGTCAACTTACAGGTCTGCGGATTCAGTGGCACCTGCCAGTTACCTTTGCAGAGATCAATAGTGGTTAGAAACTTTGCTTTCCCCAACCGGTCAATGAGTTAATCAATGCGAGGAACTGGATAGGAATCAAACTCAGATTGCATTCAGATAGTGGAAATCTATGCAGAATCTTATGGTGCCATCTTTCTTTGGAACCAAGACAATGGGGTTACATCACTTACTGCGCGATACCTCAATGATGCCTAGGGCCTGTCGCTGTGACGGCTGGTTCCAGCCGTTACACACATCATGACGGTTTGATACAAATAAAAGCAACTGCAAACTATAATCTGGGTGATACAGCTGAAAAAAAAGCCTTAATAATCTAAACTAAACCACTTTCTTCAAAATAATATAGTTTGCACAGTCACACAGGTAAATATATAAGTAGCATATAAGTATAAAATAACACCGAGCTCCAAAACAATATATCAAGATCTGACAGGAAGTCAGAAACACATTAAATCAGAATGCATTGCATGTATTCATAACTCATAATATACATTTTACGTCATCTAAAAGTTGGCATAACCATTACAAACAGACATACTGCTGTGGCAGCATGACTTGTCCAAACACATGGCAGCAGACAAAGGGACCAGAGCCCACCCAACCCTAAAATAAGCTTTCCCTCTCTTAACTCCTCCCAGCACGTAAACAGGTGAATCACTCCACTGGGCTACGAAGGGAGTTCAACATACGCAGGATATCTTTTCGTTATCTGGCTTAACTAACCCCCAAAAATGCTATAACAGCCCTACATCACTGGTCATCAACTTGGCAAAACCCAGGCTTTCTTAATTGCTTGATTGCTTTCTTTTTGCTCCAAATTTTTTCATCCTCCTGAGCAATTTGACCTGAGATGTTGGACGCCTGTTTCACAGAGCTTTTGTTTAGCTCGACAGGGGAGACGGGATTGGATCTTTTCACTTTAGACTTTTGTTGTGGTTTCCAGCTTTTCTGGCTGAGCCTCTTTTCTGGTCAGAATTTAGGTGTTGGTTGTTGGTTTTCTTCACAGGAAGGAGCAGGGCAGGAGTTCATCTCTCAATTTCACATCCACTCACTGACCTTTTCTCTAATCTTTTAGCCTTTGGTTCCCACCACCCACCATTAAGGTTCAAATGAGAATTTTGACATACTATGCTATTTATATTTCATTACTTCTTTTGACGTACTAACCGTTGACTTTTTTTCGACATACTATATGACTTTTTTCGACATTCTTTTTTGCTACAAGCTATACTAGGACATTCTTTACAGATTCGTTATGGCATATTCTTTCAATAATAGACCATTTCCTTTTTGGAACACAATAACAGCTAAATGGATGGCTACGTACGCACATCATGCGCTGTGAACGTCTGTTATTTTGTCTCATTCTGCGCAAATAATAAAAACAGGCGCATGCAAGTGATACGAGCGCACACTGCAAGCGGATAATAGGGGTAAGGCGATACAATCCACCGCACAGCACTTCTATAAACAGAATATACGTCACTTTTAAAGCAGGTTGCAGACAAACTATGTAGTAATTATAAGGATATGTGCTCATATATAAAACATACGGGTGCTACATTACATCGCTTCCAGCATCAGTTTGAACCAACAATTCGCAGGTTTAGTTTAGCTAAAAAACACACAAACACACAATCTGTAGGATCATTAGCCCGTCATCCACTACAGAGCTTGTTTATGAACGGTAATATGACAACATTGTGCCGTGTGGACAACTGCTGGAACTCAAGCAGATCTCATTTGTCTAAATAAATTCATCGGCCTTTTGTTTTTATCAATTTTATAACTTGCAGTTTTCAGTTTCACTCATTCTCTTTCTGGGATGTAAAAACGACAGCTATTCAAGCACTCCAATGCGAACATTTATTTTTAATCGACACAAATGCAATTAAATAATATTTCACAAACAGCACAAACAATTCTCTTGGAGGGACACTTTGGGCTTTTTAATAGCAAAACAAGAAACCCCAGAGATAACACCAGGACCCGGACGTAAGGCAGGAGTTTGAAAAGGGTGTGTCAAGTTTGTCAACTTTCAGTTCTCAAAAAAAAAAAATATTCAAGATTTTTGGTAAAAAAATGAAAACTGAAGAAACAGATCATGCATCATTCACTGTACTATGATTTAGAAATGTACGTATTTTAAATATCTCAGCGCAGAGTTACTGTTCAGACTGAAACAATCATAAAATAAGAGTTAGTTTAATAGGATGCTACAACTGAGTAGCATTACTACACATCAGAAACATATATTGAGGAGCCAACATGCAACTCTACTGAATAACTGAAGGACTGTAAAAAAAAATCCCAATGACCATTTGACAAAGAACAGCTGTGGGAAATATGTTACATTACCAGGCAGGAATACAGAAGGAGAAGGTTTTTCTCTGCCAGTTATACAGCAGAAGTTAATGTCCTGTAGATAATTACACTACAAAATGTCAAACAAACAAACAGAAATCCATGCAGTTTGGCAATATGAATATTCTTGAAAGGTTTTGCATGTTAAACACATTTTGCTGCACAAGTTTATGATTTGGTAAGGTTGGTCAGGGCCGTAGCAATACTAGAACTACTGATGTCATCGGTTGTAGTCCACCTCAGCCATTACTTTGGCACCAAAAGAAGTTATTTTATTTTGGACTTTCCAAGTTTTTTTTTCAGTCAAACATCTTTAAACTTATCGTAAACTGCCAATTTATTTAATTTGAAGGAGTGGAAAATTATATATGATTATGCTGACCTGCTAATGTTAGCTTTGGCAGGTAGTTCAGTTTGCTAGATAGAAGCTAATTACATCAGACTATGTAAATATTTATCAACAACTAATCTCTTTGTAAGAACTAGTTTGTGTGGTGGGACATGTGTTATTTTAGTGATGCATAAATCTCTACTGAACTCTTCGTTTCAACTTAAGGTGCAATGTTTAAGATGTGGCCACATACTCCAAGGACATAGGAGACAGCATTTCATATCTATACTGGGTTCATACAATCTCAATTTACAGTCATCGGTTCTAAAAAGAAAAAATGAGAAAAGCCAACTAAACACTAACAGCATGGCAAAAATATGCAACAGTTAATCGCTAACGGAAAGCCCGCCACCCAAGACCCGCGAGGACGAAGCGCTAATCTCGTTTCTGCCTTTTCTTTATTTCTTCTAGTTAATGAACACGTTCAATGTGACAAGCCAGTTCTGGCTAGAAAGGATTCGTCTTGTGTAAAACTCTCGCAAGAGTTTGTATCTGTTCGACAGAGTAATCTTACATTTCTATAATAGAAGGTAACGTCTGCATTGCTTGTTCACATGCTAGTTTGAATAGAATGTGTTATTTGTTTAAGAGTAAGGTTCAAAGTTAAGGTTGCTTTTATTATCTTAAAGTTACATTGAGGA
Source organism: Taurulus bubalis (assembly GCF_910589615.1). NCBI lineage: Eukaryota > Metazoa > Chordata > Actinopteri > Perciformes > Cottidae > Taurulus > Taurulus bubalis. The sequence continues at coordinate 16,072,903 of NC_136599.1, read as the reverse complement.
ACTTTCATTTTGTGTTGATTTTGACAATAGCGTGAATATTTACGAGCACCAGAAAACCAGTCTGACAGTCTACCCCGCTCAGTCCTGGTTCTGGTTTTCCCGTGCCTCCCCTTTGCTCTAGCGGGCCCACAATGACAATGACGATGACGGAGGCCCACTGGGTCTCCGTCATTGCCCCACTGGCAGAGATGCTGAATCTTTAGAAGCGTCATTATTACATTGAGACTTTTTTTCATAACCAGCTAAGAGTAAGTGAAAATTACTGGACACAGCAGTGACTCACTACCGCCTCTCACGGAGCAAGTGATATTACTCTTATCCTGATCGTCTTCCTACTTTAGTCGCTCAGTGTAGGATCAAGTTTTTAAGTTTTTTTTATGGGTTGAATCTTGAATGTCAATATTATTCAATGCTTGGTACAGGAAATACAGACTCTCCACAGAAACTCTGACAAAATGTCGTCACAAACCACGAAAATCGTAATATTTAAAAATAAATACATCAAGAGACAACGTGAAATTGACATGACAAATTACTTAAAGTGGTACCCTAAAGGAAGTAAACCTCTTGGGTACACAGATTATAGGTCCGCTCTGATACCGCCACAGTAGCAATTCTCATGACTACTTTTCTCTTTTCACAGGTGTGATATGTTGATATGCAAATCTGTACAATGTCCTTATGTGAAAACTGGGAATGTCGAGAGTGTTTGTGTTGTGGTGCATGTTCACTTCTCTCCCTGCCCAGCTCCCATGCACAGACTCCCCTCTTCCTCAATGGTTTCCAGCTCATCTGTGCGGATGGCCTGTGTGATTAAATTCAACTCCTCACACATGGTCTCATACCGATACGCCACTCGAATGCCAGGAACGTTGGTGCGCCTGATGTCGTTACACTCCTGCCCCTCCTTGGTGTGATTTGGGCCGAGCCAGGATCTCTTCACCTGATACAGGAGAGGAGCAAAATTAAACTGTCTGCAGAACAATAGACGGAGGAGGGAGTGGTGTAATTAAGGACAGTACAACTGGAGAACGTGTTTTGTGAATATAAAGATAAGTGGTACCCTTTGAGAGAATCCGCTCATCAGCACGCTGTTTCGGGCAAGCTCACACATGTCGCAGGAGCTCAGTTTCCATACCTGAGCAGCAATGCTGTACTCCTCCATCAAGGGCTCCTACACAGAGCACATATCAAGATCAGGCATTCAGGATACAGCACACTGATACCCTAAAATAGGTTTAAAAGTGAATTACAACATACTATTTGTCTTGCAACTGAACCGTCTACAGATAGGCTCTACATGTATTGTAAACATGTAGAGCCTACATGTTTTTATATTTGATAAACTTTTTTTGTGGCTTTGACTGGTTAATTAGGCAACGTCTATAGTTATGATAAAAGCAAGTGTGTAGGAGCGCAGGAATGAACGCAGCCGGCAAAACTTCTCTCTTTGGCTGCACAGGTGTGCGGCCGTTTATTCACACTCACACAAACATTTCGCCCTGTGCCACTGACAGCCAGTCACCTTTAACCCCCCACCGCCAACCCGTTCCTATGGTTACGATACCTACTCCTACAGGGACAATTACTCGTATCGCGTAAGCCATCCCACTATTATTTTAAATGATACCAGTCTCAGACATTCTGTCTCAAATAACATGTGTTTTGACCACTCGTGGAATCAAACACACCTGGAGTGGCCAGAAGTCAAACTTGTGTATCTTTAATTCACACCAAAACAAACTATGTTCTGAGAGGATTCAGAGGATTCATCTTCTGACATTGTTTTATTAAGAAGACTGTCAACAGTGTCTTCAGAGGAGATAGTGCTGTCCCTTCAGGCGTCCCTCCAGAGCTACTTCCTCAAAATTATCATTATGAAGATAAACAACATAAACATAGCTATTGCTAGTACTCACAGCTGTCAAGATAGCAGCTTGTGTAATGAGTGAGCGGACAGAGGGCATGCAGGCAGGCAGGTGGGCCGATTTAAATGATTAAATAGGTTTATTACAGTCCTGCGACATGTTTTTATTAATTTGATTATTGATTGCTTTAACAAAACATTTTTAAAGAAGAAAATAAATCACCAACTCTAGCTTTAAGTGTCTAATTAATGTTTTATTGAAGACAGATGTGCAGGAAGTGTCGGCTAATTAAGCCCTGCGACTGAGCAACAAATGAGCCAGTGTCAGGTGTCTAATTAGAGTGAGTGAATAACATAACATCTCTTTCACTTCACTATATATATATATACCTATCCTCATCAAGTACCTTTATTATTACATTTTGCTTATACAATTCTAATTGTGAGAAATAATAAACTTACAGAAAACCTAAAACTCTAAAATGTACAACAATGACTCTGACCTTGGTGAAGTGAAACTGCAGAGGGTCGTCCGTGGACAGAGAGACCACGAGGCCTCTGGACAGGTACTCTGGTAAAGGGTTACGATAGTAGCTGAGGAACAGGCTATTATTGCTGAGAGGGGACATGGCGATACCTATCTGGGCCAAGTAGTACAGGTACTGCAGCACAGGAGCCTGGAGGACCATAAGGCATAATGTGTGCTGTAATAAACAAGCAATGCTCTCGGAGTAGATTAATACCACAGTCCTAATATTCCATGAGCCTTAAGGAAGTAACATTAAAACTCAATTACTACTCAACTGAACAAACAATTATATTATCTATCATTAGAGTTATAAATTCCTGACGAACTCTTGGACTAATAAACTCTGAGCAGAGTTATGAAATTGAGGCCACACCTTCCTGAGCAGCAGCCCATGGGAGATGTTCTCTGATAGCATGAAACCAGACACCAGGTGATGGATCGGCCCCGCCTCACCACAATGTGGACGTAGGACGAGCGTGTAAAACCCTCGCTGCCTGGAACGAAACACACACAGATACCAGAAGGTGACTTCAAAGGGAGATATAGCATATAACAGGTTTCAGCTTCGTTTGAGGAGTAAACAATCAGGCAAAGTATGGTCTGCAGAGATTAACCTTCGTTGCTCTCCCCTTCAACAGATGAATCCCTAAGTACGAAAGTGTATTTTGTTGTTTGTTACCTTGTACTGCAGTAATATGAAGCGAGTCTGCGCACACACGTGCACACATTTGACTTGTTAGGAAGGTTTTTGTATTCTGTTTTAAATGAGGAGGTGGAGTTGAGACAATTTGTTTTTAAATCAGTTCAGGATGCATTCAAAATTAAATCTTTTCAGGAATGAGTCCTGTAATTAAGTAGTGTCATAAAGTTATTAAATCTATTCCATTCCAAACTATTTACGTATAAAATATTCTCTCTTTCTCAAATAATTGTGTTTATATTTATAATGTTTTGTAGCTAATGTGAAGGAAGAGAAGAAAAACAAAGTTTTAAAATGTAGAATTGTAATAACATAATAATATAGGAGATTAATAAATACAAAAATATATATATAAAAAAGACAAAGTTGAACCATTGGGAAGAAAACGTTCCATTATTGTTTGCGTACAAATTGCAATTTGTCTTGGATATTTAACATATTTTTTAACTGGTTTCGTGCCTCACGTATAAAATAAAAAGGGAAACATGAAAAGTAGATTGTGTACCTGCGCAGGTGATTCAGCACGGTCATGTTTGCATACATATAGTAGAGATAGTAGGAGTAGGGCGGGTTGTCCTCCTCTGTCCAGTTGCCGGGCAGCGGACTGTCCAGGTTGAATATATGTTGCTCTGGTTTCGATTCATCATCCACGCTGTCAAAACCCACAACCTGTGTGAGGAACCAACAAGAGATCCATGAAACCTTTGAGTGAACATGTGAATGATATAAATTCAAGATTGTACAGCAAAGACTTCATACGTGCTGCAGGAAGAGGTGCAGCTCTGGATGGCTGCCGGGGTCGACTGTAACCTCAAACAGAGGCATGAAGATATTCTCCAGCATCTCTTGGAAGTTACACAGCTGTTTCTTGGTGTGGTAGACGTCACTTTGAGAGAGAAATGCAAATGAAGAAGTGACTTGTGAGATGTTTGTGTTTATAAAATGTACTCATGTGTGCTGCAGATACTTCAAAGATGCTCAGTGACTAATGTGTGTTTGTATACCTCAATAAGGTTTATTCACTGGTGAAGGAGTATTCAGCTATTTGACTTAAGTAAAAGTACACAAGTATTAATCTCGTTATGGAATGGGATACTGGGATCACACTTCCCACCACTACGGTTACTCACAAGAGTCTTGGCACTTGCACAAGCCAGCGCACATTGCTGGAGTAGACCTGATGTTTTACAGCCCACTGGGCCAGTTTGTCCCACTCGTCCCTGGAGCGTCCGTAGATCGACAACCTGAGCTCCACGTTCTGGTATTTGCTCTCCTCCAGGTCTGCCATCACCTCCTGAAAAGCAGGGACACAGTCCATCAGCAGATGGCGCCAGTATCTCATGCACTCATTCTGCAGCTATCAGTTTGGTAATGGCAGTGTTTAAAGTGCAAGTTAGCACCTTAATAATGTGGCCGAAGTATTTCCCCTCGATGTGGTTGTCTGTTTTGATGAAGATCTCTCTCAATATGGACTCGCCAATGGGATTGTATTTGGCATTGAACTTGTCAAAGCGATGAAAAGTGTTACGGTCCTGCAAGAAGAGTTGAAACACTAATTTAAAAAATCTCAGAAATGTACACTTTGGTACTTTTTCGAACCACTGATTAGCTTTTTGTCTATCCATCATGGCCGTTACTCACTGCGTGCATGTCCAGGGTGTCCACGCTCAGGTCAAACGCTGTCAGGTTCATGGTCTCAAACACCTCCATGAGCGTCTGACCTTTGCCTCTTTCCACATGCACAATCTCCTTAGGATACTTCTTCATTGCCCTTTTGATAAAACGCAGAAGATGCTTCTGGTTCATGCAGGATGAAGCGTGAATGTGTGTGTCCACCTGTAAAAACAGATAAATAAGGTAAAACAAGTTATATATTGGAGCTTGGTTCTGGATAAACAATTTTGATTAGGGTCAGTAGAAATATCTGTCAAGTTCACCTTACGGATATTGTAAAAGTCGCGATGTGGGACTTTCTTCTGTGCTGCCAACTCTTTCATCTCATTAAGCAGAATGTGCATCTGGAACTTGGAGCTAAGATACTGCAGACGACGGTAGCAGAAGGACTTTCTATAGCAGAGGGGAACCAAAACTAGTAATTGTTACTTTCTGAGAGAGATTGAAAATGTGGTTCAGCTGTTTCAAAAAGTAAAGAGACCAGAAAGTCTTGTGATAAACAATTTTAACTGTCCGGTATCATCATTTAACAAAAATAATTAATCTAACATGCGTGATATACACACTGTTCTGTAATCAATAATAAGGAAGCGTACACTGGTCCGTTGATGATGAGGGCCATCATCACGTTCATGTCAGCGATGTACTCCTGCAGGTTTGGATATGGCAGGTCCAGCTCTGTGCTCCTGTTGGCAACATCAAAACTTATGCAAGAAAGTCTCCACTGCCAACAAAAGGTGTGAGTCTAAAAACAGACAAGCATCCAACCACATCGAGGACGACAAGATAAAGCATGCAAGTGATCCATCATAAATATCTAACTTTTCCATAATGTCCCTCGTTGTGTACACATGCATGACACCATCCACCATCTTGCAGCTGTAACCCATGTCATGGGGCATGCTGGCAGGGTCCAGGTTCTCATAGGGGTGCCTTTCAGGAGCCGGAGGGTGCATTGAGGCATCTGAGAGGAAACAGAATGTTGCGCTGTGTCACGGCTCTGAACGAGGTGGGAACACACATGCAACTAAGGTCTGATTTTAACAGCCTGCACGTGAGGAGTGTGTGACAGATGGATTGTGAAATCTGTGGTTGTGCCCAGTTACGTCTTAATATAAGAGTACGGCACATGACACTGGACATGACTTGCATTTCCATATTTAAGAACCGGTGTGAAGGACTTAGGGGGATCAATTGGCAGATCAAATGGAATATCATATTCATAACTATGTTTTCATTAGTGTATAATCAATTGAACTACGAATCGTTGTGTTTTTGTTATCTTAGAATGACCCCTTTGTATCTAGGGAACAGGTCCTCTTCCAAATAGTCCACAATGTTGCACCGCCATGTTCCAACAGCAGCCCAGAGCGGACAAACCCGACACTGGCTCTGGAGAGGGCCTTTTGCGTTTTTACACACCCTGAAGGCATCGTAGATTATACCTGCTTGGAAAGTGGGAGGGGTGTTGACTGTTGTTTTGTTGTTGTTTTGGTCTACAGATACAATATCTGTCTTAGAGGAGGGATTCCTCTTTGTTTTGTTTGCAATGTTTTTCTCATTCAACCTTTAGGGTCTGAGAACAGAGGATGTCTTATACAGAATAGTTTGAGAAAATGTTTTGGATTAAACGAAAAAATTGATAACATTGATATTCTTGTGTTATTACATGTAAGGAAATGGCATAAAAGGTGCCCAATACAAGGTTCCAGAGGTACAACAAAGAAAAGAATATGAGAAGCTGGAATGAGAAAATTATAAAATACATAAAGACTTTAGGATTAGTCAATTATAATTGTTGGAGAATTCTTTTTGAAACAAAACGTTTAAGCACAAATCAAGGCCTGCTTTTTTTTTTATAGATGCATGTTTTTTTGTGCCTTGTATATGAGGATATCAGCGTGGTGGTGTGGATGTGTCTATGTATACACCTGCAGTGAATGAGGTCTCTGGGATCTCCTCCTCAAAGATATCCAAGTCCAGAGGTCTCTCACTCAGCTCCTGAAGGCAGCGAGCGGTGGTCGTGCAGAAACTCTGCAGCGACAGACCCATGTACTTCTGTCTGATGAACAAAGCCTTCACAACACATTTGGCTGCATCCAACAGATCTGTGAAAGGAACCTTGATAGAAGAACAGTAGAATGAAAAGGAATCAAGATGGATGAAAAGAAAAAAGAAGGTGTCCTTTTCAGAGAGGGGGCGTTACTTAATTGTGAGAAACACCACAAAGTGCTTATAGTAAGAGAATACTTTCTTTCCCAACTCCCCCTGCATTACTGGTACTCTGACTTACACCACATTTCTCCTCTCCAGAAATAGCGACTCGCTGGTACTCTTTAACTGGTTCTCTCTCCTGCAGATCAGGATCCTGGCTCTGCTCCTTCATGTATCTGATAACAGATCAACAAAGAAATGACTTAAACTATTCTGGCATAATGACACAATGTTGCCTATAGCCAGTGAAAACACTCACTCAAGATCTGTGACACTGTCAGTCTTCATGAACTCCTGTTTGGCTCGCAGAAGGATGTCGGGTTCAAACCTGAGCGCAGAGAGGCTCATCATTGTTAGCTTTCGGGCCATTCAGAGATTCTGATTGCAAATGCAGCTACAAATGTTAGTATATTAACTAACAACCTCCTTCTCTTCACTTACTTCACATCCTGGCTGATCTGTCGCTCAAGTCGATGACGTCTCTCCTCCAGCTGCTCAATGGGGCTGTCCTCTGGGAACTCATAAGGGGCGCTGCGCATCTCACTCTCTGCCAGAGTGCGTGAGAACAGCTCCTTCACACAGACACACAAACAGTAAACAGCATTATGAAAGTCTACAAAGCTACAAGTCATTTTAAAGTAAATATTTTAGGTGAATAATTCACAGAGTACTAACCTCAGCAATCTCCTTGTACTTCCCGTCCATGGATGTACGCAGGTCAATGGATTGTTTCAAGGCCACTGGGATCCCAGGCAAGGAATGCTGGGAAGTGAGGAGGTGGCGGGCACCACGGAGATCAGCTGGAGATAAAGAGGAGAAAGAGGGAAACTCATAAAATGACAGAGAAAATGATGTATCTTTGGAAGTACTGAAGAATGTCTCTTCTAGAATAATCCAGGCCTAATTTCAGGCTCTAATGACGCACACAGCAACTCATTTCAGGTCGAAAAAAGATCGTCAAGCTTGCAACAGCTGCATCCAATTAACTGTCAATGAGATTATCAAGCAAGATAAAAATAGAAAATGTCTGATATGAAAAAAGTGGGCGAGACATGAAAATGAATCAGCTAAACCAGCTTAATCAGTTTAATGACAGTATTCTGTCTTTATGATTTATCATTTTTTCAACATGTAATTCACAGTGACCCAAAACAGTCTGCAGAAGATTGTGAGTGGGCCTTTACACAACAGTGGAGGCCTGAGGTCAGCGCCTCAAGACACAGTGGACCATTGGGGTGGAGCGCCCATTGTTGACATTTCAAGGCTCAAGTTTTAGACAAACCCAGTTGTCATGGAAAGAAAAAAAGAAAAAGAAGGGGGTGGCCATTGAAAAAAGACAAAGACGGCTGGTGAGTGGAAGCTCGGCGAGGAGGTTGTCAGCAGGGTTGAGGAAAACAAAGATCTGAGGCATTTGCCTTTAAGAAACAAATGGTGAGGAGAGACAATGTTTTCACTGCTGTGTTTTCCCTCTGGGTGTATATTTAGCAGTCTGTCTGCAACGATGTTAATCTTTCCCTCGAAACTACGCACCCGCCACTGAAATATTCATCATCCTGTTAAATATTTCATCCTGTGGGTGCTAGGGTGTCATTGATCCTGTTGTCTGTCAGCATTTATTTACCATACATGGAGAAAGGTCAAAGAGCGCACACTGTAGGATACCGGCAGTCTGTGTTAATCCTGATTTATTTAACACAGCTTGTCTGAGTCAGTCTAGTGAACAATAGAGGATCCCAAAGATGCCAAATAACCGGGCTGATTAGGACTCAACTAAAAGAATCATTAAAGGTACAAAACCACTTGAGAAGGAGATGGAACGGTGGCTGTGAAGAGAAAAGAGGTGATGGTGTAATCATTGGCCACAACTCACCACGTTGCTTATCACCTTCTGCTTAACACTGTCCAATCAACACTTCCCACTCAACACGCTGATTAAGTTTGCCTGCTCCACAAGGCAGCGACGTCAAAACATACACAAGTAAGTCGGACTAAAATACCTCAGCGAACACGGAGGGAAACACAAACTTCTTCAATGTATAAATATTCAAGCGGGCTCGTGCCTTGACCTTTAAAAGACTGAAAAGTCGAGCTCCAATAATAAGCTTTGAGTTTGAGTAAGTTCAAATCAAGAAAATGACATACAAATAATAATACTATTTATTATTGATTAATGAGATCGCCTCTACATTTCAATCATTTTAACCATATGAGTTAATCTGTGAGGTAATTTGGTTGCATAAAACACAAAATGATGGTAGATAGAGAAAAATATATATTTGGAAAACATTAATACAAATAGTCATTTTACGATTCTTAAATAAAATAAGCAAGAACTTTAACAGACTGAGAGTAAAACAAAACGTTTACAAATGTTACTAAGGGTTGTAGAACATTAAATAGTTAAATACAAAATAAACACAGATTAAGAGTTTGTCCACTCACCAACATATCCAGTGTTCTCTGTACACCTTGAATGCCATCATATTGATTACAAGGAATGTATTTGCTGAGTCATTATCAAATGTGCACATGATACTAATGAATAAAGTAATGAGGAGATATATTTAAATATTTATTGACAATGGATATAGTTTCACATTATGCATAAGCACATACACCAGTCAGAGAAACCTCTTCCATCAAATTTGGGGTTTTGAACTTGAGACCAAACAAGACATCCGAAGACAAGACATCCGAAGACTTCATCTACAAAGTTAGGAAATACTGTACAAAGGACATTTCACAAACAAATACTTAGCAAACTATAAAATAATGAAAATAGTTACTAAAGTCAACTTTTATATGGAAAAGAACAACTGTTGCATCATCTGCAAACATTATGGAAGAACCTCCACTGGACACATTTGTTCAATCATCGCACATACACATACAAAATATCACATAGCTTAAATGAACAATAATGACAACACATGCTGTGGTGCCAAACTGTCCTCAAGTCTCAGTCAAGTTCACAAAGTCAAGCCACAGATAGATGCTCCTCCGGTGATAGGAGGGAGCATGTCTCTGTAATGCAATGGCCGGCTAAGATGTTATCTCTGCTGTCGGTTTGGCACACATCAATTTCTCGTGATAACAGTGGACACTGGTTTGGAGGGCAAGAGCCAACCAGCGGCAAAGACATCCATACGGGGCCACAGCAAAGCCGAGCCTAGCCAAGCCTGCTGGGCCCTGGAGCTAATCCCCTAATGGCTGCTATATTTGGATCATAGCATCTCTGGTTACATAACAACTCATCCCCCCACTGTTTGAGAGCAAACCACTCAGAAATTAAAGTCAGCCATGTTTCATATGAACATATAATCTAGTTGCATAAAGCGTTTATTGATCAAGCAGGAAGAAAGTAGCACAAGGGCCAAATATAAGCGGATTGAAGGTGTCTAATATGACGTTTCCAATCAAAGACAATGCAACACATCATCTTCCACAGCCTCAGAATGAGGTAAAATAGTATCAGCTCACTGAAGGACTTCCACTGCTTGTGTATTTCAGCAGCAACACAAAGTATGGAGAGCCCTAACTCCAGTATAACTGAAACCGGATGGTGCGGTGTAATAAGTCCTTGGGGATGAGCTCACTAGTGGAAAGTCTACAGGCCATAGGGGAGTAAGAGGTCAGATGTCAAGAGACTCTGTGTGAATCTTCCTCTCCAGAAGTGTTTTTCTCCCTGCCCTTTTGTCAGAAAACTTGTCGTTACAAAGAACAACAAGAATCCCTGTCCCAGCACATTTCTAAATGATTACACTGGAGCATAAAGAGATTCTCTTTCTTTTACCCCCATGTCATCTCATCTCTACTCTCTGTGTTTTCTGCCGTCGGCAGGCGATGCATAATCAACCACCGTGTACCTGTTTCTATTGAAGAGGCAGATTTGGTATTCAGTCCACAAGAAAATGTCAGTGACTAACAGTCTCCGTTGCAAAAGTGCTGCTGAGAAAGCAGGAATAACAATATAAACAAAGCAGGACTGGAGGTTAATTTTGTTATGTTTTTAGTAAGGATATTTTTCAAACTATGGAAATGGTAGTACTGTTACACCACCTCCGTTTCAGTGCAGATAATGAAATCATACTTTTTTTCAGTATCTTACTTTTTTTTTCTGCAAAGCCCCTTTTTTGATTTGACAAAAGAAGGCAAACGTCTAAAATGTTCCATGTGATCTAAACGCAAGCAGGTGTAGAGGCATTTTGCCAACATGAGATATCCATAAACTAGAAACTATAACAGAAAATATGGCAGATACACAATTGAACATAACAACAATTCTTCTCACTATCACGATTTAAGGACGCCCGCTCAAGCAGCTGACGTCTCTCAAGATATGTAATCAAAATATTGTGTTTAGTCTTTGCAGCTGCGTAAAATTCAAGTAGAAACTTATTTCCTGTATTTTCTTTACTACTGTCAGTTTTCTCACTTGAAGCATACAGAAAGGGAATGCTAAAAAATGAAGGCAGGATCTCCACTAGCCCTAAAAACAACCCTCTTGATCAGATCCCACAGCTGCAGGTGTAGTCAGCACAATTTATCGATCCGATGTACAGTTGCACCTTAACATCATCTCCAAAAGATATGAGAAAGCTAGTATGTGGGACAATCAATCAACACACTAAAGCGCACTAAAGACAGCACTGCTCAGGGCTATTACACAAAGCCACCAAGGGACAGGCAGAGGAGAGTAGTAGAGGGTGTGAAAGAGGGAAAGTAAAAAGGGGGAGAGGGAGAGGGGAAGAGAAGAGAGTGTTTATTGGGCTTTTGCACAGGACGAGGGTAGTGGAGCGTACCTGTCTACTCAGAGCCTGCATGAACCAGCAGCTATCAGGCCAAGAAAGAGAGAGAGAGAGAGAGAGAGAGAGAGAGACAGAGAGAGAGAGAGAGAGAGAGAGAGAGAGAGAGAGCATGCCAAACAGCAAATGGCCCTGGATGGCGTCTGCTATCATTGCAAGAATGGTTAAACATGATGGGATGGGAGGATGGAGATAAATGGCAATAAATAAACACTTTAAACACTCTAAAAACTGGATAGAAACACACACATACGCTCACACATAATCAAGCTCTCACAGAGTCAAAGAGTCATCTCCTCTATTCCCTGAATCTGTCCCTGTCATACGTACAAAGAGCTGGTCCAGCAGATCCATGAACTCCCCCTCACATCCCAGTGGGTGACCCCCCTCTGCTCTGTCTGCCTCCTGGTTCAGGCCAGCTTCGCTGCACTAGCTTCCTCTGGAGCTGATCCTCATTGAAATGCCTCTGACATGTATCTGGAACGTACCACAGGAGGGAGAGGAGGCGGGGGGGAGGACAGCATGCATCACTGGAGGATGTGGGTCCTCCTGCTGAGAGTTATACCAACAACACCCCCGCTGTCCTCTACTTTATCCTCTGTGCTGTGTTTTGCTGAGGGGACCATGTGTTCGGGATGTTTGTGTCGTCTGTGTGAATAAAATGGTGCTGGCTCAGCGGTAAGGTTTGAGATGTCATGGTCTTTTTTTTTTTTTTGCCAGCTGAATAGCTGGAGTCTGAGGGAGATGATCGTTTAATAAACAAGACCTTGCATCCATGTCCTCTCACGTGAATTCAATTAAAGGGCCAGCACATTGTCCCCATTATAGTTTGGAGCAGTAATTTCTGGAACATACTTTCTCATGCCATCAACACAGAATCGTGTGTATGCTATAACTGTTTAAACAACACATTCATAATTCATTAAACTGATGCAATTTCATTACACAGAATGATAGACGTTTGTGAAATCCGTCATTGTGTCTGTTTCTCTGTGGTCACATTTCTCCTCTTATTATACTTATGCAGTCAGTGTAAATTTGCTGCATGCTTTAATTGCAAAAATATGTAATCAAAAAATGTTTCAAGAGTGTACTGGACTGCACTTTAATTTAGCAATACGGTACGAGAGGCAGTACTGTGTCGTCAATAGTGTACAGTTCAAAGGTGTTGTTAGGCAAACCCTTGAACAGTACATTATTGTAGATACACTGCCTCAAGTACATTATTGCTTTTATAATACGGTTACTACTTGCAACATTGTAAATAGTAAGTAAATAGTAAGCTGCCTTTCAGCACAAAATAGTTGTAGCCACCAAACGTTGTGTATCGCATTTCAGCGATAGAGAAAATAGTCCCGTGTGTGTGACGGTTGCTATGCACACACAAACACACGAGATAGAGAGAGTATGTGATTTACTGACGGTAATTATCTCTCACTGGAAATCATCACGATTTTGTGATTAGCCATCAAACCCTTTTCATTCCTCATCTTAGTTTCAGGTTTTACGCACTCGCTCCCCGCTAATGAGTCTGCTCGCTCAGAGCGTTATCTGCTCTCCTACCGCTCGCCCACATTATTCACCGCTGCCATTCTCATCAAAAGTCATTCCCCCCAAAATATCAAAGTTTACACGAAACATGTTTGTTTGAAATGACAACTAATGGTTGTGCAAAACCCCCCAGTTATTTTGAGTGCGCACTGATATGGAAAGCTCTGGTAAATGTAAACAGGCGTACAGTACATTATGGCTCAATAAAGTACACCCCGCGACTCACTCTCAACCAATCAGAATGCTTGATTTCATCTACCCGTATTATAATTGCTGTTAATACCTGGATAACAACTTCCAGCCAGATCAAAACATTGAGACGTTCATCCAATATTCCATACCTTCAAGAATGATTTGCAAAAATGCCCATTACTGGGTGCTATTTTAGGCTTTTCAGAAAGTGTTATAAATATAGACAAATTTATGATTATTAAACCTGTTGTAAGCGAAGACTTAATCAAATGAATTTGCCACCAATGAGTATGGGCCTCATCAACCCCAGTTTGTAAAGTGTTTGCTGCCCATCTTATCTCCTGTGGCTCAATACTTCTCGAGTTCAACTCAATTTGTCCTAATTTGAAATTTAAAGCTGAATAAGAAGTCTTCACCTTTTCTGACCCTAACACAGAATCCTGTTTTCTTATACTTTTCTTACAAAGGGTAAGACAGGCAACAGTCAACATATTTGATATTGTTGTCACTACCCTGTCTATGGTACTCAGCCCCAAGCCTATTGGTTCTATTTTAGGACCCTGATCATCCAATAATAATGTCCATACAACTCCACATAATATCATACATTATCATACACAACTATTGGCTAAAATCATCCTGACAGTCAGAACTTAATATACTGCAAATAAAACACATTTTCTCCCCTTTTAAAAGCTGATGGAGAGCTGCTGATGAACAGGAGTAATCCAGTTTGAAAGCACTGCTGACAAACTGGACAGAAAAAAACACTGAGTGCTACAAAAAGTCAAACGCAATCAGACTTCAGGCAAATTGCCGCTGTCCCTCTCAAGGTTAACTTATCTTGTTTCTTTTCACGGCACTTAAAACCAAAATATCTTTCACGAGATCTAATCAAATGGATGAGGCCTCAAGAGGAGCACAATAAACCAGATTGCTGGTGATTGATTCATCAGGGCAGCTCCATATAATCAGACCAGGCTCCCTCTCTTGGTCCAACGCTGCATCACACACAACCCAAGATAAGCTTGTCAGTGTTTAAAGAACACATTTAACTGGAGCTGTTTTCAAAGCATGAATCTACCCGACCTGAATTGAATTACTAGAATAAAAGCCAAAGTTCTGCCTAACACATTTTACAAAAGTAAAAAAATATCAGCAAAATATAAGCACTCGCCATGCAGAATTGTCCCTTTCAGTGTGTATATGATATTATTGCATTATTATTGTGATACATTAACATGTAAATAGAATTCAGATTTTGCAGCTGGTTGAGATGGAGCTCATTTTAACTTATGGTATTGAGCATTTCCCTATAGCGATGCATCATACTTTTTTGAGTACGTATTTTATATGAAAATGTTTAGGGTTGCAACTAAGGATTATTTTCGTTATCAATTAACTTAATGTTCGGTGATCAATCGATTGATTAATAATTTAGTCTATTGTGAAAAAATGGCTTTCAAAAATAAAAAATCCACTGTATACTGTACATATACAATACTTACAGTACTTAGTATACTGTATGTCTATTGAATAAAAAAAGCCAGACAGACAATATTTCAGCCTCTAGATATTTTCTTTAATGTCATATCATGTCAACAGCAGCATGCACCGTACCTTTCAACAAGATTCTGGCTCTCCACAGGTCGATGTGTTGCAAACCGCAGCTGGCATCAAGCAACTCTCTCTCTAAAGAGCCACACTATTGATTATGAACAACTATATTAAGAGGTGGTCCCACCCACAGGGCACAAGTCCACAAGACCTTTTAACAGGCCAGATGTTGGTTCATGTGAGACACAGACCACTAAAGAAATGCATGCAGTGCAGATGCACACGAGGAGTGAGTCACTAAAGGTTATCAGCTGAAGGTGTGTTGGGGTGGGAGTCCCAGGGCTCGGCCAATCATTATTTGTACAGATTGCGTTACTGAGGGGAGTGACAAGGCTTAACATTTAACCAACAGGGTCTCTCTCCTGTAATTACTGTATTTGTTCATGACACAGACATAAAAAAAATGTGTGCACACAAAACGATGACAAGGGGTGACACAGCCAAAGGAGGCGTGAACAAGATGTGGGCGAAGTACAATGTGTTCAAAGGTCCATCATGAACCTCATGTACTGCATGATCATTCTGAATAATGGCCTGGTTTAGTCAATCATAGTTTTGCATGTGTTATGTTATTGTAGTATTGCTTTCCTGCAGAGGTGGGACGTAATTAAATACTTTCATTAACCAGCCATCTGACATGCATAATTACTTGTTGCATTGCAGATTGTAATTTTACCTACAAAAACATCTAATCAGTTTATAAAATATGATGGATTTGTACAAGTTGAAGTAGCCAACAGAATTTGAAGCTACATATTAAAAAAATGTTGTTTACACATTAACTTTAATATATGATCATATACAACACTGACAGTAGCCATTATATTTCCTATTGAGCACTTTTACTTTTGATACTTTTCAGAAAAAAGTACTTTTGTGCTTTTACTAGTTGAATATATTTTACAATAATTATTTAACAAATACCAAGTATTAAAGAAACAGTTATTTAATATACATTTCATTCTTGTAAACTATTATGTTGTGTTCTTGTGCGTAGTTATAATGCCATTGACAAACCCATCTGTAATATCTATATATATATATATATATATATATATATATATATATATATATATATATATATATATATATATATATGTATATATGTATATATGTATATATAAAAAAAACACACACTATATATATATATATATATATATATATATATATATATATATATATATATATATATATATATAGTGTGTGTTTTTGCCTTTGCTGAATATAATACAAACTGTTTATGCCACTTACTTTACAAAGCCTTCATTAGTAAGACATATATATTGCTACGTTTCTCTTTAAGTGGTTCAGCAAGTGTAAAACAGCACGAGGCACAGAACAGGCCGACTGGTGAGTGGGTGGCGCTCTAATTTCAGAACTACCTTTTTCACAGCCAGAGAAGTGATTCACACACTGCCGTTCTCTGCAGAGTTCACTCCACAAATCTGCAATGATGTCAACATGCAGACAACACTAAACAACACTATGCCTCAGACAGAAGTCACGCTGGCCCACTGACCAATCACAGCGCATGTTAATGGTTACGCCGGGCCACTGACCAATCATACGTCCACGCCATTTCGCAGGCACTGCACGTCAAAGAATACACACAGTTTGTCAAACTAAATATCTGATTTGTTGAAGTCCATGACAATCAGCCACAACGTCCACTCCCTGTGTACTTTAATCTGCAGAGGCCTGCTTAAACTGCTTTGCTTCCATAGAGACACAGGAAGAAAACATCTGATTGGATGAAACTATCCTTCAAACCAGCTGCAATGGAAGTAGTGCTGCTGGCTGAAGGCAGAGCAACAGAGGAAGACAGGAGCTGTGCAATGAGAAAATAAGCTAATAGGGAAAAAATAATTATAATACATGTAGTGTGTTTGTGAAAAACAATTAAATTATTAAATAGCTATAACTTTGTGATTCTGTTTATGCCAGCAGAGAAGGCTTAGCAGGCCCACCACTGGTTTAGCGGGTCCATAACCTCTAAAGAAAGATTAGATGTAAGTGATTCAAACTTATTTCATGCTGATTAGATGAGCTGCAGCCTTCCACCTCTATTCTACTCTGCTGTGCTTATTGATTGGCCCATTAGATTGGATCAAAAGTTCAGGATCCACAAGATAAAACTCCTCCAGAATGCTCAGTGTCAATTTAGACAACCGTTAAATAGACGATTTACTTCATGATCCCGTTATGAGCGACTGCACCAGAGTCAAAAATAGCAAATCATTTAGCATTTAAAAGACAAGACACTGGCAAGTATTCAAACAAATCAAAGTCCATCAAAATACAATGAAATGATAGTGTTTAGTTTTCACTGCACTTATTATACACAGACTGTACTGTATAATCTGCCCAAAATTAGAATAATGCCCTTTTTAGGTGATGAGTCACCTAAATGCCATCTTTGCCTACTCAGACGACTCCCTGGATGCTTTAACAACATAACATGTGAATGTTATCTTAATGTGCTTCTGCAGAATCTAAATCAAACCTCAGAGGAAGAATCTGTGCACAGCACTCTGCACACAGTACGTCTATAAAACAGAAGGAAAACATATTTTCCTCAAATATAAAAGCCTCTCATCATTTCAGTGACTATTTACTTCTCCATAATAATTTTTGTAATAGCCACTGAGCTATAAATGAGGGTAATCACAGAGAGCATCCTGACTGGAGGGGTTGGTAATCACTTAGACCTCCAGCTGTTGTATTTATTGGCATGGCTACAAATCAATCTCCGGCCACCTTGAAGAGTCATCGTAATGTCACAGCATGTCACTGTCTGTCGTAGGTGTCTCTAGTGGTCACGTGACCTGGGGGATTTTTAAAAGATACAACATATGCTTGTGTGTTGTTATGTAATTCTAATATGTAAAGTGCCAGTAGAGGGAGATTATATCTTATATCATCCGCTTCCAATTCAAATAAACTAATTTCAAGAGGAAAAAGTACACCAGTGTTTTTGATGAAATGCATGATGTCTATATGAACTGAGTAAACATTTTTTACATATTGAAGAAAATTTGTTGGATTAGGAGATGACACAATGAACAGAGGAGGGGTAATGTCTGGCATTTCGTCATATGGTCATTCTACACTCTTTGTAGTTTGGCTGAAAGGCTGACCAGTGTGTGCATACATCAGAGTGGAGGCTAATCCTCTCATTCAGCTTGGATCAAGTCCTGAAGTACCAACCTACATATTCTATATAGGCCACATACAGCCACCAGGCTACATGAAAAACACTGTCATCACATTTGTCGAAGCAACACATTAATACCAACAAATTATTTTCAGGTACATTTTCTCACATGGGCCGTGACAAGCCAAAAGGCTCCCCAACACATGAAGGACCATCTAATCAGTTAAGTTAAAACATGAAAACTGACGAAATGACTTTTTCTCTCACAACAACGAGTTAAGCAACATTTCAGCAACGTCAAAATGGTTTAATGGCTGATCCTACTGTAAATTAACCTCTGGCTGACGATACAGAATGCATGTGTTGTCCCTGCAAAAACCATAAGGGATGAAAATAAAAGCTGTATACCAGCACACTGACATGAAACTGCAGGGTACGAATGCCGAAATCCTCCACAGAGAGGACCTTCAGCTACACCTCTCTAATCAACAGGTTTGCATTTCCCCAAACTACTCGCAGAGAAAAAGTATTGCACAATGGTTTCCTCTGATGAGTGCTTTGTTTCTTTGATAATTTATCATAAATCAAAGAATCATGTTTCAAAAAGTCAGAGCTCACATAATAATGCACAGTCCAGAGCCACAGTACCTCAGGCTCATTTCATGTGAGATTCCTCCTCTGTAACTGGACCGACACACTTCAACTGTCCTCCTTCTCCATCCCCATGCAACCTCCACTCACCTGTGCTGGCTGCATACTGCAGGCTGCCCCGCTTCCTAAAGGGGGAGAGGGGCTTGTTTTTAGCCCCAGCTGCGGCCCCCGGTGGCAGGTTGGAGGACATGTTGTGTGTCCCAGGTTGTGTGATTCAGCTAGGCAGTGAGGGTGAAAAGAGAGCGGAGTGAGTCCGTGCTGCAGAGGACCGAGCGTCGGAGAGCTGCAGAGGAGAAAAGAGAGGAGAGGGAGGAGATGTAGCACAGATGCTGGGAGCTTGAGAGGGTTTGATTGCAGTCAGCGTAAGTGTGTGTATTTATATGTGTGTATGTGTGTGTGTGTGTGTGTGTATGTGTGTGTGTGTGTGTGTGTGTGTGTGTGTGTGTGTGTGTGTGCTACGTGCCTGATTTCCAGACTGGTTGGTCCAGCGTGAGGCTGCAGTGCATCCCTCTGCAGCGAAACAGACCCCTCCCCCTCCGAAAGGCTCTCGTGCCTGAGCTGCAGCGCTGATGGAGGCTGAGGGGAATGGAGGGGCTCGGCTTCCCCCCTGCCACACACACGCACACACACACACACACACACACACACACACACACACACACACACACACACACACACACACACACACACACACACACAGTGCATAATAAAAAAATAAAAAAAATGGTTGATGGCAATGCATTTTTCAAAAGTGCATTTTTCAAAAATAAAAAAATGGTTGTCATTGGAATACATTTTCAAAAAGTGCATTTTTCAAAAGTGCATTTTTCAAAAATAAAAAAAATGGTTATCATGCAGTGCATTTTTTTTAAAGTGCATTTTTCAAAAACAAAAAAGGTTGTCATGGCAGTGCATCTAAAAAAAGTGCACTGCCATGACAACTATTTACCCAAGCAATTACTTATAAGAACCCGGACCCATTTCTCCTTCAAGGAAAATTATGGGGGACATAATACAGATTAAATAGAACACATAGAACACATTTCTGACATTGTTTTCAAAATAGTGTTAAATATTTTAAATGTTACATATATGTCACTTTGGGCGTTAATGGTAAAACAATTGTATTCATAATTTAATTAATATAACATGATTTTTTGGTGTACCTTTTTTTATATGCTTTGGATTGAACAAAAATATGTTACCTAAATATCATTGATCAGCCAAATTAACTGAGCAGATCATAATTATTTTTCGTATTGTGCATATATGTCACAGCAGGTCTTTTGTGACATTTTTAGGTTAAATTCCCGATGTAAGTATGTGTCACAACGATTTTTACCTGATTTGTTTTATATCAGTTTCTTCAAGAAATGTGCTCACAGCAGGTTCAATATATTATAGGACATGTTATGTAAGCATTAGAATTCTTAAACGGGTGAATCATACCTTTAACAACGAAAAACAAGCTTTATTAAATTTAGCACTTCCTTCAGATCTGTTACAACATGGAGCAGACATCTTGGTTGTTATGAGAACACAAAATCCCATGACCTGTCACATGACCCACCAATATGTTTAGTAGCTGTCACGTAGGGACTTCATGAGTTAAAATCAAGGATAAAGCATGATGGAACTTTCCAGAACATTTAAAGGATGTGTGACACCTGTGTCACCGTGGGTCCTAACAGTGCATCTCCAGTGATTTTTCCACCATACTTAATCAGCAGTATGATTTTACAGGGCAAACATTTCGAGAAGAAACAAAGGTCAGACAAGCGTTGTGATACGTGTAAATATTGGAATAACTATTCATATAGAAAGTTTGGTCTTTTGCAGCGTTATCTATGGTCGTATGTCAAATTGCATATTTTTGTCAAAATTCTTATCCTTGGGGGAAACCCAAAATGTCCTATCTTTTATTCAACGTAGAAATTCAGAGTGACTTTTTATCCTGCTGTGTACACCAATCCTGACTAATATGCTTCTCCTAAAACCTAAATAAATAGTTTTTTATTCAAGTTTTTTGAGCAGCCTGGTGTTACTTTCAGGCTGTAGGCATCCTACAGTAAAATATGTTATAGAGTGATACTATAGGCTACAAATAACACAGGAAAGCACTATGGGTAAATATACAAGTACACCACCATAACCCTATACTGTTTCAGTTGGAGTATTATTGGGGTAATATAGACCGGCTAGAAAGACTTGGCAAGCCCAAATGTGGGGTGAGGGTGAACTGGGAACGTCTGGCAAAGGATCCTGTCCGGGAGGTCTTCAACTCCCACCTCCGGAAGAGCTTCTCACACATCCCGAGGGAGGCTGGGGACATGGAATCCAAGTGGACCATGTGCAAAGCCTCTATTGTGGACGCGGCCGCTAGGAGCTGTGGCCAGAAGGTCATCGGTGCCTGTCGTGGCGGGAACCCGAGAACCCGGTGGTGGACACCGGAGGTGAGGGAAGCCGTCAAGCTGAAGAAGGAGGCCTTTCGGGCATGGTTGGCCCAGGGGTCTCCTGAAGCAGCTGACAGGTACCGGCAGGCCAGAAGGGCTGCAGCTGTGGTTGTCGCGGATGCTAAAACTCGGGCATGGGAGGAGTTTGGGGAGGCCATGGAGAAGGACTTTCGGTTGGCCTCAAGGAGGTTCTGGCAAACCATCCGGCGGCTCAGGAAGGGAAAGCAGGGCCTAACCCAGGCTGTTCTCAGCGGGGGCGGGGGGGACGACGACGACGACTGCTGACCCGGACTGTGGACATCGTCGGGCGGTAGAAAGAGCACTTTGAGGAACTCCTAAACCCGGCCAACATGTCCCCTGGAGAAGGGGCAGTGCCTGAAGTCTTTGGGGTGGATGCATCCATATCCCTGGGAGAGGTCACTAAGGTAGTCAAAAAGCTCCTTGGTGGCAAGGCGCCGGGGGTGGATGAGATCTGCCCTGAGATGCTGAAAGCGCTGGACACTGTTGGGTGTCTTGGCTGACATGCCTTTGCAGTGTCACATGGGGGTCGGGAACAGTGCCCATGGACTGGCAGACCAGGGTGGTGGTTCCCATCTTCAAGAAGGGGGACCGGAGAGTGTGCTCGATCACACTGCTCAGCCTCCCGGGAAAAGCTTATGCCAGGGTGCTGGAAAGAAGGCTCTGACCGCTTGTCGAACCTCAGATTCAAGACGAACAGTGTGGATTCCGTCCCGGCCGTGGAACAGTGGACCAGCTCTTTACCTTCGCAAGACTTCTGGAGGGGTCCTGGGAGTTCGCCCAACCAGTCTACATGTGCTTTGTAGACCTGGAGAAGGCTTTCAACCGGGTCCCTCTGGGGTTTCTGTGGGGGGTGCCGGACCCGTTGGCACGGGCCATCCGGTCTCTGTACGCCTGCAGTAGGAGCTGTGTTCGTATCCTTGGTAATAAGTCAGACAGGTTCCCGGTGGGTGTTGGCCTCCGCCAGGGCTGCCCTTTATCACCGGTCCTGTTCGTGACTTTCACGGACAGGATATCTAGGCGCAGCCAGGGGGCGGAGAAGATCCGGTTCGGGAGTCTTGGGATCTCATCTCTGATGTTCGCAGGTGATGTGGTCCTGTTTGCCTCCTCGGACTGTGACCTCCAGCATTCACTGGGGCGTTTTGCAGCCGAGTGTGAAGCGGCAGGGAATAGAATCAGCACCTCCAAATCTGAGGCCATGGTGCTCTGCCGGAAACCGGTGGATTGCTCCCTCCAGGTGGGGACAAACTGCTTACCCCAAGCGAAGGAGTTCAAGTGTCTCGGGGTCTTGTTCACGAGTGAGGGTAAGGTGGAGCGGGAGATCGACAGGCGGATCGGTGCGGCTGCAGCAGTAAAACAGATCCGTCTTAGTGAAGAGGGAGCTGAGCCGGAAGGCAAAGCTCTCATTTACTGGTCGGTCTACGTTCCAAACCTCACCTATGGCCACAAACTCTGGGTCGTGACCGAAAGAACGAGGTCTCGGATACAAGCGGCCGAAATGAGCTTCCTCTGTAGGGTGGCCGGGCTCAGCCTTAGAGATAGAGTAAGGAGCTCGGACATCAGGAGGGAGCTTGGAGTCGAGCCGTTGCTCCTTCGTGTCGAAAGGAGTCAGCTGAGGTGGTTCGGGCATCTAGTCAGGATGCCTCCTGGACGCCTCCCATTAGAGATTTTCCAGGCACGTTCAACTGGTAGGAGACCCCGGGGAAGACCGAGGACATGCTGGAGGGATTATATCTCCCGGCTGGCCTTGGAACGCCTCAGGATCCCCCAGAATGAGCTGGAAAATGTTGCAGGTGAGAGACAAGCCTGGGTCGGCCTGCTGAACCTGTTGCCACCGCGACCCGACTCCGGATAAGCGGTTGAAAATGGATGGATGGATTTATTTGTGTATCTATTTATTTGTGATCCCATAAAGTGACAAATGTAGCAATTTATTAATGCCTATGTTGGTCAAACCTAATTTTTGGGACATGAGTCACCCAGGGAAAAAAGTTGTGTTAACAGAAAATTGGATCGGAAAATTAAATGCTCCAAAGAAATGTGACAAAATGCTTAAGGAGAGAAACTTGCAAGATTTTAAGTCATTATAATCTAATAAAAGTGAACCAAACCCCACATTAGATGTAATATATTGCTAACAGAAATCTTTAGATAAAAAAAACGGAACATTTGCTACACAATTAAAGGACTGAAGTATTGTCAGGAGTAATTAACATGACGTCACTGCAAGGTGCAGGTGTAGAAATCCATTTATGTTCCAGAGAGATAGTCTATAAATGGAGATGAGAGCACAAATCAGTCGAACATCCATCTTTCCTATTCATGATTTATGGGTTTTACATCACAATGCCTTTGTGAATACAGACCAGGAGGAGCTCACAGAAACATATGACAGGATGATGGAAACCCAATGTCTATTCAGTCCTGATATAATCACCTCAAGAATCAATATATCAGAGCCACCTCCTGGCTTAAAAACATAGAAATATAAATGCAAGACAATGACCATTTGTCTTGCACATTCCTTCACTTTGTGTGTGCACTGTGGAGCCAGCGCCCTCTTGTGGTGTGTTTGGGGAAGTAGCGCAACAAATCAGAAAACAGTCACAATGTAGGAAACTGGCTTTTTTGTGTGTGTGCAGCTGACATTTTTTTTTTTTACCCAGATGGTTAAAACGGTTTTAAAGATTCCGGAGATACTTTCACATTTGTTGTTGAACGACCTTGTGCGTTACTCAAAGGTTGCCAGGTATTTATCTTTCTGAAAATCAGATGCTTAGCACAAACTGGGGCTATAGGGAAGCTCTATGACATCAGTAGCTGATCGGGTGATACAAGATGTTTAACAAAAAGGCCAATATTGATCCCATTAGGTGACTAGCTGTTGCACCAGTCTGTTTGTAAAAAGGAAGATCATGGTCAATGAGCGTGAATATGTCCAAAGTAAACCAGATCCAGATATTATGGTGTTTTAGCAGGAGTGATGATGCTGATGATGGTAATGTGTGACATCTTCTTCTTCCCTGAGAACATTTTCAGAGTTGATGGAGATGCCATGTGAGTGAACAGAACAGTTGCTCTGGATTTCACTGTGGATTTTTTATGCTGTGACTGTCAGCGATTGAGAGCTGCAGACAGCTCAAGACAGTCAAAGTGTTTCTCTATCAGACAGCAGTAAGAAGTTAAGGAGTTAATGGATGAATGAGGACAAGGAGTCTGATATATTGTATCCATTAACAAAATCCCATCAACTCCACTCTTGTGCACTTTTCTTCACTCGTTTCCTCTGAAGTTAATCTGCCTGTGGTTAATTCCTCTTCAGGACCTTGGACACACAGCTTCCTCCTATGGCAAAGACACATCTATAAATGCAGAGATTGAGCAAAGCATTAGGAGAGAATTTGGATTATGTGCTATTTACTAAGTATCCCAGCATGCTCTGTGCAAACAGCAGGAAACACGCTGCATATGGCCAATCAGCAACACAGCAAAGGACGTGAGATTCAAATCGTGTATTCAGCAATCGTAATTCTGTTTCTGCTGTGCTGAATATCTGTGTTTTTCACAAGACTGAATTTTGTGATGCATAATTCATCAATTCATATAATTAAAAAGTATATGGAAGAAAAATACTTTAAGTACTCAAAATTAGCCCCTTTTCTGAATATTTGTGCAATTTTGAACCCTGATTTTCGCTCAGACATACATACGAAGATCTTTCAAATATAAATTCACAAGCATAAACACCATAGTGTCCATTTATCTCTGTAATTCATAATTAAAATCACAGAAAGAATATGACTAAGAATACCCCAAATAGTCTCTTTCACTGGTTGATACATATATATTCATGCATATACTGTACATATATATGAGAGACTATATAAAAAAAATATTCTTTATAATTCCACAGAGTTGGTAGCTTTAAAATAAATGGATTTACAAGATATTTTGTGTAAGAGGATTAACAGCGAGTATCACAACATCTTGCTTCAGTATGAGGTCTCCAAGCTTCCCCTATCAGTCATCAGAGGCAGTACACTCTTTTATCTTGTAAACTTGTCCAAAAGCATGTAGACTAAAACCACATGAGCTCATCAGTGGGACGGGATCTCCTGTAGTGAAGTCTGCAGAGGAATTATAAAGTAACACACTGAGGAAAGTAAAGAGGATCCATGTGTATGTATCAAACACAAGTTCACTTTGTCAGTTGGATCTTGACAGGGAAATTATTGGATTTTTTGGGAGGGAATATTATTGATTTAACAGAGATCTTTGATTGTCTAACTGCTTATTTATCAGCCTATGTTCCTTCTAAGAGGCTTGGCAGCTCGACTGCAGTGAAGCCCCAAATTTAAGCCGACGAATCAACTCTTTCTTGTGTATTTCTGGCTGTATTATGAGGTGTTTGAAGATGCATTAAATGGTAAACGCTCACTTTGAGTGTTGGTGTTTTACTAATGATGTGGATGAAGTATCAATGAGCCTCCAGCTTGACCTACTTAGACAAATAAATGTAGAATCCATATCAATCCTTTCTGCAATGTGATGTGTTGTAGTATGTAGCAAAAAACACAAGTCCTACATGTTCAGATTCTCTGCACCCTCCACCCAAAGGGACGCTGTGTTAAGCACCGCCTCTCTGGTTGATCTGTGGCTCTGTGTGTAATCTTGTCAACAGATCAGAGACGGAGGGACTGAGCACAAAGCAGGGCTAGGCCATCCACCTCCTAATGAGATTGGCCACCATCACTAGATGTGCTATTGAGATTAGCCTGCTTGGAAGCATACAGGGATTTAGACTCGAAACACCCTGCCCCAGGCAATTAGCACTACATACTTAGGCAGAATGACGTGAGCTAATGCTCAGTATCTCAGCACAGAACTGGACTCTGACATGGTGCAAGTGAAAGTGGGAAAGGTGGGGTTTCCTTTTTAATGCATTGGTTGTACAATATCTATGCCTACATTTTTTCGATTGGAGTTGTTTTCTTTTATGTTTGTGCGGCTGTTAAAACTGAACAACAGATTCGGCAGTAAAATGCTGAACAAGTATATTAATTCCTGTAAGGTGGAACTTACTTAAAAACAGGAAACAAAGACGATCTTTTGAAGCCACTGTGAAACTTAATGGAATCATGATTTCTGCTTTCACCTTCATTAGCATGTCACACTTTTCCTTCCTCAGAGATCCCAGTCTGTCAATCCTTTAGCTTCCTGCTGAGCTGTTTGACCCTGACGTCACTGAACTGGTACTCGGACTGTCTGATCCAACTGCTCTTAAACCTGCTCCTCCTACAATAAACGTACAGAGACAAATAGAAACACGTGGGGAAAAATATGTTCAAGGTTTACAAAAAGGCATTTTTTAAATACAGTAATTCCCCCTAGTTAATTAGATTCACTTGATAAACTATAATTAGCGCCTTGTGGTTGAATGAATACATTCATGTCCTCGCTTCATAATTTGATCCTCTTCGACATTTGTGTGACATTGTCCTAAGCATTGCATTTGAATTCTAGAGTTATGGTCATAACATGCGTTGTGAGGTCGCAGTGACCTTTGACCCCCACATTCTAAATCAGTCCGACCTTGAGTCCAGGTGGTCGTTTGGACTGTTTGACTAATTCCCTCAAGGTGTTCCTGATATAAACACACACTTATTGTTTTTGCTTTCATTTAATACTGCAGCTGCCTTTACAAAGTAAGTTATGTTGCATGCAGTATGCATTCAATTGGGACATACTGCTTGAACATTGACCCTCTTGATCAAACCAACTGCGTAGAGGGTTGTGGATAAGAATGGCCAGAAGCGCATGCTGCTTACATACTGCAAAAATGTGACCGGATGCAGTAGGACATCCTGCTATTTTTAGCATGCTGCATTTAAAATTATATGTATTGGGACATACTAAATATTTTTCTGGCATACTAAATAGTGGTAGTATGGATATTGGAATGCACAGATGGTGTTTACGAGAATGGGTCGGACAAATGTACAGATGGACAGACAAATCAAAAACATAATGCTTTTGGCCACGGTTAAAACACTTTATGACTGTGCAGTCAAACAGCTGCAGCTTGGTTAAAAAACACTGTTTACTGCTGATGTTGATCATTTTATCCATAATCATCACACCACATTAAACACAAAAACATCCAAGACATCACTTACATATTACATTGTACGTTCCTGATTAATTTACCAGTTTATGCAGCAGTGTGTTGAAGAATATCCACGCAGTATTTTGTTTGCAACAGGGCTCATTTTCTGCAATAATCCAATGGAAAAATAGCATTGTCTTTTTATTGAGGGAACACATTATGCAAACCTTTTGGGTTGACCTACAAAAATACCTCATTCCTGCAGCACTCTATTACAGGCTACATTAAAATAGGTTTTAAAGAGTCCAGGACCAAGACACTCATAACGGTACAGTCATGTCATCTCTACTGTGCTCCTCACTCAAATATAAAGGTTTTAAACATTCACCAACCAAACATGATTTATGCTTTGATCACACCTCTAAAATGCAATATCAAAAGTATGTAAAGTAAAAGATAAATTAAAACGCTTCACTAAAAAGTGTGGGACATTAAAGGTAATAAATTAAACCAAACAACATTTTGTAAACACCCTGCTGGTTTCTGACGTGCTTTTTTGGGAAAGATATACATCAGCAATACAGCATCTCAATGTAAGTCCTCTAACACGCAGGGCAGTAACAGCCCTAAAGACCAGTCCCACTGACCTCCACTCATCAGGGCCATAGAGCTGACCTGCTCACAAATCAGCTGATCCAATCCTGCAACAACAAGCTTAATGCACGTGACATCCCACTGACTGTCTTAAAAGTGTCTGCTCTGCCTGAAAGAAAACATAAATATTTGTCAGATAGTTTCAGTTATGTTGGATGTAACTTGGGAAACATATTTAGTTCATGTAACTGCTGAGAACCCCTCTAAACAGCAAAGAGCAGAGTCAGTGGCTTTATTGAGAAGGCACCACACCACCTGGGATTTAAACGTCTTAACTATAAGAGGTTTAGGAGAGGTTAATGCCTCCCTGCTTCGTCCACGTGACTGACACTGAAGTCAAGAGTCCGAAATACAGCATGAATCAAATGTATGCACACTGACTGCACTCAATAATATAAATGGACTTCTCGATCCCAGTCAGACCTTTGCAGGTCTAAATGTTTCAAAAATGGTTACCCATACAAATAGGTACAGTATATATGAGACTCTATGATGACAGAACATACAGTTCACATTGTTTTCCTAATGTGTATACACTGTAGCTGTAGAAACAGTTATATAAAGAGTTATATGGTGCACTTTCTTCGTCTGCATACACACACAGACACACACACACCATAGACTCTATAATAGTGGCACACATTCAGGTATATGGACAAATCAAATCACACTGATCCCAAGTATGTGATTGAGTTTATTTGTCTCCTTTCTATACATCATTCACTATTGCCCTTATTATGATAATTGGATTGGCTGGCCAATCAGGAAGAAGCATCTTCTAAGTCCGGGGTTTAAGCAGAGGGAATTAAAGGGAGGATCTCTGCTGTACAGAGCTGGTGAATTGATTTGAACCTTGAGAGAGTCTCTCTGATCACCTAATCGAAAGAGTCCAACAAAGCCAGGAAAGCTCAAGCACCTCCCTCCCCATCCCGCATCCGCTCGGAAATCGCCTTTCAGCTCGATTAGTGTTGCAACCAGATTCTCTGCTCTCCTGCTCAGACAACCGTCAAAATTTCCTACCTTGAGGATCTTGAGTTAGCGGAGGAAGAAAGCATGGGTGCGGGAGCAAGCGCCGAGGACAAAAAGTCGAAGGAGTTGGAAAAACAACTCCAAGAAGATGCTGATAAGGACTCTAAAACAGTCAAGCTATTACTGCTTGGTAAGTGGACGTATGAATACTCTTTTGCAAGTTTTCCTTTTCGTGCTAGACTGGGGGTGATGCAAAGTGCTCAGACTGAAGGATATTCACTTGAAAAGATTCAATACTTACAACAATACCAATATTAATTTAAATTTAAATGTTTTACTTTCTTTCTCTGCTTGATCCAAATGTTCTGTCTGCAAAGTAGAACAGGAGTCTTGCAGTCAGCCAATAATCAGCAGGTGTAACTGATGAATTAGTAAATGCACAGGTATTAGACATGACTAAGTTGTCCGGATAAGTTATTTGATGTTACAGATTGTCTAATTCATAATAATGTTTTCATGAATTAATGATAATTCCCTTTTAGTTTATTGGCTCATTAGCTGCATATTCTTCAAATCTTGGATATGGGCCATCTCTGAGACAGCGGTTCACTGCTTAGTTAGATGTAAGCTATGGCATGCTCAGAGGATTTGTTTCTGGATTAAACTCTACATTAACACAAACACAAAGATCTGAGATGAAATTCAACACAGCACTTTGTAGAATTTAGATGTTAAATTCAGATTTTAGATTTAGATTTGAAGGAATACTAAAAACTAAACATTGGTAACAGACTTTTCACATTAACTACTTATGCTTATACTTATACTATAAATACTGCAGAGACTTGAGAGCTTGGTCTGCTGTTTTTAAGTTGTGTTTTTTAAAGAATTTGCAGAACATACATTTCTTATTTTTAACAAATACATTGTACTTACATTTTTTCCCCCACATCTACAATTTAACAATGACTATTAGGACATTTGTGCTTAGAACGATCATAGCCTTTGGTCTAAAATGAATCACAGGGCAGCTGTGATTTGTCAATCCGATTAGCTCACTGGTTTAGTGCAGATCCACTTGGTCAAGTCTTTGTTGATCCCTCTACTAGCACAGTATAAAATGTGTTTTATTGCCACCAATGTTAGAAATGATGAATAGCTAGGATACAGCGTTAAACAAACATGATACAGAATAGTAGTAGAACAAAAATAGAGGTATACTTTCCAGAATATTTAATTATTCTTTTAGAGAGTAAGCTGTGTATCTGAAACAGTATTCAGAGATTTCCTATTTTTTCCCTTAAGAGTCACAGAGAAGCTGCTTGTCCAGCAGTGTAGTATTAGAGATCAGACAGTAAGAACTGAGTCGATACAGATTAGAAGAGTGCCATTTGGTGGGCTCTGGTAGACAATGTGAAAGGATTTGAACTAGACATGTTTTTCTTGTGTATTTTTGACGGTGTGCTAATATGTGAACTATTTATTCATGAAGATTTCTTAATAAAGCTCAATGTTTAGGATACATACAAATAGCTTTTACAAAGACTTTAATCAAGAGGATATGACAAAGATACCTATATGTAGTTAGTTACTTCCAAAAGTGTTACGCTACAAGTCAGCCCCCTTTGATTCTCTATGAAATCTGAGAAATTGGCTTACAAGAACAAGAAAAATTCTACAGCTTGTATACTACAACTGGAAAAAATGTTTCAGCAAAATCTGCACCCTTTCATTTTGTTAATTTTGTTAAAGGCCAGAGTTAATGTCACTGCAAAGCCTAAAGGCACATTCCCTAAATGAACACAAGGTGAAAGAATGACTCAGAGAGGATAAAGGCGCTCGTAATCTTCACAGGTGATGAAAACCAGTCTTATACGTCACAGTGTCACCATACATGATCACAAGATCAGGTATAATGACTGCTAGTGGGCTAAACCCAATAGTTTGCCCCTGAGAGGGGTGGATGAGGCCTCACAAGTGTCTTTAAATGCTCGTACAGTGTGAGGACTGAGCTCAACATGGCTCCGGTGAGAGCAGAGAGCCGGCTTAGGTTGCTCTGTGATCTGAGACGGCTTACAGTGCTGCAGAGAGCCTAATCCGCCGGCAATCTGTTGCTAGCACATCCAACTGTGACTTGAATTGTACCTAACTGCACAGTTCACATTATGCATCAATGTACAATGTATGCACAAGTTACATTTCACTACACGTTTCAGTTTCAGTGTGATTTGCTTACGTTTGGAGATGTGTGCTACTGCCAACACACTGGAGCTTAGTGTCTATGTTACAGAATGAGCTGCTCAATGTACAAACATCTTCTGATAATCTGTCATGAATTGCTTACAGAAGACCAATTTAGACTACATTATAGCTTAGCAAGACAGAAAAAGGCAAGAGCTTTATTGTTGTGCTGCAAGGAGATTATGTTGTTCTAGTTAGAGGAGCCTTTAGCCAGTTTAGTGTCCTCTTTTAAACCATCAGAAGGCATTACATGAAACTGGGAGCCAGAACACTTCAGACAACTTCATGAGCACCATCATTTCACAGACCAGCTGAAATGATCAGCAATGAATGCACATAAAAAAACCACAACATGTCTTGTCTGGCTTTTATCACCTTAAACTGCATTTTTCTCGACTGTAGCTGATTTTGTTTGTTGAATGCAGCACAAATATATTTGGTTTGTTTGCTCAGGCCGTTGCTGTTTATTTAATACCCATTTACATTTGACTTAGACAAGGGAAACAGTTTTTAAAGCAAACTCAGGCACATGTAAAGGTCTACTTTTGATTATGAACGGTGACACACATCTATTTGCATGTAAATAGACTGGGAAACTTTAATACAAAAACAGTTATTTATGAAACTGAGGGTGGATTTTGGAATTGTCAAGATTTCCCAAAATATGTATGTTACTTATGGGTTTCTCTAGTATGACTCTTTGCGTTCTACAAACTAAATGTCATTGAGTTTAGCTCCCATGTGATGAAAGAAGATATCTGCAAACTTCAGAAAATAATCCTGAAACTATCCAAACAGATCGATAGCCCTTTCGTTCAAAGTCACAGCATTTTTGTCTATTCTGGCCGGACGGCTTCTTTAAATGTTCTGTATCATCAAAGCACATTCATAGCTGTTTCTGGTTCACAGTGTGATTCGACTCAATAGCATGTCAACGATAATTAATAGTGTGTTGTTGCTAATCTTTTTATTCTTTTACAGGTGCTGGTGAGTCAGGGAAAAGCACCATTGTAAAGCAAATGAAGTAAGTATGAAAATAATTGATACAATTAGTTTTTGTGTAATCCACACCATGTCAATGGCAATCAATGAAAGGGTTTTAATCTCATCGGTCAGGCAAACAGCTTGCAGGCCAAAGCTCCGTCATCTCGGACTGTTTTACTTACAGTGAAGTCGTTAAACAAAAGGTCAATAGGGCAAACATCCGCTTAGTCTGATTTGTCAGCACTTGTTTTGTGCTGGGAGTTTCACTCTGGCAGTGAGAGCTGAGCGAGGTCAGAAACACACCACAGGGTGGCGTTGGGAGTACAAGCTCCAGTGATGTCCAGTAGGTTGTTTCTATATTGCAGGACCTTTTACCTGTGGAAATCCAAACCAATGATCATTTGCAAGATCTTAGTATTTCTATTAAAATAAGGTTTCCACAAATTACTTTATCCATTCAATTATACAAACTGCATTTTTTGTTTAAATATATTAGGGCAGGGGATTAACGTTGCACATTTTTTGCCTATGCTACTTTCCTCTGTGTACAGGATTCTGCATCAAGGTGGTTACACAAAAGAGGAACAACTGGAGTTCAGGGCAGTCATCTTTGGCAACATCCTGCAGTCTGCTCTGGCTATCATCAGAGGCATGGAGATCCTGGGCATTGATTTGGGATCCAGCACTACACAGGTCTCATATGACACTTAAAATATGTACACCTGATTAACTTGCAGCGCTATTCATTTTCACTGACATGAAATCGTACTGTGAAGTAGTTAAAGTACTGTGCTGATGGATCTTTCTGTGTGCATTAAAACCACAGGAGAATGCACAGAAGCTGCAGAACTTGTCAGACTCCATTGAAGAAGGCACAATGCCTGCTGAGCTGGCTGATGTCATCATGAAGCTGTGGAAAGACAGCAGTGTGCAGGCCGGCTTCGACCGAGCTGCTGAGTACCAACTCAACGACTCTGCTGGCTAGTGAGTTCATGTCTACTGTTGGTATTAATCACGTAAAGGGGTTACATATCAAACTAAAGAGGCAGCTGGTTTAACATTGATGGATAACAGTGATTTCGTATCTGAGGCCTGACTGCTGTATGATTTGTTCTGCCATCATCAGCTACCTCAATGAAATGGACCGAATCTGCAAGCCAGAGTACCTCCCCACTGAGCAGGATGTGCTGCGATCTCGAGTCAAGACAACTGGTATCATTGAAGAACAGTTTTCCTGCAAAGAGTTGTACTTCAGGTGAGTCACACAGGGCCCTAAACAAAAGTCTGTGACACCACTGAGAGCACTCCGAGATAGCCGGGACTGACTTTGTTGTGACTTTCTGTGTGGTAAACAGGATGTTCGATGTGGGTGGCCAGAGGTCAGAGAGAAAGAAGTGGA
This sequence comes from Taurulus bubalis, assembly GCF_910589615.1. Classification (NCBI taxonomy): domain Eukaryota; kingdom Metazoa; phylum Chordata; class Actinopteri; order Perciformes; family Cottidae; genus Taurulus; species Taurulus bubalis. The sequence goes on along the minus strand of NC_136599.1, from coordinate 16,039,125 downwards.
TCCATTGCTTCGAGGGTGTGACCTGCATCATCTTTTGCGGAGCGCTCAGTGCATACGACATGGTGCTGGTAGAGGACGATGAAGTGGTGAGTTGAGACTCTACTACCAGGCCGTAAAGCTTGAGACGACAAACACGTCGGCTAGTAAACTTTACCTGTTCGTCTCTGTCATTTTTCAGAACCGCATGCACGAGTCCCTCCATCTATTCAACAGTATCTGCAACCACCGATTCTTTGCACTGACCTCCATCGTGCTTTTCCTCAACAAGAAGGATCTCTTTGAAGAGAAGATCAAGAAAGTCCATCTGAGTATCTGCTTCCCAGACTACGATGGTAAGACCGTCTGATGCTGTTTCATTGGTTTGTGAGCTGTGCCTGCTAGAAACGGTGCTGTGACGGGACCAAGTTTGTTGTAGCAGTGAGAATATCAGGCTCGATTAACAGGAACATGGGGAGATTAAATCATGCAGTTCGAGTGGATCATAGTCTGCTGCCAACAAGTCATCCCTCAGTTTTGATTGTGATCGTTAATAATGATAAAGAAAGACTAAATTGATCAAGTAAAGAATTTTGAGATTTTAACTGCAGACAGTGAGAGCCTCAGCGTTGTTCCTTCCCTAAATGATGTGATGCAAGCAATTATATCAAACTTCTGTCATCTCAGTTGAGATGCAGAGTGATTCATTTCAGGAACATGTTACTTTTGTTCTTTTTCACAACAAAACTCATAAATCTTCATAAATCCGCTCCCATGTTCACGTCCTTCCTTTTTCTTTAGGCTGCAACTCGTATGAAGATGCCAGCAACTACATCAAGTCGCAGTTCTTGGAACTGAACATGAAGAAGGGCGTGAAAGAAATCTACTGCCACCTGACCTGTGCCACAGACACAAGGAACGTTGAGATTGTGTTCAACGCTGTGACAGACATCATCATCAAAGAAAACCTTAAAAGTTGCGGTCTCTTCTAAGCAGCTCAAGAGTGAAAAGAGGTGCGCAGTGACCACACCACATCCCTCCCAGGGACTAAGTTGATACAGAATAATAGGGTCCAGATGAAGCCGACCCCAGATGATTCAATTTAACTCTCGTACATATCAGGCAATCCTGTGTTGCCAAGCAACAACTTCTGACCATGACATGAATCAACTCGAACCACACAATTTAGCAACTATGCAGCCTAATTATATGAATGGAACAAAATGCATACCTTTAAAAGACAGAAGCAACAGATTTTACAAATGATTTAAGGTGATTTCAACCTGTGTTTTTCTCTTTTTTGCAGAACTTCCTTTCCTACTTTGACCCCTCACTTATCGGCATTAACTGAGAAGTGTACCGTTGGAGCACAGAAGATCGTGTTTGTTGAGTTCACGCCATCGCTTCCATGCCAAGTCCCGGTTCTTGACAGCTCGTAGCACACCACCATCTCCAATAATACATCCCTGCAACACAATGCACGCCCAGCTGGGTTGAAACAATCATCAAGTCACCATATTGTTGTTGTGGACAAGCAGATTTCTGCAAGCTTTTCTTAAGTACAGTATTTGTCTCACACCAGACGCCGCTGGTTTGAAGGTTTGAAGATGAAGTAGTTGCTCATCCGATTCCTCGTCGCTTCCTTTTGACTAACGCTACTGTGTTGTGAGTTGTATTTATCAATCTCTGTAAAAAAAAAAAATATATATATATAAAACAATAAATTGGGAACGGGGCGGAAATATTAATGTTTTGAATAGCAACGTTCCAACCTTGTTTTTGTTTTTTAATACAGTAGTCTCTGTGGTCTTGATATTTAAACTGTAAAAAGTTGCTGAGTAAATATCTCAGATATTCCCACTGCTTGCAGTATATCCAGATGACAAAGTAAATTGTACATGTATCTAATCTAAATAGTGTTTATGTATTTAATTCATTTAACAAGTTAATGTGATGAATACATTTCAGAAGGTCAAACGCGGTAGAGAAACTTTGTACATAAGAGTAGGTAATTCAATATATTTTGAAAGATACATCTATATGAGAGCGAGTGAAACACTAGAGGGATGATGCTTTATATGAAAAGGGAATATAAATCTACTGAGTTTGTCCTTTCTTATGGAATGTAGAGGCATGAATAAAGATGGATTAACATCCTTTGTGTCCATGTTTCTTTGCTGAAGAATCAAACTGTCAGTCACTGAATAATGTATCTGGAATTATAAGAACAGAGCTGATGACACTGAAGGGAAGCCTCAGGGCACAATGTTGGACAAGTTCCCTGTTCTAGTCAGATGGGAAATGGTAACGTATAGAAGTTCATTAACAATAAACCTTTTGAGAGAGAAAAACAAATGAAAGCAGGAATTAGTCTACAAATTGAGATTTACTGGAAGATTGTGCAGGGACAGATTCATGAAATTAGAGAGCAGGCAAGGACAAAACTGAGAGTGTGATCAGTGTGTGGAGATGAACTCAAAATTAACTATTTGAGTGACCAGTAGAGGTTCTTTTGCTCCCACATTCAAACTCCAGTGTGAAGATTCCCACTGTAGTTCATTATTATTTCCATCCTTCTATCAAGATTTTAACTGTGAAACAATGCAGTGTTACCCTTACAGGAAGACATGGACATGTACTGCTGAGACCTTTTAGCCACGAATTACATTTTGAAACTCAAGCAACCACTAAAGTCAGCTCATATTCAATATTTGTCTTATTGCCAACAAATCCTATGAAATCCAAAAACAACAATAAATACATCCATCGATTATTTCCCCGAGCCAACTCCAATATTGTCTGAAAACTATTTTTTCCTAAAAAAGTTTATTTTTAAATCTCACATACATTGTCCTGCACCTATAAATAGCACCAAACATGTATACGCTGAGAACAGTTTCCGAAACAACTTTTTACTCCTGTCTGAGTAACATTTGCTCAGAACTACAGTACCTTGCTGTTTTCAAAAATGTCTGAGCCTTTTTAAAGAAAAAACTATACGTGTAACTTGTCTTTAAAGATTTACATCTTCAGTAGGAACTAGTGGAAAGTCCGGAACGCTTGAGTGAAGGACACACTGTTTTAGTCTTTTTATGGGATTTGTTGAAAAAAGGAAGCATAGAATATCATCAGCCTCATCTTTTAAACTGAACCTGCACAAATTGAGGATTTGGGGCTCAAAAAGTATGTTGCGCTAAAGAATCTGTCCCTTCACACTCTCATGTGGACTTGAAGATTGAACGCAGTTTAAGCATATGTCTCGATAACTCATGTCAGTAAAACATTTTCATGTTATACTCCAGTGACAACATACAAGGTAGGACAATGAGGACACATTGGTGAGCTGTGCAGCCGCTGGAACAAACTGAGTCCTTAGCTCAAGCATACAGATGTGTCTAAAGTCTAAAAATAGTGTTTTCAATTTGCATGACCTCCTTTGGTTTAGGTGAGACTAGGTCTTTATGAATCTGGACCAGTGGGCAACATCTGTTATAAGATTTTAGTTTTTAAAATAGAAGGAAAGGAATACAACTTTGTGCCACCATTTAATGATGTTAAAATTAACCAATACAACTCCAGCAAAGTACAGAAAGCTAGACGTAAACCTTCAGGAATGTTTTCTACCTGAATGTGTCATTTGTAAGAAGTGACTGATCTGATCCAAACGGTGCTCCACTACAGTAATCTGTCTTTCAGCAATGGACTTCCTCAGTATTATGGGATCGCTGCAGCCAAAGAAAACAAATACAGCTTCTACAGCTTTCAAACTTTCAAACTTTTTGTGTTTAATGTGTTTATATACATCTTCACTGATATCCATAGGATTAGAAAATACCTTGAAAAAAAGAGTATATTCTACATTGATCTCCACTGAGTGTATGTATTAGTCATATTCAAACTCCTTGACAAATTGATTTGCAGTGATGTGTTTCATGTATAAAAAATATGGTTGACTACAATGTTGTCTAGTTAATAACTACCTAGCTAACTATGTAGACAGCTGTGTTGCTACTGAGTTCATTACACTCTTTCTAATTAATCCCAGACCCAAAAGATTACATTATATACATCAAAACTGCAACAAAAAATAAAACACTTCTCCATACATAAGTTATTGCAATGCATTCACACATCCAAAAGTGGAAATACTAAATAACTCAAAAATTAAAATATAACAAATATTCAATAAAAACCATGTGATATAGACTACAGCTAGGAGAAGATGCAACAGAAATAAAATTGAACTGAATTTACATATCCGCTGTGGAACTGTGAAATGCAGTGATGGATTTGATACACAGGCTGTTTTGGTCCTTGAACATATGACAGAGGAACTTTGAACATGTCAGAGATTTCCGAGGGGCTTTACCTGCCAGCCCCTGGACCGATGCAAAGGTCTTAGATATGACAGGACTTCACAGTTCTCACAGTGATTGTTTCACAAGCTTCCCCAACTCATCATCACTTTCTCCCAGTGTGCTCTGCATCACAACAAAAATAATCGTAGTATCAAGTCCCCAGAT